>NC_047112.1:79805613-80125256 GCF_902500255.1 Thalassophryne amazonica
TTGTTATATCACTACAAGTTGTGAGTGGAAGTCGTAAGCAATTCGTAGATGATGTCATTCACCCTGTGTATGCATTGATGAGTGTTTATCCATCAGATTAGGTTGCTGTCATGTAACTACGAAGCTGCATTTGTTCAGTGTTCTTGAAAAAAGTGCAAAATGAAGCAAACAATATCACGGTCTTCAGACTAATCTAATTTTTGTGTGGCATTAATGTCATTGAAATGAGAGGAAACAAGACAAAGCTCGTTTTGCTGTGGATTTAGCTGCTCCTTGGCAGGCACTCATTGAATTAGAGTTCATCTTTGTTTTATATTGTTTTAATAAGACACAGTGATCATCCAGAAGGAAACTACGTAAATATAAAGACTTGGGTTTGATTCCTGTTTTTGTTGCCCATCTGTGTCCTTGGACATGACAATTCAACTACGTCGTCCCAGTCGACCCAGCAGTGAATTGCTGGACAAGATGAGGAAGTCACGGCGATGGACTTGTGTCCCATCCAGTGTGGAGTCAAAGACTCATCTGCTTTGTGCTATGTAATCCTGGTGTAAGTACCGACACCAATGGGCACATCAGAGTCACTGCTACGGTACATCCTTAAAACAAACATGCACAGTGCACACACATGAATTCAAACTGTTTAAGGAAGTCTCTCCCTCTTTATTTTGCTCACTCTCTCTCC
The DNA here is from genome assembly GCF_902500255.1 of Thalassophryne amazonica. Classification (NCBI taxonomy): domain Eukaryota; kingdom Metazoa; phylum Chordata; class Actinopteri; order Batrachoidiformes; family Batrachoididae; genus Thalassophryne; species Thalassophryne amazonica. The sequence goes on from NC_047112.1 coordinate 79,806,299, forward strand.
CTAACTCCCTCTGTCTCCCTTTCTCCTGTTCTCTCTCTCTCCATCTCTCTCTCTCTTTCTCCTGCTTTCTCTCTCTATCCATCTCTTTCTCCTGTTCTCTCTCTCTCCATCTCTCTCTCTCTTTCTCCTGCTTTCTCTCTCTATCCATCTAATTCTCCTATCTCTCTCCACCCATCTCTCTCTCTCTTTCTCCTGCTTTCTCTCTATCCATCTCTTTCTCCTGCTCTCTCTCCACCCATCTCTCTCTCTCTTTCTCCTGCTTTCGCTCTCTATCCATCTCTTTCTCCTGCTCTCTCTCTCTCCTGCTCTTTCTCTCCATCTCTCTTTCTCTCTCTCTCCTGCTTTCTCTCTCATCTGTCTGTTTCTCCTACTTTCTCTCTCCATCCATGTCTTTCTCCTGCTGCTGCTCTCTCTCCACCCGTCTCTTTATCCTGCCCTCTCTCTCCATATCTCTCTCTCTCTCTCCTGCTCTCTCTCTCCATCCATCTCTCTCCTGCTTTCTCTCTCCATCTGTTTTTCTTTCTCCTGCTTTCTCTATTCATCCATCTCATTTTCCTGCTCTCTCTCTCCATCTGTCTCTCTTTCTCCTGCTCTCTCTCTCGATCCGTCTCTATATCTTTCTCTCCCTCCACCCGTCTCACTTTATCCCACTCTCTCTCCAACTGTCTCATTCTACTCTCTCTCTCTCTCTCTCTCTCTCTCTCTATCCGTATCTCTTTCTATGTTGCTGTGTTTAGTTAACCATTGTTAAAACCAACGGAGTGTTTTTTGTACAAAAGCATCCCTGGATAGACTGATGGCAGTAGCATTTAGAAGGTGTGTAACAGTCAGTTCTTAATTCAGAGTTGTGAACGCCTGCAGCCTCTACTACTTTGTTTCCATTCTTTGCTGTGTGATATATAAGTTTTATTTAATATGTGAGCGTTATTGCGGGTGTACAGGTCACATTCAATATGTCATCCATGCAATGATGAAGTAGTTTCTCAACTGAATTGATGACAGGCCAGAGTAATTTGTGTCTAATATATATACTAGACCTGGTCAAAATGCCAAATCTTTGTGGACCACATGTTGTTCTTGTTCCACTAATAACATAAAAGATCTGTGCCAAATTTTATTGTAATCAGACATTGTTTAGGGGTCCCCACACAGCAACAATTTTACCCAAACAAACAATGTAGTAATCCAGTAATTCCAGTAATGTTCTCCTCTGGGTGACCAATCAACCACCACTTTTTGTGATTAGAAGCCGTCACATGTACCTGTAAAATAAAAATAATGGCATCAGAGTCTTCTCCCGTTAGGGTGACGTTGCCTTGCCAGCGGAGGGAGATGACAATGTGTCACTCTGGAGGCCCTCTAAATCTTATCTGATTGAGTTCAAATTTGGTCTGCACCAGTAAAACATGTGGCTCACAACTTTCTTTTTTTTTTCACTATATAACATGAACAGCCCTAATATATGTATCACGGCTTTCTTTTCTTTTGTTTTATATTCATGTGAACACTTTTGAATGGATTCACAAACAGAATGCTATTACAACAGCTGTGCTAGCCATGGCATGACAAATTTTATTCACAATTTCTGACATATTACAGAAGAATTCTGACAGTTGGAGAAACTGTACACAGTGCAACTTCTGTCTATTTCATCACATGTTACGCAACTTCATAATCGAGTGGCACAGATGAGGATTTTCTTCAAAAGATGTAAAATCTCAGCTACAGTTGCCAGAAGGCACACAAGAGACTCAAACTTATATTTGATCTCTTTTGTTGTGAGAAAATCCACCTCTGTGCCACTCCACTGTGAAACTATGAGTGTTGAACGATGCATAGCTTCTGCAGTCACTGTCACAGAAGTCTGCAATTCATTCAGAATGGTAAGAGTGCCTCCTATTACTTCTTGCACAGTCACTTTAAAATCAGCCTACTCCCGACAGATTTACGACACAGTACCATACAGCTGTCTTTCTTAATGATTGATATAAATGACGTCCAAGACATATTTAGTGACGAGGAAATATGTCCATTCCTGACTTGTCTCAAGAAAACAGACTGTAAAAGTAATCATTTGTGTTCAAAATAATCCTTATATTTTGTTTGTCGAAATACTTGTGGGCTCTGTGTGTCAGTGCATAGTCGATGCAATGTCTTTGTCTAACTCCTTGAATTTAAGCTAAAATTCTACAGGACAGCCAAGTCTTGACTATATCATTGCATTGTGGTGATGCAAAATTACAAAACTTTGGAAATTGCAGCTTGCTGTTATGTCCAGATCAAATTTTCATTATATTTCTATTAATAAATCATTGATTCAGTGTCCCAGAGACATTGACAACTTACCAAAACTACAACTTCTAGGCTGTAGTGTCCATCACAACAATCCCAGAAGTTGGAGAGGCTCCCATGGTCGTATGCCTCTCTGTGCTTACAACTGGTTGCAGCGTGTGTCAGTCTGGATTTCTCAGTGAATCATGCCAATAAATGCTCAGATCAAAAGTAGCCTTCCCACCAACCTGAAAACAGTTTTTTTTTTTCTTCCACACAAAGAATACTGCCATGGAAAACTGTACATAGGAATTTGGAGATGTGGGTGCCAGATTATCCATCTGTGAGGGATTTTATCTGTATGGATAATTTTTGAAAAGAATAGACATTCAGCTGGCACTAGCAAGTGATTTTTTTTTACAAATATGTTATTTTTCAATGTTCCAGCTCCCTGCCACGCAGCTCAGCACATATTTTAATTTGACTTTTATTATGCATTGATTCAAAATCTTTTTTCTGAGATTATACTACTTTTGTGACCCAAAAGCTTTGGGAAACCCATTGCTAAAGCCAAAACATTTTGCCCACATTTCATATTTCCAGCATTAGAGCCAAATTTGAGAATTTACACAGTGATATTGATACTTGTATCTCATATATTCAGAAAGCTGACAATGTTCTTAACATTTTGATATGCAACACATAGGCAGTACACTATATGCAAGTACCTTAAAATGGGAATCAATGAAGGTATGACAAAATTAATTTTTGTCTGATTATGAGGAGAGTGAGGCATGACAAGTGAATGCAGAGCAAGTCCACTCCAGTTGTCTGCTGGAATTAGCTTTACAGGTTCACTCTATTTGTGTTTCGAGTCATGGTTGGGTTCAATTAAAGCACTGGATGAGTTGAGATTGCTCATGACCGGGCCTGGGCATCACTTATATGCACAGCAGCAAACCACGTAATCAATGAAAAATAGTCACAGAAGAGCAGTAATACAGAAAACAATCATACTGTATTCTTTAAAAGGTTGATATTAGCTGAGGCAAACATGTTTTTTGTCTGTTTGTCCTGTACTTTGGTATATTGTAACTGTGACCAGATGGGAGCAATTTGAACTCTTTAAAGAGAGGTTGGCCTTGGTGAGCAAAGACTGATTGGGCCTTCTTCAAAGTCTTAACCTTGCATAGCTGATAAAGGTAATGCAAATATGTGCTTGTGATATTACTTCACACCTGGACAATACCCTGTCATCTTTTTTATTTTTGAGGGTAATGACCCATACTAGCAAACAAAGGATAATGTAAGGACTGATTCAGTAAGCAAGAAAAAAAAAAATCACAAAAATAACTGTCGACAATAAAATAAAGTGCATATTACACTGATTAACATCACTTTGAGCCGGTGGAATCAGTTAATCAGTGAAATCACCTAGTGGAGTGGATGGTTGCAAAGAAACCTTGCACCCTCTCAGTCGTTTCTGGAATGTGTTTGAGACCTCTGCTGTAGGCCCTTTCAAATGTCACAAAACTAAGAAAATTTAGTTTCCACCTAAATCCAGGCATTATAATGTAGGCTTATTTTTGAAACATTTTGCAAAATTACAGCTCATTTTAATGAAGAGGACATATTTAGCTGGGGTGGGGTGGGGGGATTCCATGGTGAATATTGTCTTTTCCTTCATTGCCATCATGCAGACTAATTACAGGAGGACACACTTGTGCACATGAGATGTTTTGAGATTATGTTAACATCCATAAGATTTCTTGTAAATAACTTCCAATTCTACCAAATGTTGGATGCAGCATTTGATCCCTTGAATTTCTACCCCTCAGGGGTTGAAATTCTAAATTGTTTCCACACAGCAAGGATTTTTTTTTAATCATATTGGCATTATTACATTATCAATCACTTATCTAAATGCTAAAGAAAAAAAAAATTATAGTCATGCCAAAGAAAATTATTTTCATGACTAAAATCAGATAAAAAACCTAGTAACACTATACCTTTAAAAATAGTATAACTTTACTCACATTGCTTTTGACACTGATTAATATGCAAGACAAATGAAAGAGGCAAAGGGACAAAGCCTTACAGTAATTCTGTGAAGGTAAAAAGAATGAGTGTAAAAATGCCATTGACCCTTACATTTTGCAACATTTCACTTAAAAATTTGGCCAGCCAACAAATCAGGACAGGATCGATGTTCTGAACTCTCTGCAACCTTCTTGCTAAAATGTGAAGCTGGATACAATTAAAACGTGAGGGGAAGAAAATCTATAAAAACGAATCGCATCTATGAGATACAGTCAAGTCTATAAGTAAATGGACAGTTACAGTTTAGGTACTTATGCTTTAGTACACACCTCCAATGAAACACTCAAGATGCAGTGGTATTAAAGGCTTTCAGCTTTAATTCAAAAGAGTCACAAAACCACATTAAGCAATGGTGTAATGCATCATAGTTCTTCTGTGGTCTGTAAGGGCTGGTCCGGCACACATACAAACCATTACTAATTGATTAATTGCTAAGTATATATAATTGCTCATAGAACTGCATGCAGTTATTTTCATTGGCAACATGTTTTTCAAGTCATTGTGTAAAACATTGCAGTAAAATCAAAATAGTGGTGTTTTTCCAAGAACCAAAAGAAGCTGTGCATTTATATGAATGGAGCTGTGGGCTCCAGGTAGACTGATGCAAGCCTGATGCATGTCAGGATCCAAGCACAGAAAGAAGCACTCCAAAATTTCAGAATATGAAGATGAAGCATGTGCTGCATCTTCCGTGGTATCTTAAAGCTGAGGCCGAGTGGAGAGAGGTGGCTGGGAGTCCAATGACTTCCAGGGAAAAAGAAAAAAAAATATTTTCCAGACTTTGCAGAGTTGTGTGCCTGCTCTGGTGTGGTAAGTTCAATCTGGTGACAGGGTTTTCTTTTTATTATTATTATTATTATTATTATTATTATTTAAATACAGACACCTTGTTTTTAATTCAAGACCATGTTCTTTATTTTTTATTGTTCTTTAATAAATAGAAAGTGGATTTTTTTTATTTGTTATCCATTTCTTGAAGATCAACAATCTGACCAGTTACTAAAATTTAAGTTCTACCAAAAAAACTGTAGCCACTGAGGATTCCAGACTGTTTTCAGAGGCCATAATTAATTGTAGAAATATTAGGATAACTGTGAATACAAATGATCACTTTTACAGCCAGTTTTCTTTAGTCAGGGGATGGACACATGAACGTTTCCATGTCATTATGCACTGGACTTCATTAAGAATTGCAAAGAGTATGGTATTGTGTGGTTATTAGAAAAGTGAGGGAAGCCACCACGATAACATAACAAATCTGAAGGAGTTATGGAACAGATTGTGCATCATGCAACTTTGTCCTCGCTCATGCACAATCACTCGCTCTTTCACGGTGGAGAGAAACACCAGAGTTTTTTTTTTTTTTTAATCTAATAGACTTCAGAGAAGTTTTATTCCTCTCTACAAGAGTCAAGACGGAAGTCAGACTACCAGAGCAAGAATTTTAGCTGAGGAAGCTTCTGCGATTTGAAGCGAAACATACTCACGTCAAGCAACCCAGTCCAGTCGAAGATTCAAGCTTTTCTACTAATAGACTTCAGTCTCTCAAGAGCCTCCTGACAAACTGGGAATTTTCATGTATATTTTTTAATCCAAATCCTTCTATGTGTCACTTCACCACGCTCCAAAACCTGATATTAAATGTTTTTCTCAACATTAAAAGGACACATTTTTTCTGAAAACGTTGCTCTGCTGTGATTATTATTGGCCTTTGTAGAATATTTTAAATTTCAGTAGGTGCCATGCTCCAGCTGCAGTCTGATTCTGGCACAAAGTAAGAAAGAAAAAGAGAAATTGGTCAAGAATCAAGCATCTTTCCATCGAGGCAACATTCCTGCACATCACGTTGAATACCAAATATGGTCCTACTGCTCGAGCTCATTTCCCTTTCTGGCTCCCACACAAGCAGTTCAGTGGAGCTCGAACAAGCCAAAAATACAGCGTGCTCATTCACATGTGTACATATTCATCCATCAAGCCATGCATATGTGAATTCACACACATTTCCTTCATTCCCTGGGGCTAATTTACCCCCGACCAAGAGCTTTCACACCAGGGTGGTTTCTGAAGTCTGCTTCCCAGAAAGAGAGTGTGTGAGTGTGCACGTATTGTGTACGGCTGAAGGCAGTGGCCTCACAGGGTGCCTTTGCCTTAGCCATTGTGGTGTTCCTGTGGATGACAATGAAGAGGAGACTTTTCTTTCCTCTGCATAGGACTTCTTGGAACAAATGGATTACAGGAAAGTAAAATTTGAGGCACGGCACACCACATGATTCCTGCAGCACACCGGCCTGATCTCACATGGCTGCAAAGGAAATTGTATGAGAAAGCAGCAGTGGACTGTGGTTATACAATACATTTGAAGAAGAAAGCTGCTTGGGGATACTGTATTGTTTTAAGTTTTTTGTTTTAACTGTCAGAAGAGTTTTTTATGAGTCTTTTCTTTTTATATACAGTACCGTGCATCTGGAAAGTATTTACAGTGCTTCACATTTTCTACATTTTGTTATGTTACAGCCTTATTCAAAAATGGAGAAACATAATTTTTTTTCCACTCAAAATTCTACTCACAACACCCCATAATGACAGCATGAAAAGGCCTTTTTTGGAAATATTGCCAAATTTATATGATAAGAAAAGCCTTTATTTGCATGCTGCATATCGAGTACGCAGGAATGTCTGGATAACTGCCTGGACACAGATGGATTTGATACAAATTGTGCCTCAATGGGGAAATGGGGAATATATACAAATAATACATACAAATAATAAGAATAAAATAATAATAATAAAAAAAAACTAAGAAATCACATGTATGCAAGTATTCACATCCTTTGCTCAAAGCTTTTACAGCCTCAAGTCTTCTTGGATATGATGCCACAAGTGAGGTGCACCCATCTTTGGGCAGTTTTGCCCATTCCTCTTTGCAGCACCTCTCAAGCTCCATCAAGTTGGATGGGGAGCATCGGTACACAGCCATTTTCAGATCTCTCCAGAGTTGTTCAATCAGATTCAGGTCTGGGCTCTGGCTGGGCCATTCAAGGACATTCACAGAGTTGTCCTGAAACCACTCCTTTGATATCTTGGCTGTGTGTTTAGGGTCATTGAAATGTTGAAAGATTAACCGTCACCCCAGTCTGAGGTCAAGAACACTCTTGGGGCAGGTTTCCAGCCAGAATGTCTCCATACATTGCTGCATTCATCTTTTCCTGAATCCTTACTAGTCTAACCAGTTCCTGTCATTGAAAAACATCTCCACAGCATGATGCTGCCACCACCATGCTTCACTGCAGGGATGGTGCCTGGTTTGCTCCAAATATGACGCCTGGCATTCATACCACAGAGTTCAATCTTTGTCTTATCAGAGCAGAGAATTTTGTTTCTCATGGTCTAAGAGTCCTTCAGGTGCCTTTTGGCAAATTCTAGGTGGACTGCTATTGTGTCTTTTATTAAGGAGTGACTTCCATTTGGCCACTCTAAAATACAGGCCTGATTGTTGGATTTTTGCAGAGGTGGTGGTCCTTCTAGAAGGTTCTCCTTTCTCCACAGAGGAATGCTGGAGCTCTGACAGACTGACCATCGGGTTCTTGGTCACCTCCCTGACCCTTCTCCCTGATTGCTCAGTTTAGATGGGTGACTAGATCAAAGAAGAATCCTGGTGGCTCTAAATTTATTCCATTTCTGGATTATGGAGGCCAGTGTGATCATTGAGACCTTCAAAACAGTAGAAACATTTTTGTACGCTTCCCCAGATTTGTGCCTCGAGACTTGTCTTGGAGGTCTACAGATAATTCCTCATTTGTGCTCTGACATATACTGACAACTGTGGGTCCTTACATGTAGACAAGTGTGTGCCTTTCAAAATCATGTCCAATCAACTGAATTTTCCCCAGGTGGACTCCAGTTAAGCTGTACAAACATCTAAAGGATGATCAGTGGAAACAGCATGCATCCAGGCTCAATTTTGAGCCTCATGGCAAAGGCTGTGAAAATGTACATGTGATTTCTTAAGCCTATTTCACACCAGGCCTGCGTAGAGTTGCATTGTGCTGCATATCTAGTATGCAGGAACGTCTGCATAACTGCCTGGACACAGATAGATTTGATACGCTGGAAAAAGTCAGAACACATTATTTCCAGGAGTTAATGGACTTTATTTAACATGCCACAATTGTGAGAAAACTTAAGAAGGTGAAAGCACCATGGAGCTGCAACCAGTGATATTGTGCATTTTCTGTCCATGAGGAGTTAGTGCACGTGGAAGCTTGGCCAGCCCACTTCTTCTTCTAGGTTTTGAAGCTTTACTGCCAGCAAAGTCCAGCAGGATGAATAAAATCTAGCAATGCAGGTATGTACTGAACAAAACACAAAAATCCCTGTTGTAGGGTTGTGTACAATTGCAGAGGCATGGTGTACTGTAGCACAGTGTTGTGTAGATTTACATACAGTGGCGGAGTGTTGTGTAGACTTCCATAGAGCAATACGTCCATGCTCTATGCAGACAGTCCGCAAAAAAATTAAACATGTTTAATTTTTTGCATCCATTTATGGACCCCTTTGCATCCCTCAGCGTATTGCCACATAGGGGTGCATAAACTCGACATAGGGCTGCATAAGCTCAGCATTGTCAGTACGGAGCATTACACAACTCTACATTGTTCTGGTGTGAAAGGGGCTTTAGGTTTTTGTTTGTTTGTTTGTTTGTTTTAATAAATTTGCTTTTGCAAATTTATCTAAAAAACCCCTGGAAAAAAAACTTTTTTCACATTGTCATTATGGGGTATTGTGTGTAGAATTTTGAGCAAAGAAATCATTCCATTCCATTTTGGAATAAGGCTGTAACATAAAATGTGGAAAAGTGAAATGCTGTGGGTACTTTTCAGATTTACTGTATACGGCACGTTTCTTTTACATCTGAATTATTTGTTCATACCTCAACATGACTGTATTTGCTCTCCTTGCATGATCAAATTCATTGAGGCATGTTTCTCAGCAAAGTTGTGAACATTTTTTTTTTTCTGGTTAAGATAATGCGAGAGTGTGCTGATGAGTTTTGCCTGCAGTGCTGTTTTTCAGCTTGCATTAAGCTGGATGCTAAATTTACACAGTTTTCTGTATTTTAGGAAATCTCTATCATTGTACCAGGATTAATGTGAAGGTAAATGTGAAATCAATTATCTGAAGAGTAAGGAAAGAGATAATGGAAAATAATACTGAAAAACAGAATGGAAAGAAGTAAAGGCCGGTTTTGACTTTAGTGGTGCTGCCTAACTTGGCGTTTCACAATTCTGGGCCCCAGGACCAAAAGTGCCACACATTTTCCATTGGCCGTTAACTAGCTGATTGTTCTCAAATTCAAGTAATTAAGCCTATTCTCAGTGACAAAGACACCAAACCTTTGGACTTCACAACCTTACCCAGAACCTCGTCCATGCAGGCATTGAACAGAGTAGGAACCATAGTGCATTTGTCATGATCACCAGAATTTGCTGGGAAGAAGTCCAAGGTTCTACGCTCGCTCTGCACAGCACCGACAGAATATATATATATATATATATATATATATATATATATATATATATATATATATATATATATATATATATATATATATATATATATATATATATATATATATACGAGGTCTGTCCGTAAAGTATAGGTCCTTTTTATTTTTTTCAAAAACTATATGGATTTCATTCATATGTTTTTACATCAGACATGCTTGAACCCTCGTGCGCATGCGTGAGTTTTTCCACGCCTGTCGGTGACGTCATTCGCCTGTGAGCACTCCTTGTGGGAGGAGTCGTCCAGCCCCTCGTCGGAATTCCTTTGTCTGAGAAGTTGCTGAGAGACTGGCGCTTTGTTTAATCAAAATTTTTTCTAAACCTGTGAGACACATCGAAGTGGACATGGTTCGAAAAATTAAGCTGGTTTTCAGTGAAAATTTTAACAGCTGATGAGAGATTTTGAGGTGATTCTGTCGCTTTAAGGACTTCCCACGGTGCGAGACGTCGTGCAGCGCTCTCAGGCAGCGTCATCAGCCTGTTTCAAGCTTAAAACCTCCACATTTCAGGCTCTGTTGATCCAGGACGTCGTGAGAGAACAGAGAAGTTTCAGAAGAAGTCGGTTTCAGCATTTTATCCGGATATTCCACTGTTAAAGGAGATTTTTTTAATGAAAGACGTGCGAGCGGATTGCAGCATCGGCTCGCAGCCGCCGCGACGCTCCGTCACAGGAAAAACACCTCTGCTGGAAGCCTTAAGGACAAGTTGGAACATCTCCAGCTGATAAACAATTTCTCATATACTCACTCCACTGAAAGCCATCAAAAGCCAACTGGATTTTAACAAATGGTTATCAACACGGAGGTGTTTTTCCTGTGCCGCCGCGCCGCGTCGGCTGCGTCCCGACGCGCGGACCCGTCCGCACGTCTTTCATTAAAAAAATCTCCTTTAACAGTGGAATATCCGGATAAAATGCTGAAACCGACTTCTTCTGAAACGTCTCTGTTCTCTCACGACGTCCTGGATCAATAGAGCCTGAAATGTGGAGGTTTTAAGCTTGAAACAGGCTGATGACGCTGCCTGAGAGCGCTGCGCGACGTCTCGCACCATGAAAAGTCCTTAAAGCGACAGAATAACCTCAAAATCTCTCATCAGCTGTTAAAATTTTCACTGAAAACCAGCTTAATTTTTCGAACCATGTCCACTTCGATGTGTCTCACAGGTTTAGAAAAAATTTTGATCAAACAAAGCGCCAGTCTCTCAGCAACTTCTCAGACAAAGGAATTCCGACGAGGGGCTGGACGACTCCTCCCACAAGGAGTGCTCACAGGCGAATGACGTCACTGACAGGCGTGGAAAAACTCACGCATGCGCACGAGGGTTCAAGCATGTCTGACGTAAAAACATATGAATGAAATCCATATAGTTTTTGAAAAAAATAAAAAGGACCTATACTTTACGGACAGCCCTCGTATATATATATATATCCTCTGGTTCTAATGATCCCCAACTTGTTGGGCATCCCGCACATTTCCAAGATGTCCCACCGACTAGCCTGGTTAACTTTATCAAACATTTTGCAAAAATCAACATATGCGCCAAAGAAGCATTTACTCACTCCCAGATCTTCAACCGCTTACTCCAGTGGAGGTTCACGGGGTTGCTGGAGTCTATCCCAGTAGTCACAGGATATGAGGCAGGGAGAAGCATTTAACTCAGTTTGTTTTTTTGTAATTGCTATTTTAATATATTAGTCTTCTGTGAATGAGATGTTGTAGGATTCATATCTAAGAGGGTGAAAATTGTTTGCATTCATGGCATGAATCACTGCCTCCAGTTGTGATGTGTGACCAAAAATCATAAAATGATGGGACAACATGGAAAATGCAAATAAAAACACAGTACAGTGATCCTGACAATTGCTTTGACTTCTTTGTCATTTTTGTGTAGTCAACTTCATTTTTCATTTGTTGATATACATCCATTCCTATATTTAAGTCATCTAACACTTTCCAAGAAAAAGGTTTGAACAGTGATAATGTATTGTAAATTATAGTTTTCTTGAGACAGATTTTGAGATTTGATCTATTTTCCTGACCGACACAAACATTTCCAAGTAACTTAATATGTTTTAGACTTCATTGACATCAATCATTAAAAAATAAACAGTATGGTACTCTATGGTAAACCTGGTGTACACAGGCAGTTCTCAAAAACTGAGCATGCAGAAAATAGACCATTGAGGGAAGTGTCCAAGACACTCAGACAATTCTGAAGGAGTTCTAGGCTTCTGCGGTTGTGTTTGGAGAAACTGTGCATTGCCTAAGTTTTGTCTGTTACATTACCTGTTATACAGCTTCATGATTAAATAGTATAAAGCAGGATTTTCTTTAAAATGGCTTGCACAATTTCCGATGCTGTTTGCCAGAAGACATATGGGCAACCCAAGCCTAGATTTGGTCTGTTTACCTGTTTTACAATCCTTCTCTACCCCACACATATATAAAACTGTGAATGGGGATGCAACAGGTAAATGTTGCACCATTCCCAGTTTCTCTCACTCACTCACATCCACAGAAGGCTAGAATTCAATCAGAGCCATCACAGGTGTCTTGTTGGAGTCCATCACTAGTCTTCTTCTTGCATGGTCACTTAATTTTTGAGACCTTCATGTTTGACACAGATTTACCATATGGTTTGTATTTCTGAAGGACAGATGATGTCCAAAACATATTCAGTGGTTTTGAAATTTTAAATTTAGGCTTTATTTAACCAGGTTAGTTCCATTGAGATCAATATGTCTTTTACAAGGGAGACCTGGACAATTTTATGTTTCCAATCCACCTAACATGCATGTCTTTAGAAATGTCCATGTGCAGTATCCATCCCCTGAGTTGTCACAAGAATAAAAACCTTTCGGAAAAGTGATGATTTAGTCCTAATATTTACAATAAATTGCCCCGTCCCAATTTTTTTTCTCAATTTCCTTTCTTTTTTACTGTGTTTCGGGTCTTAAATTCAGGAACAGATGTATATTAACAACTAAAATGAAGCTGACCACACAAAAGCTGAAACATCTCGTTTTCATATGGTCTGCAATGAAACAGAAGTCAAAATAGAGATTTGCATTTTATTTACATTTTCCATATCTTCCCAACCTTTTCTGCACTGAAAAAAGAACCAACTTAAAAAAAAAAGCATTACAATTGGTAAAGCCTGAATGAATTAATTTGTTCAAACTTAAGTTTGTAAGTTACAGTGAATCTAGAGTTGATCTAACTTGCAAACGTAAGTTCAAACAACTTATTTCATTAATGTTTTACCAACTGTAACACTTTTTTAAGTTGGTTGAACTATTCTCTTTTTTCAATGTGATTTGGGGTTGCAGAATTGCCACAGCAAACACCCACATATCCATTATTCAGGATGCTGCAGTGTATAAGTGAGATCTTGCATTTCCCAAGGAGTATGTTTGACATTGTGTAGGTGTCCATGAGGGCTGAAACACCCTTGTGGTCAACTTAACAACAGTTATGGCATTAAGACATTATGTATCATCAGTCATCCTATTGTAGGCAAATAAATTAGTATGTAAACAAAACAAATGCTACTGTATGTGTCAGCCCTCAAGACTCATTTCCCAAAATGTTGGCTTGTGTTTCTGTCTGTCCACCTCTTCACTGTGTTCCTGTTTCCGCCTCCTCTCCATCTCAGTCATCTGTCCCACTGGCAGGCTGTCCTTCTCAAGGTCTGTTGTGTCATTAATCATCAAACCCTTCACACTTTTCTCTCAAACACACCACATATACACACGTACCACGTTAATCACTTACTCCTGCCACCAGGCCCTGAGAATAATTATTCAAAGCTGTCTGATCTTTTACCATTCCTCTTGTTCTGCCTCAAGCACACTGTCTCTCAAACATTAAAAAGCTCATCACTGTCCATCATTAGCTGTCAAAAGTTTAAACAATCTTAAAAAAGAAGGGACATTCACCAAGCACAGCACCTGTTCCTTAAACGTTTGACACAAATTCATTCTTTGTGACTGAGTGATACCATAATGTTAGGTTCTGTGTGGCCTTGACATTTTATCAGTTCTGTCCAAAATGGAACTCTTATCCATGGCTAGCACAAAACCCTTTCCCAAAATTTAATTCTGATGGGCTCCAAGCAATTACAACTGAGTTGAAACTTCAAAAAATATTCAAGGTCAAACGTAATGTGACCAATAGAAATGTGATACACGATGTCCAATTCATGTTTCATATTACCTACAAACACTGTGTATCCATAATTATATGACAGCTGAGTAGTTCTTTGTCATTTGATTGGTGCTTTGTATGTCACATTACATACTTGACATACATTTGTCCCATTTGTGTTGTGTTGCATTTAGTGTGCAAATTTGGTTCCATTTACCATGGAAATTTGGTTCCATATGTTTTGTACCACTGCACTCTGCGAACCCTGCCCACACAAACTAGTGGGGGCAGTGTTTAGCTAAACATGTTTTGCTGATGGATAACGATTTGAAGGGGCTAACTGATGGTGCTAATTTTTCTACCACAAAAAACAAATCCACTACACTGTAAGCTATCTGGAGGCATGGAGAGCTGTTAGGATGAAGAGGATGAAGTTAGGTTTGAACAGCTGGACTAATTTCTGATGCGATTTTTCACTGGCCTGAGGAAGTACACCAAGTCTTTTTTTTTTTTTTTGGAAGTACACAAAGTCAGTGCATGGCATCACAGACTACATGGTCAGAATTATTTTTGTACTATCTAACTGTTTTTCCAAGTTGACTGAGAACAATTTTGGCCTCCTGATTAAAGTTCATGTTGGACTGTTGATGTCAAAGCACAACTGATGAACACCAAAATGTAAGTCCCTTTTCTGTTGTTTATAAATTAATAACGTATCAAATGGCAAGGATCTGTTTTAGCTGTGATATAAAACAAATAATGAATGTTTTTACATTCTTTCAATGGAACAAATATGTAATTCGGTAGAAGGTGGAACATACCATTCAACTGTGCTTCAGCTCATTGAATGGAACATTCCATCTTTCACCTCATGAAATAGTCTCAGACATTATTTGTATGCCACTTCCTCAAAATAGCTTTTCTAAATATCCTGTACACACACAGTGGTGGGCACAGATAACCAAAAAATTAACTTTGATAACAGATAATCAGATAACTGAAAAGTTTTCTTTGATAAAGATAAACCGATGAACCACCCAAAAATGTATCGGAAGTTACAGATAGTCAATAACCGATAAATTCCAGTATTGTCTCTGATACATTTGCAACTGCTAACAAGCTAAATTTGAGTTTTAACACCACAATTGCTTTTGGAAGCATAAAAAGCGACATAAGACCCAAATAATAAGTTCTACATTTGGGCATGCTGGTCCCTTTTGGACGCTACAGCATGCTGCAAACAACCACAAAGCTTATCTCTCTACCAATCACAATGCTCTGGTCAGGCGGAGGTCTTGAAAAATAAAGGCATCCTGACTTATGGTTTTGTGTGAATACTGATAGAATAACTCCATTAATGTCAATTCTGTCATTTGTACAAAGTTAAAATATAACATAAAAACAGACAGATCGCAAAGGATTCTGGGTAAATGTGCCTCTGCTAAACACTGACTGGTTGAGTCATTCATTATATAAACCAACACGTTAATGTGACGTGTGTTGGTGTTTACAGATAAATGTGCTTTTGTAAAATATTCCATTTTTTATTTGTAAAAACAGCCATTTTTACGGAGCCCTGGAAGTGTCATCGCAAAATGTTTTGCATGTGGAGAGAATGTGCATTCTTATTAGTGCCGTGCGCATGTTTTATGATGTATTGTCTTGTCAATATTGTCTTGATACTGGCTTTACACTGTGCGAGTTTTGACAATTTTTCAGATGATTTTTCATTTGTGTGAGAAATTTTTGGACCAAGTTTCAGGTTAATCACGCTTCCTGCATCGTGTAGTGTACATGGAGTAACAAGCTGCGTTCAACATCTCACGACCTCCTCCTGATCGCCGATCGTATGGTCGAATGAAAATCAAACCTGTTTGATATTATTTTGGTCTGGCTGCTGAAGAGCTACAAGCGTCCAACCTCTCGCACTGTGCCTGTGCATACACCGCAGAGCTGTCTTGTAATGTTTTGTTGTTGTTTTGTTTTTAAAGTTAATTTGTAAAAAAAAAAAAAAAAAAGCCATTTGCAAACCCAAAATGTTGATTTGACAACCATCTGATATAACCAGGGTCCAAATAAATAGAACACTGCCATCTACTGGTGCTCAGACGCTTAGTACTTAGGGCCAATACTGCCATGAACACTACTGGCCAGTAGATGGCAGTAGAGGCCTTGAAACTTGCCAAAACAAAATTCCAGATAATCCGTTTCTGATACATTTAAGATGTGTGGAATTTAACAAACGCAAATACAATAACAACGTCTATAAACCCAGAGAATATATTCACAAGAGTTTTAGGCACTAGAGTATAATGCTGCTGTCCATGGAGCCTGAACAGAGTGTCTGAAATGCATTTGTCCTGTAGTGAACGTACTGAGATTAACCATAATGCACTGCTGGGCACAGCATGTGCTCACAAAACCTTAAAAATTAGCACATTACTTTAAAACTAAAACATATATCTGATGTTTTCACTTTATCAAACTTCAGGCATGACAGTAATTTTAAATAACTTGTCCAAAATTAGTTTGGTTAAAATTTGAACCATAAGTTAAAAATGTATGCCTCTGGACAACTTGGGTGATACTGCCAGTGTATCAGTATGGTGTTAAAGAAATTTTTTTTTTTTTTTTTTTTTTGTCACCAGTTCTCCTTTGTCTGCAGAGGGTAGAGTGGTTTCTCCTGAAACTAACTTGTATCTGTTTGCAGAGGCTAGAACAATACTTCTCTTAAGAAAATTTCCACAGGTAGGTCTCAACTGATTTTAAATTTTAAAAAGCTTCATTTGCTACGTTATCGGTCTAAAAGTTATCGGATTTAATTAGTCCGATATTGTTTTTTAAAGTTATCTAAAAAGATAATCCGGTAATGAAAACATTATCTTCGATAATTTTCTGTTATTGAATTATCGGAAGTGTGCCCACCACTGTGTGTATGTATATATATATATATATATATATATATACGTATATATATATATATATATATATATATATATATATATATATATATATACGTATATATATATATATATATATATATATATATATATATATATATATATATATATATATATATATATATATATATATATATATGTGTGTGTGTGTGTGTGTGTGCATTAGCTAAAAATGTTGAGCTTCCTCTGTGACCTTGACATTAAGCATTTTTTTTCTCAAACTCAAATCAATTTGTCCTTGAATGACTCTCAGTTATTCCAAGTTTGATCCAAATTATATTAAAATGCTATGTTCCACACGTGTGCATGCCAACACACACTTGCTATGAGGCATTTTGTCAAAGTGGATCTTCTTTTAGCTGAACCTTCTGCATGCTGGGCTGTTTAGGATCAGTCATTTGTACCATATGGAGCCGATTAAAAACTTTCTTTAAAATATTTCATCTAATATTGATTGTATTTGTAGCCAGTAAACTCCTGAAGCATGTCCAGCTTTGTCAATGAGTGCAAAACACTTTGTTGTTGCATTCCAAATGATCAAGATATGTGACAATGATGATAATCTTAATCATAATGACAATTATTTAAGATAATGTTTTGGATATTACAAGTCACTTTGATAAAAAGAAAAATATTCAATTTATATACCCATTCATTCCAATTAAGAGTCACGGTGGGGCTGGAGCCTATTCCAGCAGTCATAGGGTGAGAGGCTTGGTACACCTTGAACAGGCCCCCAGTCGCAGATCAACAATAAGTGAGCACTGAGAGGCATATTTGAAAGAAAACTGAAAGAAAGAAGACTGTGTCTCTGGGGACCCGGGCCTTATTTTCAGCGTGACTTTCAATAAATTAAAACTGAGGAATATAACGATTTTGTTCTTTGTAAAGGGCAGTATATTACAAAACAAACTGGGAGGAGGTACATGTACTTTCTCTGATATGTCGTGGAAACAGCCTTAATTTTGAGAGGTGACCTGCAGGAATTAAATTGAATTTCTCTTGTGTAAGTGTGAGCAGAAGAGTTTACATTTGAATGCATGGTCAAAGCACCATTTCAACACCTTAAGTAGACTTATCGACTCGAAAGGAGCTTAAAGGTTCCACTGCCAAAATGGCAATTTAAAGGGAAATGACATTTCAGCTCAGTACTTGTTTAACTCTTCAAACACTCACTCTTTCATCAGTCTGACATTCCTTTTTGAAAGTTGGTACTAGTCTTGAGCCAGGTGATAGGCTTTGATATGCTCACATCAGCTAAAAAAAGAATATCAGGTAAAGTCAAGCTGGACTCTCTCTCTCTCTCTCTCTCTCTCTCTCTCTCTCTCTCTCTCTCTCTCTATATATATATATATATATATATATATATATTCATTCATGTGACTGAGCCCTCTTTCTTTACTTTGAAGAAAAAAGACAATCAATTCACAGGTACCCAATATTTTTTAATGAATTTCATTGTGTTCTGTGCATGGTGAAATAAATTGTTTCCTGAATAAAGCTCTGCATCCCCTGTGGTAGAAAAGTTAATTTTCATAAAATGTAAGTGTAACCCCTGTTCTTAATGTGCTGTACATTACATTTTGTTTTTCAGATTAAATAAATCCACAGAATATATTGGCATGCAAAGCTGTGATAACACATGGGGCTTTACGACAGAAACAGTTACAGCAAACCAACATTTGACCACAATGACCTTGAACTTCACCCAAATAATTGACCTGTGGCTGACCATGCCAGGCAGGGAGATTGAAGAATCCATCTAAATGTGGGGCTAATTTGGTTCAAATTGGGTTAAAAAGTCCAATCCCTTGACCACTGCCAAAAATACGTTTTGTATCACAGTTTTGGGGCCAGCATCATTGACACACACACAGGCTTGGCAGAACATCAGTTCACATACAAAACGGCAATTGGAATTTAATGATTGTTATTTAAACATACACACAGAGTGCTTACAAGCTTAAATTGTTTTAAGATGTTTGATTCATGATGCGTTTCATCCAGATTTTAATGTCCAGTTGCCAGATTTGAAAATGAAATGTTCTTGGATCCAATAAGATGATTCTTAAATGGTTCATATTGTGACAAATTGTTTTTTTTTATAAAGTATGCATGATAATGTCACAACTCTGTCCAGTTTGGGAGATGCAATTTTGTTCAACAACAAGAACTGTCAAGAAACTTTCTCGTGTGTGGTTGGAGTTGTGTGGTGGTAGGAATAGTCTTTTGAATGCTTGAATAACGATGTCAGTCGCACAAAGAAATCCAATAATTGTGAAAACATGTTCATTGTGCCAAGAATGTTGGTATTTTGGTCACTTAACTTTCCTACACAGACAGCTGTGTGCACATTCACATGCCGTCTCTGGCTGGAGAGGCTGTATGCAAAGTTGGACGATGGTTTGGATGTTTCTGAAAGTCAACATAAGTCCAGATTTCTTGTTTCATTTTGGCTTCAGTGTCCTTCGTTAGTGCCAACTCAGCCACATGGGGTGTGCAGCCAGTAGATTCTGAGTGCTGGTCCCAAGCCTGGATAAATGAGGAGGGTAAAGTCAGGAAGGGCATCCGGCGTAAAACAAGCCAACCCAAATATGCAGACTAAGAATCGAATTTCCATACGTGATCAGTCGAGGCCCAGGTTAACAACTTCTGCCACCGGTGCTGTTGCCCAACAGCGTGCCGCTGGAAATTGGGCTAATCCTGGGTGAAGACGAAGAAGAGGAGGAGAACGTTTCCACAAACAGCGGGAGAAGAGGAAAACTAGAAGGGTGGAAATGAGAGTGGAGACTTTGAATGTTGGTAGTATGACTGGTAAAGGAAGAGAGCTGGCTGATATGATGGAGAGGAGAAAGGTAGACATATTGTGTTTGCAAGAGACTAAGTGGAAGGGAAGTAAGAGCAGGAGCATCAGCGGTGGGTTCAGGTTGTTGTACCATAGTGAGGAAGGAAGAGAAATGGTGTTGGGGTCATTTTAAAGGAAGTGTATATTAAAAGTGTGTTGGAGGTTAAGCGAGTGTCTGACCGAGTGATGAGTATGAAGTTGGAAATTGAAGGGGTGATGATGAATATCATCAGTGCATATGCCCCACAGGTAGGTTGTAAGATGAAGAAGAAAGAAGATTGCTGGAGTGTGTTAGACGAGGTGGTGGAGAGTGTGCCCAAGCATGAAAGTGTGGTGATAGGAGCAGACTTCAATGGGCATGTTGGTGAAGGGAACAGAGGTTATGAGGAAGTAATGGTAGATATGGTATCAAGGATAGGAATGTGGAAGGACAGATGGTAGTTGTTTTTGCAAAAAGGATGGAAATGGCTGTGGTGAATACCTACTTTAAGAAAACAGAGAAGCACAGGGTAACATAAGAGTGGAGGAAGGTGCACACAGGTGAACTACATTTTTTATAGGAGATGCAAGCTAAAAGAAATCAGAGACTGTAAGGTGGTGGCAGGAGAGAGTGTCGTTAGACAGCATAGGATGGTTGTTTGTAGGACAGCTTTAGAGGTAAAGAAGAAGAAGAAGACAGTGAGAGCTCAACAAAGGATCAGATGGTGGAAGTTGAAGGAGGAAGACTTGTGTGAAATTCAGCGAGCAGGTGAGAGAAGCACTGGATGGAGGGGAAGCGATTTTGGACAACTGGAAAAGTACTGCAGATGTGGTGGAAGGAAGACAAGGAGACTTGGTGGTGGAATGAAGAGGTCCAGGAAAGCATGAGGAGAAAGAGGTTGGCAAAAAAGTTTTGGGATAGTCTCAGAGATGAAGAAAGTAGATGCAGCATAAGGCGAAAAGAGAAGTGGCAAAAGTGAAGGAAAAGGCATATTGCGAGCTGTACAAGAAGTTGAACAGTAAGGAAGGAGAAAATGACTTGTACCGATTGGCCAGACAAAGGAACAGAGCTGGAAAAGATGTGCAGCAGGCTAGGGTGGTAAAAGATGCACATGGTAATGTGCTGACAAGTGAGGAGTGTGTGTTGAGAAGGTGGAGGGAATATTTTGAGGAGCTGATGAATGAAGAAAATGAGTGAGAGAAAAGGCTGGATGATGTGTTGAGAGTAAATCAGGAAGTACAAGAGATTAGTAATGAAGAACTGAGGACTGCTATGAAGAGGATGAAGAGTGGAAAGGCAGTTGGTCCAGATGACATTCCAGTGGAGGCATGGAAATGTCTTGGAGAGATGGCAGTGGAGTTTCTAACCAGATTGTTTAATAAAATCTTGGAAAATGAAAGGATGCCTGAGGAGTGGAGACGGAGTGTGCTGGTTCCTATTTTCAAGAACAAGGGTGATGTGCAGAGCTGCAGTAACTACAGAGGCATAAAGTTGATCAGCCACAGCATGAAGTTTTGGGAAAGAGTAGTAGAAGCTAGGCTTAGAAAACAGGTGAAGATCTGTGAGCAGCAATATGGTTTCATGCTGAGAAAGAGCACTACGATGCAATGTTTGCTCTGAGAATACTGTTGGAAAAGTACAGAGAAGACCAGAAAGAGTTACCTTGTGTGTTTGTGGACTAAGAAAAAGCTTATGATAGGGTGCCAAGAGAAGAGCTGTGGTATCGTATGAGGAAGTCTGGAGTGGCAGAGAAGCATGTTAGGGTAGTGCAGGACATGTACAAGAATACTGTGATAGTGATGAGATACGCAGTAAGAATGACAGACTCATTCAAGGTGGAGGTGGGATTACACCAAGGATCAGTTCTGAGTCCTTTCTTGTTCACAATGGTGATGGACAGTTTGACGAATGAGATCAGACAGGAGTCCCCATGGACTATGATGTTTGCAGATGACATTGTGATCTGTAGTGAGAGTAGAGAGCAAGCTGAGTCTAGTCTAGAGAGGTGGAGATATGCTCTGGAGAGCAAGGGAATGAAAGTCAGTAGGAGCAAGACTAAGTACATGTGTGCGAATGAGAGGGAGCCCAGTGGAATAGTGGTGAAAGTAGATGAGTTTAAATACTTGGAGTCAGCTGTTCAAAGTAATGGAGAGTGTGGTAGAGAGGTGAAGAAGAGAGTGCAGGCAGGGTGGAGTGGGTGGATAACTGTGGCAGGAATGATTTGTGACCGAAGGATATCAGCAAGAGTGAAGAGTGAAAGGGAAAGTTTACAAGACAGTAGTGAGACCAGCTACGTTGTACGGTTTAGAGACTGTGGCACTGACAAAAAGACAGGAGACAGAGCAGGAGGTGGCAGAGCTGAAGATGTTGAGATTCTCTTTGGGAGTGAAGAGAATGGACAAGACTAGGAATGAACATATCAGAGGGACAGCTCAGGTGTGACAGTTTGGAGAAAAATCAGAGAGGCAAGATTGAGATGGTTTGCAAAGGATGGACCCAGGGTATATAGGGAGAAGGATGCTGAGGATGGAGCCACCAGGCAGGAGGGGAAGAGGGAGGCCAAAGAGGAGGTTTATAGATGTGCTGAGGGAGGACATGAAGGTGGTTGGTGTGACAGAGGAAGATACAGAGGACAGGCTGAGACGGAAACGACTGATCTGCTGTGGCGACCCCTAACGGGAACAGCCGAAAGAAGAAGTCCTTTGTTAGTGCCGTGTGACTGGGGCTTTACATAGATATTCACACAACTGCAGCACTCCTCATTCTTTGTGGTTAACAACAATGACAACAAAATTACTTACCGATACGGTGTAGAATTCACCTCCAGTGGCCATTTCACTCCATGGAAATCTGACAGGTGAGCTGGTGTTTGTTATGAAGCCAAACACGCGAGCGAGAGGCTCACTAAACGGAAGTCTCGGTTTCAAGATGGCAGTGCAACTTGAAAATTGTCCATTCTGGGGTTGATTGTCAATTACCTATCCGACTGAATGAAGGATGAAGATAATTTCCACCAACTGACTGACAGACAGATGATTTATTGTCATTACAGACACAGCATACAATGAAATTAGAAGCACTGTTCCACTTGTGCAATACACACACTCAAACAATCACTAGATCAGGGGTGGCCAAGTTCGGTCCTCGAGAGCCACCTTCCTGACACTCTTAGTTGTCTCCCTGCTCCAACACACCTGAATCCAATGAAAGACTCATTCAAAGTCTGCTAACGAGTCTTTCATTGGATTCAGGTGTGTTGGAGCAGGGAGACAACTAAGAGTGTCAGGAAGGTGACTCTCGAGGACCAAACTTGGCCACCCCTGTACTAGATAATGATAAATAGTGAAAAAAGTAGTTGCAGTCTCAATGCCCGGTGCATGTAAATACAGAGTATATTCTGCACTCATCTGTGCATCCATGGGTGTAAAATGAGGCATGGCCACACAGAGTGATGGTGTGTTGCTATTATGGGGAGCCAGAAATAGTTAGGTTGCAATTTCAGAAAAAGTAAACTGCCCCTGCAATTTCTGTTAAAATCAGACAATAGAGGGATTCTTATGTATTTTGACTTGCTGAATTCAAAAATTGCTGTTGCCAAGTTCTATCTTTACTCCTTCACCCTCTAATTTGCAAGATAAAAAAAACCTGGCCACCCATTCTATAAAATTTTACACAGGTTTGTTTGTATGGGCTGTATAAAATAAAATGAAACTTCTATTACCATTTTTTTCTGACCTCCTGAAAAAAAAAAAAAAAGTGTTACCAAGCTGCATCTCTGTTCCCCTTAATTTGCATAAAACAACATGACCACTCAACTGATCAAATTCCCCATGTTTGCTTGTATTTGCTCTAGAAAAGAAAATTATGTTTTTATTTCCATGTATTTTGACCTGTTGAATTCAAAAATGTTAGTTGGCAAGCTGTATCTCTACTCATTCAACCCTAATTTGCATAGAATGTCCGCCTGCTCTGTCAGTACCTGAGAACAAGGCAGACCTGTGATGGCAACAACTTCAGTTGAGCAGGCCCCACAGGAAAAGGTTGTGGTTTCTGCTGGTGGTTGTCAGGATGAAACAACTGTGCTGTGAACCTTGAACCACTGACAGCTCGATATGAAGAGGCTGATAACAAGGCATTTGCTTCATTGCATGAACTCCAACACCAGGGTCATTGTTGTGTCTGCCAGAGACACAGATGTCCTACTCCTGCTGATGGCACACTATCAGCAGACCTGAGACAAGACTGACTTCATGAAGACAGGTATTTACAAAATGGCAAAATACATCACAAATACACCAAGCTAATGCCCTGAGTGATGAAGATGTTAAGCTGTTGCTGCCATTCCATGCAGTCACTGGAAGCAATTTGACTTTCTACTTTCTTGGCCACAGTAAGAAGGCACCTCTAGAAGTATTCTGTGAGCACACGGTGCTCCTTGCAAACCGTGGACAGGAACAGCTCACCAGGACAAATGCTGAGAAGTTCACATGTCTTGTTTATGGCACTTCTGACAATACGACAGACAGCACCAGGGTCAGACTGTTCAAGAAAGGAGTGAAGCGAGCGCTTTTGCCACCAACAGGTGATGCTGCGCTACTTCATATCCAAAGAACTCATCTTCAGGCAGTAACTTGGCTGCAGGCTCAAAGCATTTCCTCAAGTTCCAGCAGCAATCAACATGGGCTGGGAGAGGAGGAATGGGCAGCTAATGCCAACTCTGCTCAAATGCCCCCCATACCAGAATCCTACTTGCAACTTGTGAGCTGCAGTTGCACATCTGGAAATATTTTGAATGGCCATATTGATTAGGTTAAAGGTGCAGCAATGGTTATGAAAAAAAAAGAAACAATATGAAGTAATGCATCATCTTTCTATTGGCCAAATGACCTTTAACCCACAGTGACCTTTAAAAGGTCAAATTGAATTTGAATGGGCATTTGAATTATTTGGTTTAAAGAAACACTCAATGTTACTATTAAAAACTAATATGAAGTCATTTGTCACATTTCTATTGGAGAGATACCTTTGACCTTTGTGACCTTTGAAAGGTCAAAGCCAATTAGAATGGCTATTTGAAATAACTGTTTAACCCTTTCAGTGACTATTCCTAGAGCTGACTGCCTGCTAAAGTGAGCAGTCAAGAGAGAACAGCTTTCATCAGGGAGGTTACCAAGAACCCGATGGTCACTCTGTCAGAGCTCCAGCATTCCTCTATGAAGAGAGGAAAACCTTCCAGAAGGACAACCATCTCTGCAGTAATCCACCTATCAGGTGCCTGAAACACTCTCAGACCACGAGAAACAAATTTCTCTGGTCTGATGAGACAAAGATTGAACTCTGTCATGAATCCAGCGATATGTCTGGATGTTAGCCAGTACCATCCCTACAGTAAAACGTGGTGGCAGCATCATGCTGTGGGTTGCAGGGCTGGTCAGGATTGAGAGATGAATGCTCCAAGTACAGAAACATCCTGTATGAAAACCTGTTCGAGTACTCTTGACCTCAAACTGGAGAGACTTCATCTTTCAGTAGGACAATGACCCTAAGCACACAACCAAGATATCAAAGGAGTAGCTTCAGGACATCTCCACAGAGAAGGGATTGTCTCGAGGCATAAATGTTGGGAAGATACAGAAACATTTCACTCTTTGGTGTGAATGCCAGGCATCATGTTTGGAGGAAACGAGGCACCATCCCTACAGTGAAGCATGGTGGTGCTAGTATCATGTGGTGGGGATGTTTTTCAGCAGCAGAAACTGGGAGACTAGTCAGGATTGAAGGAAACATGAATGCAGCATTGTACACAAACATCCTTGATGAAAACCTGCTCCAGAGCACTACTGACCTCAGACTGGGATGACTGTTCATCTTTCAGCAATAAAATGACCCTAAGCACACATCCAAGACATCAAAGGAGTGGCTTCAGGACAACTCTGTGAATGTCCTTGAGTGGCCCAGCCAGAGCCAAAACCTGAAACCAATTTAACATCTCTGGAGAGATATGAAAATGGCTGTGCGCTGACACTCCCCATCCAACCTGATGGAGCTTGAGAGGCGATACAAAGATAGTAGGTAAAACTGCCCAAAGATAGGTGCCCCAAGCTTGTGGCATCATATTTAAGAAGACTTGAGGCTGTAAAGGTTTTGAGCAAAGGATATGAATACTTACATACATGTGATTTCTTAGGGTTTTTTAATTAATAATAAATTTGGCAATATTTCAAAAAAGGTCTTTTCATGTTTTCATTATGGGGTGTTGTGAGTAGAATTTTGAGTGAAAAAAAGGTGAATTTCCAAAGTATTGAGCAAAGGGTGTGATTCTTATGTACATGATTTCATAGTTTTTTATTTGTAATAAAATTTAAAAAAATAACTTTTTCGTGTCATTATGGGGTTTTGTGACTAGAATTTTGAGGGTAAAAAATGAATTTACTCCATTTTGGAATTAAGCCTCAGTCTCAACGAATAATGAAGGCCGAAGAAGGAGCCACGCATGGGTGTGGTGTGATTATTTGAAGAATGACACACGTTTTCATCTATCATGTATCCACTATGAAGGTGCCACTATGTGCCTCTCTGTACCCCGCATGTGCCACGTAGCAGCCTCTAGTGAGCCACGACCAACTGTCATTAGAGCCTCGAATGGCTCGCATCAGCCACACTAAGCCACGTAGTGCCATGATAGCGCCATGATAGCGCCATGATAATGCCATGTTGGTGCACGTTTAGGCATGAGTTTGGTCCAAACCTCCAGCCCTCCCACACCTGGTCCCTTTAAAGTGTGGGTTTTCAATTCACAGATTCACAGCAGCATTTAAAGATGTCCCTTCTTTTTTTTTTTTAAACACAGTCCAAAAATAGACACTCCATCACAGTTCCGCAGTTGTGCGCTGTGTGCCAGGCTGCTGTCCACCTGTAATGCACCAGACCAGCTAGACCTGAACCACGGGTTCCTGGAGAGCCGCCTCTGTGCTCCTCGCTGGCGCCGCGGCTCTCTGGCTTTTTTTTTTTGCGGCTTTAAACACACAAAACTTTATGTTTGTCCATTTATTTCTGCAAAATCGCTCTTTTGCGCGCACGCTGCTGTTGTCCTTTCATGGACAGCCGCCTCTCTGCTCTTTCTGGCTTCCTTTCCGTCCGTGGCTTGCTGGCTTTTTTTTCCCCTGGCTTTAAGCACAATCATTTTTACAATGTGAATCCACTTTTGACTTTGTGTTCGTCCCTTTATTTCTGCAAAAGCACTCTTTTGCGCGCGGTGCCGTTCTGCATATAGAATGAGGTGGCCGTTTTATTATATACACCTGTGGATCATTTTATATATATATATATATATATTTCTTTATTTCTTCCGCAGCTTACAAGTCACCATGATACAACTTTTAACTTTGTGTTATGTCTTCAAAATCGCTCTTTTTCGCACTCTCCACCTGTGTTGCCGCACAGCTCCTGCTCTTAGTTGCTCCACTGGAGTTATCTTCCATGGCTTTAAACACACATCCACCTTCACACAGTCACCCAAATTTTAACTTTGTGTTCGTCCAATATTGACTGAAATATCACTCTTTTGTGAGCTGGCGTTCTGCCTAAATGCTCGTTTGAAGCGTGATGATGAGTCACTGCCTCAGTGCGCACACACAGAGCTCATGTGATCCATTAATTCCAGAAGTGATTAGAGGTATTTTTGGCATCCAAGGTTTGACAGAAAATGATTAATCCACTACAAAATAATTATTTTATATAGAGTCCAGCGCACAGAGCCGGTATAATTGTGTGCGCAAGAGCCGCTCCAAAAATAGCCTCTCAGGTCCTGTCTCAGTGCGCACACACAGCGGAGCTCATGTGAGCCATTAACAAGATATTAAATTAACATACTTTTACATAGAACAGACATCAACATACAGACATACTTTTACAGCTAGGTTCTGTTTTATCAAGCTATAAAAAACATTAAAAATAATTACCTTAAGCTGTTCAAAATACATCCCACATGGAGCAGGAAAGAGAGGAAAAAAGTGTCCAGATGAAACAGTCCTCTATGATGCCAGAAGTGATTAGAAGTGTTTTAAACATCCAAGGTTTGGCAGAAAATGATTAATCCACTACAAAATATATAGAGTCCAGCGCACAAAGCAGGTGCAATTGTGTGCGCAAGAGGAGGAGCCGCTCCAAAAATAGCCTCTCAGGTCCTGCGAAGGTGCCAGGTGTATGGATAATGGACTTTTTGCAGACTCGTTAGCACCACGCAAATGCCTCTAAGCCGTCGCAGTAACTCGAACACAAACTGCGCTACGCTATTGTTGCTAAATTTTGAACATCTTGAAATTAGCGCCACGCTCAGAGAGGAGCCTCGTTAACTGAAGATAATGCCTCTAAGAGCCACTCTGAGCCACTATACTGCCAGGATAGCTCACGAAACAAAAAAAAAAACAGGGTGCATGGCTCCTTCTTCACTCCTTCTTCACTCGGTGGGACCGAGGCTTTAGTCTCTAACATAACATTTGGAAATAGTGAAGCGCTCTGAAAACTTTCTGGATGTACTGTCAATGAAACGGTTTGGATCCAACATGGATTAAACATGGTTGGATGTTTGTGTGTTTGCTCAGGAAAAAAAAAATGGTTCAATTGCACAGAAGTGATCAAATACAAAGTCCACAACAAACCACATATTGAGGTAACATTGAATCACACAGCGTAGTAGCACTCTCTGAACACCCAGCTAGCAATATGATTTGTCACAGGGATACATTCCATCATGGAGACCCAGTGACTTGTCCACTTCTTGCAGGTACATAATGAATCACTAATAAGCCTTGATAACAACTAGATATTCTGTGTATGTAACAGGTGGTTTTATGTTGAAATCATTCTTCAATTCTGCAGACGGAATAATTCTTTGATAAAGATTTGTCATATCCTACAACGTGGATTATGGTATACCCTGAAAGACTGCCATGCAGAAGCCATGCAGTACAGGATATGCACTATTTTTGGAGGAGAAAGTGAGAACGAGTACTTCTAGCCATGTGACAGCCTAACATAACAGCCCAGCTGTGTAGAGCATGATGCAACTCTCCCTCATTTTGTCACCAACTTTTGCATCTTTCATCCCCATTTGTTTCTGACAAATGTGGATCTCCTTGTGCCTCATCGGGGGCCTTTTGGGCAATGTGAATCCTACATTTATAACTGTGCAGATTGAAATAAACTATTTTCAATGAACTTATCAAACTCAGTAGATTTTTTTTTTTTTTTACCATGGACGTGAAGTAAATATTCTGAGTTCTTCTGGATCTTTCCATTCTGGAAACACTGACAGAATCTGT
Organism: Thalassophryne amazonica; assembly: GCF_902500255.1. Lineage (NCBI taxonomy): Eukaryota > Metazoa > Chordata > Actinopteri > Batrachoidiformes > Batrachoididae > Thalassophryne > Thalassophryne amazonica. The sequence continues at coordinate 79,835,490 of NC_047112.1, forward strand.
CTCACCACTTCTGAGGCTAATATCTCACTGGGCTCCGACAGACTGCGAATGGCATCTGTAAGGAAATTTGTGCAGTTCTGCGTGAGGTTCACAGCTGTTCAACCTCCTCTTGCCTCAGTCACGGGGTAGCGCTCACACATTGATACCTTTTGAACATACCAAACAATCTGCATGATAAACTCCCTCGCCAAATCATCAGGTAGGTGCCTTGTACACTTTACCATGTTGTCTCTGCAACTCAGAACATACGCAGCATGTGAGTGGTTAACACACACTTTTCCTTTCATATGATCAGAGAGGAAGCAGACGTGCATGACCGGAACCTCCTCGCCATGTATGCACATCAGCAAGCTGGACTTATCTTGTCTAGCGACTGGATTTATTGTGTTTCCCTGTTTTAATTAACTTTTTTTATTATTATTATTATTTTTCTGAGCACAGAAATTGAAACAAGTTTAATTCTGCTGTTCAGCACTCACCTGCCATACACGTGCATGAGCGGGCTGAATGTGTCCTGTCTGACCACAGAGAAGCTGCACAAACCAGATTTATCATGTTTCTATTTTTATTTATTTAGTTCTCTGAAGACAGAAGTGGAAATAAGGTTAATGCTGTTGCTTGGTGCTCACCTGCAGTGCATGCACATCACTGGGGTGGCTGCATCCTATCCAGCCATGCACAGTTGTTTTTATTTATTTACTTATTTAGTTACTGGGTGGCGATCACCCGGTGTGCATACATGGACTGTGTGCTGGACATCACCTGTGCAGGGAATGAGGAGTACGCCAGCACTCCGACTTTATTTACTTATTTATGTTTTAATTAAGTTTAAGGCTCAGATGCTTCATGTATGCATGGACAGCATTCTGGACATCACCTGTGTGGGGAATGAGGACAATGCTTTTATTTTTATTGGAGCACGTTAAGAGGATCACAAAGCCTGCATGCACATCAAGCACTGCTTTGAGTGGACCATGGTGCTCAGCCAGTGAAGAATTGTGTGGTCAGGAGAAGAGGAAAGTTGAACCAGCGGGGATAATAATATTGATGTGTACCAGCTTCTGGACATCATTCTTCAAGTGACTGGCTTTCCACGTTTCTTGTTGTTTTTAATGATTATTTTACTTTATTTTATAATTATTTACAATGCTTTTTCTGCCTAAACTCGGGGAACTTTCACAGCTTCTTTCACATAATGACAATTTAATAGTCCACAGCCATCCTGAGTACTGTGTGCCAAAAAGTGTCATAATTTCAGCCACAGCAGTGGCACTCAGCATCCACAAGAGAGCAGCATTCATGTGTGTGCCATGTGCCATTACTTGTGTGAAGCTCCTTGAGGGAGCTTTGTTGTCATTTGGTGCTATATAAATTAAACAAATTGAATTAAATTGAGTTGTATGGGATGCTTTAAACCTTTGCACAGTGATGCTCCCCACTCCAACACACACACACACACACACACACACACGTATCCACACTACCATTTTAATAGCATGAAACCGATGAGAGTGTACAAATCCCCCTAGATGGGATGCCAGACTGATGCAGTTTGCTGTTCCAGCCAAGACCCAGACACATTTCAGCTGGGTGGACTAATGCAATGCAAATGAACTGTCTTGTTCAAGTACAGACAGGGGAAGTGGGCTGAAAACTATTAAATGAAATCGGAAAAGTAGTGGAAAAATATGAAAATTCATCTTACGAGCACAGTGTGTCTCCTCAGGGAGCTTTTGTCGCTGCTGCTTGGCGATAAACCCTTTCATGTATGGTGCCAGTCTGATTGGGTGATATTAGATGACTAGCAATTTCCTACTTTTAAACTCTGACCAAACTGAAATTATGGTTTTTGGCCCAGTGAAACATTGGCATCAATTTGACCAACTAATGCTTAGCCTCATGTGTCATACATCGCACTGACAAAGTGAGGAACCTTGGGGTAATTTTTGATCTTACGTTGTCCTTTGACCTCCACATTCAAGATATTATGAGGCCTGCTTTCTTCCACCTGTGAAGTATAGCAAAGATTCGTCCCATCCTGTTTATAGCTGATGCAGAGACCCTGATTCATGCATTTGTTTCTTCTAGACTGGACGACTGCAATGTTCTATTTTCTGGTTTACCACAGTCCAGCATTAGGGTCTCCAATTTGTTCAAAATGCTGCTGCCAGACTTTTGAAAGAAAGCAGAAAGTTTGACACCATTATACCCATTTTTGCATCTCTTCACTGGCTTCCTGTCCCTGTGAGATCAGATTTTAAGGTACTGGCTGCTGTTAACCTATAAAATTATTCACAGACTAGCACCTCCCTATTTAGCTGACCTAGTCAAGCCCTACGTACCAGCCTGGGCGTTATGTCCTCACAGTGCAGGGCTACTTTGTGTCCCAAATCTTTCTCTTATCATGCACCTGTTTTGTGGAATGATCTCCGTGTGTCAATAAAACAGTCTGATTCTGTAGAGACTTTCAAGTCCAGACTTAAGACTTATTTTCCATTTCGTATGGCTAGCATACTGGCACAGTATGTTACAGTGCTTTCCTACCCTTTTATTTTTTTTAATTTGCGATCACCTTAGTATTTCTTCTGCTTTTCTTGTTGCTTAATGTTGACAAATTAGACCTTATTTGTAGTCTTTCTGCCACCTGATTGATTTTTTCCTCTCACTGTTTGAGGTGCAGCTCCATCCAGAAGAGGGATGGGTGTCTTCTTCGGCAAGCCTTCCATCCTGGACACCAGTATGGCCTCCCAAAATTTCCTATATATTTTTATTGTCAATTGTATTAGTAGCATGGCCCAAGTAGAGGATCACCAAATCATCAGAGGGACTTTTTCCTTATGACTGTCACCTGTGTGCTTGCTCTGGGGGTTGGTAAGGTTAGACCTTACTTGTGTGAAGCACCTTGAGGCAGCTGTGTTGTGATTCAGCAAAGAAAAGAATAAAAAATAAATAAATTAATTAATTAGGTTTGAACTACAATATGCCCATGCATAATGAACATAGTAAATTCAATCGCTTTTCACCCAGCATCCTCGTTTGCAATGATGTTCTGGTACTGTATATCAAGAAAATTTACCATAGATGGGGCGGGGGATCTATAATTTGTATTCTTCCACTTATCACAGAAACACTACAACACTGTTTCGCTCATGAAGTTTGGTTCTTCTGAAAAGTTATTTTCTTCACCACTCCTTGTCAATTTTCATTGTCATCTAGTGTTTTAATCAATTCCATCCATCTTTTTTTTAGTTTGCTTGCCACAGTGACAGCCCCCTAAGTTGATGAAAGCTATTGCATGGTCTTCCTATTTTTCCCCATGTGGCCTCAACATTTTAATATGATCAGACAAAATGAATAAATGACAAAATATAAAACCTTGAAGCTCTGTATAAGTGTCACATTTGGAAGATGAAGAAAAAGTGTTATTGTTTTGAACATGCCAAGTGTGAACAGTAGACATTGTATTGATGTCTGTAGTTGAGCCACTGGGGTTACTGAAGTTACCCACCATGCAAAAAGCCTTGTCACTACTCTGAGACAAATGAAGCAATCAGGGCAAAACAACAACATTACAAATACAAAACTATCAGGGCTGTCTTTACACATTTGTCAAGGGCTTCTGTTTAGAGCAGACAATTTTGTAGGAATGAGCGAGAAGACTGATCTTCCTTTCCATTCTAAGTAAATGGGGCCACCATCCTGATGGAAATACATTTCAGGAAAGTTTTCTCAGGCAGTACTGGCTGGAGGTTCTTCACAAACATGTCATTTGTGGATTTATTTGTTCATTCTCTCCTCCACCACTCTGGATCTGACTGAATTCAAGTTTGGTTGAAATGCTTGCTTTTATCTGGAGACCGTTTAATTCTGAATGAAATTATTAGATATTTTAACACAACATTTGGTTTGACAGAAACAAATTATCATTAAACTTAAGTAAAACAAAATACATGTTATTTGGCTATTGTAATACAGACATACAGGTTCAGTTAGAAGTCGAGGGGGTAGATATTGAAAGGGTACATGAAAATAAGTTTCTGGGGGTGATAATAGATGATAAGATAAACTGGAAGACTCATATAAAACATATACAAAGTAAACTGTCAAGAAGCATTTCAGTTCTAAACAAAGCGAAACATATTCTGGACCACAACTCACTCCGCATTCTTTACTGCTCACTGGTCTTATCATATTTACAGTACTGTGCAGAGGTATGGGGTAATACTTATAAAGGTACAACACAATCACTATCAGTAATGCAGAAAAGAGCTATAAGAATTATTCATAATACTGGCTATAGAGATCATACAAATCCACTATTTTTACAATCCAAATTCTTAAAATTCACAGACTTGGTTCATTTTCAAACAGTACAAACTGTGTATAAAGCAATATATGTATATATATATATATTGATATCGGTTTAGGTGTGTAGGAATCTATGTATATATATATATATATTGATATCGGTTTAGGTGTGTAGGAATCTATGTGTATATGTGGCAAAGGGTATTACTGGTTGTGGGGAAGAAGGGGTAGGGATAAATAAGCTGATGCTTCACCCTACCCCTTTTCGGACATGTTGGGTACACCGTAGGAACTTTTTTGTTGTTGTCTTTACTGATCTATCTTGTAATTGTTGTTGTATCAAATGTTCGAAATAAACAGTTTTCATTCATTCATTCATTCATTCATTTCATTCATTCAAGCTGAGCACAAATGTATGAATACATTTATTCATTAAATATAATAATAAATGTGCTGTTTTTGTAGCCCAGGTCACCAAGTTCAATTTCAAGGTAACTACCAGTATAACAGTTACTAGTAGACAGTGATTTGGATAGTAGTACTGTACATCCAATTCAAAGACTGCTTTGGGAATACAAGACATTTTGTGCACTGGTCTGCATTTTGTAAGTGACCAAATCCAACAGGACAGGACCATAACAGCATCAGGTAGAAATACTTAAGATCTACTCTGAGTGGCTACTTCAAAATTTACACCTTGTTTGTAATGCGTTGGACGTCCTTTTGCCTTTAGCACTGTCTTAATTATCCAAAGTGTGAGATTCACCTGGAAACATTACAAAGAGACAGTGGTTCATGCAGTTGGCTCACCATTACAGCATCACCACGAGCTTCAGTTGTTGATATAAGTCAGCTTGAACCATGCTGGCTAGTATTCTGACTTTTGCCTTCAGCAATATATTTTTAGCCAGTGATCTGCTACACTTGTTTTCTTCTCTTTTTGGACCATTCTCTGTAAATGCAAGAGATGGTTGTGCATGAAAATCCAGGGACACTGGGGACGTGTCGATTTGGAGGTTAGATTGGTGGCCTTGAGACCAGAGAATTCTTACTTTAATTCCATATCAAGCAGGAAACTCACTGAAGTGCCCTCAAGGAAGATTCTTAGAGCCCAAGTTGGTGCTGGAGTGCCGTTGTATACCTTCTATTGCAGCATGCTGGTTGGTGGGCAAAATTATAATAACAATGATTTTGATTTACAGAGTGCTTTTCAAGACACTCAAAGCGCTAAAAAAGTTACATTATTCATTCACTCATTGGTGGTGGTAAGCTACTCGTAGCCAAAGCTGCCCTGGGGCAAAGTGATGGAAACGTGGCTGCCATTCTGCACTTATGGCCCCTCCATCCACCACCTCATTCATACACAGGCAACGTGGGTTAAGTGTCTTGCCCAAGGACACAATGGCAAGATGCAGATAATTGACTGGCTGGGAGCCAGATTCGAACCGCCGACCCTTCGGTCATAAGATAGCTCTCTCTACCAACTGAGCTATTGTATGTAAAAACACAGTAGAAGCACAATCTATTGACACTGAAAACCTCTAATATTTCACAAACACACACACATAAAATAACTACAGGGTGGGGCACAAAAAGAGGGACAAAAGTAGATTCATTTTCTAGAGAAATAATTGTTTCTTTTTCTTTTTCAGGTCAATTACAGAGCAGACCTGTAAGTTTTATTTGATACCAAGATGGACCACTACAAGCATTTTTCAGTGGAGGAGAGGACAAAGATTGTGGAACTGCATTTTGCAACAAAGTCACCTACTCTTGTTCAGAGGCAATTTCGACGTGATTATCCTGGGAAGAAAATTCCCCATCGCCATACGATCACGTTTGGTAGGAAAGTTTAGAAACACTGGAAGTGTGGGGAACAATAACAAAGGCCATTGTGGCCCAAAGTTCACAGCGAGGATGCCGGCTCGTATTCAAGACGTCAGGGACCAGTTGGAACAGTCACCCCGCAAGTCCACCAGATGTCTGTCACAGCAAATGGGTATTTCCAGCAGATCTGTGTGTCAAATTACACACAATGATTTGAAAATGTTTCCCTACAAAGTGCAGATTCTTCAAGCAAACTCAAGTCAACAAGACCGAATGCTACGAGTTTGGTCAGACAATAAGCCAGCGTATTGAGAACGACCCTCAACTTTTGGAATGTTTTCTCTTCAGCGATGAGGCACACTTCCATTTGAGTGGCCATGTGAATAAGCAATACTTTCCAGGCGATCGATTAATCTCGAGGAGGACCGACAATCCATGGCTGCCCTACCCCCCTGATCTGAGCCCACTGGACTACTTTCTCTGGGGCTATCTGAAGGAGAGAGTGTATGAGGACAACCCAGACACAACTGACAGGCTGAAAGAAAACATCAAGAGGGAAATCAGGAGAATTCCGTATGACATGTTGGAGAGATTTGTGAACAACTTCAGTGTCAGAATGGCGAACGTCATCCAGCAGCGAGGTGCCTAGATTGAACATCTCATCAATTACTGATCATGGTGTCTAAACATTTATCAATTTAAAAATGCTTTTGGACAATAAAACTTTAAAATACTTTCCATCTCTTGTGAAAAATCTTGAAAAAAATTGTACATTTGTAGAAACTGTAACAATTTCATTTTGTCCTTATTTTTGTGTCCCACCCTGGAAATTTAACTTTTGTTTTTTTTTTTTCTTTGTTTGTTTGTTTTTTGACAATTTTTTAATCACAAAATGTGAAAACAGACTACTTTGTCATCTTTGAACTGATTCTGATTGTGCTGTATCATGAGCCCTCAGCTACACCAATGCACTCTCCAGAAGACCTTCTCCTCCTTTCTTATGGAGATTTGGACACAAATGAGAATGGAACCAACTACTCTTCAGCTAATGGAAAACGGGTTCTGCCACCTGCCACTGATGCCATGAAGGATGTTATATATATATATATATATATATATATATATATATATATATATACAGTAGTGTTCAGAATAATAGTAGTGCTATGTGACTAAAAAGATTAATCCAGGTTTTGCGTATATTTCTTATTGTTACATAGGAAACAAGATACCAGTAGATTCAGTAGATTCTCACAAATCCAACAAGACCAAGCATTCATGATATGCACGCTCTTAAGGCTATGAAATTGGGCTATTAGTAAAAAAGTAGAAAAGGGGGTGTTCACGATAATAGTAGTGTGGCATTCAGTCAGTGAGTTCATCAATTTTGTGGAACAAACAGGTGTGAATCAGGTGTCCCCTATTTAAGGATGAAGCAGCACCTGTTGAACATGCTTTTCTCTTTGAAACCCTGAGGAAAATGGGACGTTCAAGACGTTCAGAAGAACAGCGTAGTTTGATTAAAAAGTTGATTGGTGAGGGGAAAACTTATACGCAGGTGCAAAAACTTATAGGCTGTTCATCTACAGTGATCTCCAATGCTTTAAAATGGACAAAAAAAAAAACAGAGATGCATGGAAGAAAACAGAAAACAACCATCAAAATGGATAGAAGAATAACCAGAATGGCAAAGGCTCACCCATTGATCAGCTCCAGGATGATCAAAGACAGTCTGGAGTTACCTGTAAGTGCTGTGACAGTTAGAAGACACCTGTGTGAAGTTAATTTATTTGCAAGAATCCCCGCAAAGTCCCTCTGTTAAATAAAAGACGTGCAGAAGAGGTTACAATTTGCCAAAGAACACATCAACTGGCCTAAAGAGAAATTGAGGAATATTTTGTGGACAGATGAGAGTAAAATTGTTCTTTTTGGGTCCAAGGGCAGCAGACAGTTTGTGAGACGACCCTCAAACTCTGAATTCAAGCCACAGTTCACAGTGAAGACTGTGAAGCATGGTGGTGCAAGCATCATGATATGGGCACGTTTCTCCTACTATGGTGTTGGGCCTATATATCGCATACCAGGTATCATGGATCAGTTTGGATATGTCAAAATACTTGAAGAGGTCATGTTGCCTTATGCTGAAGAGGACATGCCCTTGAAATGGGTGTTTCAACAAGACAATAACCCCAAGCACACTAGTAAGTGAGCAAAATCTTGGTTCCAAACCAACAAAATTAATGCCTCGCAGATGTGAAGAAATCATGAAAACTGTGGTTATACAAGTAAATACTAGTTTAGTGATTCACAGGATTGCTAAAAAAGCAGTTTGAACATAATAGTTATATATATATATATATATATATATATATATATATATATATATATATATATATATATATATATATATATATATATATATATATATATATATATAGTTATGGGTTTAATTCTTGTCTTATCCTCCTTGAGAAAACAGCCCTAGGGATAAATGTTAGGCACCACAGCGCTATAAAGTTTGCTCTAACAAAACAACTCACAGCACAAATACTTTCAAAACCATTGTTGCTTCCAGTGCACTGGTAGTGCATGGGAGGGTATTGTTTTTGGTTCAGCATGTCCTTTCCTCTGTCCAAGTGTGATTAAAATATCTCAAAATAATTCAGATCAAATTTGGACCAGATATGTTGAAATGACTGAGGGTCATCCAAGAACAAAATAGTTTGATTTTGAAAAGAAAGAAAAAAAAGTTAAAAGTCATAGTCACGGGCCAATGTAAAGATTTGGGCCTACTGCTTTTCAAGTTATGTAATTCATAGTAAAATGTACGAAACGAGTCGCACCTACAGAAGCCCTCAGCTGAGTGTGGCCTGGACCTTCCAATATTTCATCGTTATTACTGGGCTTGTAATGCTTGAACATGGGTCTTCTGGAACCATGTTTCAGCTGTGGATAGACAAAGAAACAATTTGTATCCAAGCTGGCATGACAGAGTCTTGTAAGGCAGTATTATTTGTTGCATCCTGAATGGTAATTTTATTTTTCATCTCAAAGTTACTCATTCATCAGCTGAAGCAAGACATTATTTTAACACAATTAAAGATTTCAAGGCAGATTATGGGTGTGTTAAACCTGTCACAACTGTCAATTTATGCATACATATGAGATACATAGTTTCCTATATATATATAGTATTTACTACTATAGCACTGTTTTTCTCTGCTACATATCTTCTTTTCTGTCTCCACCTTCTCTCTTCCTGTCAGTGGAGTTGATCTATTTTCTGTTGGTCTGTTCATACATCGTATCCCCATCTTACATCAACCCTCCTCCACTGTCTCCCCCTCCAGACACACAGAGTACCACACATTATCCATCAGCTCTTTTTGCTGGCAGCACAAACAGCTAACCGCCACTGCACGCTGGACGTGATCGAGTATGTGTTACCGTTCCAGCTGTGTGGGCTTTTGCAACAGTAGCACACATGCACACATTGGCTTCAAAGCACCAGTGTACAAGCAGGACACACACACACACCGTGCCTATTTCCCCAGCTGCCAATAGCTTTAATGAAAGGAGTGATGAGTTATTGACAGCTGCTGTGCATCTAAAGATGTTGAGGTGTCTGTTGCTGTCCACAGCCTGCTGACGCACACACACTGCCATGGGGTTTGGACCTAATGTCAGATTAAGTGGTTGTCACCTTGTGCACTTGCAAGTGTGTTCATGTGCATGTGTCTGGCAGTGGGTGAGTACTGAGCATATTATTGTTGCACATGTTAGCTCATTGAAACTGTTTACATTGAAGTCAGGGTGTGTGTGAGACACAGACAATGACTGTCTTAAGGCCCACTGACACTTGCATGACTTTGATGCATGCACTTGCACGACCTGTGTCATGCAGGAGAGTAAACTTGTCTATAACGGGTGCAGACTGAATGAGAGAGGGTCATTGGCATGTGCAATTGCACAAAGAGAATTTTGAAATGTTCAAAAAAATCTTTCACACATAAATGTCATGCAATGTGGCATGATCTGCTCACCAACACTACGTCCAGCTCGTCAAGTGGAGAAAAGAAGAAGTGAACAGAGTGAGTAGTTGTGTCCGTGGATTGCATCAGAGTGCAGCTCATCTGAACGATTATAACAGATGTTAAATCTGTCACAAACATACTTTTACAGCTGCACACAAGAAGAAAAGAATATGCAACTGTTTTAGACAGCTCCAAATACTTTTTCCAGCTCGTTCAGCGAGCGGGAACGGCTCCGGCTGGAGCGGTCCTCTGTGATTGAGGAAGCGATTATAGCCATTTTCAGCAGCCAACGTGCAGAAAAATGATTAATCTGCTGTGAAATAATTATTTTATATACGCAGCGTCCAGTGCTCAGTGAGTGGCAGCTGGTGGAACAAAGCACAGTGTCCATCTGGGAACACAGTGGGTGGGATCATCACGACGATGTGCGTGCATCAAAGTCGTACAAGTGTCAGGGGGCCTTTACACTTGACACAGTTGTGATTTTTATGCCCGATGCCCATGTTCTTTAAACACTAAGTCTAATTGTGTTCATTTATGCACCCATTGATGTTTCAATCTGGCCGCAAACAGCAACTGCACTGTAGACCACCAAAAACCTGGTGTAAAGTCAAATGAAGACATTTTCTGCTATTCATATATTGCAGTATTTAAATCCTGGACTGCATACATACAGAACAAACTTGCCATGATGTCACCCATAGTTCTTTTCTATTGAGTGATTTTGAAACTGAAATGAAACAGCTCCAGATGTTGAGGTCTTGGTAGAGCCTGACTCAGCTAAATTCATGGCCAACAAATAAATGGATAAAATGGTGCAGCAATGGCAATACTACTAAAGCCTAGCGACTCAAGAAACCCAAACATGCCCCCCATGTTGTACTCCCCGAGCAAGCTAAAGCTAACAAGCTAATCTTGGGTCAGGTGTTCGAATAAGGTGCATGTTTGCAGACTGGGTGGTGATTTTAAATAGGGCAACCAAACAGTCCTGTTTTCACATCCTGTCCTGGCAGTCCTGGGCTTTTTTTTTTTTTTAGAAAGTGATGAAAATGTCCTGGTTTTCATTGTTTTTCATCTCTGAGCATCTTTGAGTAAACTTTGAGTATCTCATTGCCGGGCCAAATGTCCTGTTTTTTGGTCATCAAAATATGGTCACCCTATAATAGCAGGTGGCTTAGTTGATGGTATGATAGATTATGACCAGGATGTTGCCTCAGTAAACATGGAGTAATGGTTGTGCAGATGTCACCAACCTATGGCTACCTGATCACTGCAAGCAGTGCTAACATACAAACTGTGTAACATTAAAATTTTACTTAGTAGAAATTCTGGAACATATACTTCTCATAGACGGTACATTAGTACAATTAAACCCACAGTAGGCCAACTGAATTTCAGATATTTTTAAGAAAATGTTCAGAAAGTACTGGGAACACCCCACTACGCTGAAGGTTCACTAGTCCGAAGGTTTAGGTCAATAAATTAATATATTTTGATGGCACGTTTCAGTAGGCTGCAGTACTAGCTGTTTACTTACATGCAGTGTTGCCACAGTTACTTTGAAAAAGTAATCCAATTACTGATTACTGATTACTCCTTGAAAATGTAACTTAGTTACTTTACTGATTACTCAATTGTAAAAGTAACTAAGTTAGATTACTAGTTACTTTTTTAGTTACTTTTCCCAGCTGCCGACAACAACCCTCTGCCACCTCAACATGACAATGATACCTGTTTTGCCAAAACTTACTTTATAGTCACCCTTTCTTGACTTCAATGAAAATAAATACTTGTTTTATAAAAAGTAAAATAAAGACCTCTTTCTTGACCTCATATTTAACTGTTGACAGCACTGTAACAGTAAAACTTGCAATTTCGAACCTACATTGTTTATAAATGTAACTATTAAATTCATTCTAGCATTTTTCTAACATTTAAATTCTCTCTAAATATTTTACTTGTCGAAATTAATATTATTTTAAGTAGTATTTGTAGTAAAAAAAGGCTTCAAAACTGGACCTTTAATCTAGGGGTGTTGTGGGGGGGCACATCCTTGCCCCACGCCCCCATTCCATCTGGATTCGCCCCTACTTTGGCGTTTGAGCACAAAGAATGGATAACATTTATTTATGCAGAAAACGTGACCAGATTTACAGGTAAGAAAGTTTTATTGTGTTTTCACATCATGTGGTCCTCAGAAAGAGAGTTTAGGTGCATTTGAGTGGAAAATAGTGTTAGTTGTTGACGCGTCACGGAGGATCAGCTGTTTTAACGTGCAGATACGGAGCGGCTCAGCTCAGCTCTAAATAAAGGAGGAAAAAAAGTATAAAAATGTCTTTGTAAAGCTCAGTGCAGGTGTGCTGATCACCGTGCTTTAAGAGGAGACGACGAGTCGAGCAGCTGCAAAAAAACGTGGATGAAAAGCTCACAGCTCGCTTAAAGTGGGCAGTTCAGTCGAACCCCGACCTCCTGCCCACAGACCAAGTTTAATGCTGCTATCGACCCACAATTAAAAATAATAGTAACGCACAGTGACATGGAGAAGTAACTTTAATCTGATTACTGATTTGGAAAGATTAACGCGTTAGATTACTTGTTACTAAAAAAAGTGGTCAGATTAGAGTAACGCGTTACCGGCATCACTGCTTACATGTGGTTTTGTTTCAATTAAAAAGACATTTCTTTCATCTGTGATGTGAGAGTGAATGTTACTTTAATTAAAAAAACAAACAAACAAAAGAAACATGTCACTTTGATTTTAACCCTCTGGGGTCCTAGGGCATTTTTGGACAGTTCACTCGCCTGGCATAAATGTTTTATTATTGCTGTTAACAGCTCTCCCTACATCCCACAATCAAGTTTTATGTCTCTTTTTTTTTTTTTAGAATGACCTGTTCTTTCACAATATATGTGCTTTTGTTGTGTTTTATAAGTGTAATAAAGGTTTACAATCAGAAATAAGAAAGGAAAAAATTAAGCGGAAATAATTTTCCACACACATTTATTCAAAACACACAGCAAACTATAATCAACAACTGTTTTGACACTTTATAAAGGTAATTTGAGGTCTTGTGTGAAAGACCGGATATCAAAAAAGTTCAAACAATAAACAAAATGCACATTTATACAAAATATATAAATATATCCGGGCCGTTTTAGGGATCCGGGCCATTTTAGGGATCAAACGCTGTAGTTAACGCCAGCGCACGGGGGCATGGTTTGGTTCCGGCTTCACCGGGAATCGTCGAAAAAATTAATCAACATGTCGAATAATTCCGGGAGCGCTCCCGGAGAAGTGGCCTGACGACGGAGACAACGCAAACAATCGTGTTTGATACTTTTTAATCGCCGTGTCATCCTGCCCCTTCCTGTTGTGCCGCAGTTTACAATGCCGTAATTGGCGGCCGGTGTTGTATCCCTAACCAACGGCGTGTAAAACGGCGATAGAGCCCACATCAGCGTCCTCAAAGGCGTTTTAACCGGCGACAGAGGCAGACAAAACGGCGGCGCTAGCGGACAGTACGCTGTTCTAAACACCACCTCCCGGTTAACGGCATTCCAAATGGCCAATAGGCGGCGGTCAGTATAAAAACGCTAGCGCGCTGCATGCAGGTCTCTCACTCGCGGCCAGCTCCAGATATTTTTGCAGAGAAGCTCCAGTATACCTCCTAAAATAAAATTGGCAGTGGCAAGGACTTACCAAGAGGTCTGGTTCAGGGGTAGCCCTGTGGTGGAAACGAGCAACACATTGAGGAGGGGAAAAAGAGAGAAAAGAAAACGCTGAGAGGTGAGCTCCCTGTCACTCCCTCCCCCTGCACTGACAGCTGCTTCAGCCTATTATACTCTGGGGGCGGTGCCTATAAGCAAAAGTTCCTGGAGTAATGCAGGATTTGCCTGGATAAATCCAGCGGTACACAGGGCATTATCGGTGGCAGCAGAGCACGGCCATTCTCACGCTTGTCTTAACCTGCGATTGTAAAGGATAGAACTGAGTATTAACCCCCATTGCCTGATGTGTGCCGGATGCTACGGCGTCAAAACTCTTTACGCTGTACGCTTTATTCGGCGGATTTAGTGGCATTTTATCCACATATTTGCGGCTAGTACGGCTCTCAAAATGCCGGCGAAATGCTCCACCCCTTTCCACCGCGAAAACAGCTGGAACTACTGCAAACTTCGGTCTACGTACTACCCGCGGACAAAACTGTCTATGTGTAACCTGGGCTTTAGGCTCCTTGCAATCTGAGGAGCGGCCCCTTCTCCCTCACCTCATTGATATGGTAAACAGTGCTTTACACCAGAGGGAGAGAGCCACAGAGTTATCCAGTAACATTCAAATGCAAACTAGTGGAGTAATCCTGATAGTTCCACACTCTTTGTTTGAGCACGTGAGAATGTCATGCGAGGCTCTCCGTCTGCTTTCACTTTCGCTGTGCGTAATGGCGCAGGGTGCATTGGAAGAGTTAGGGGGCTATTCAAACAGGTCAACTAGTAAGATATCACTCCTGAAAATGATCTTTGGTTCATCACGTGAGGTAAATCTGCCCTACGATTGGATTTTGGAAAACCATGTGATGGTGAACCAATTCCGATTGGACACTCACATTGCGCACATCATCACACAGCTTCTATGAGGAGTACACAGATGGCCGACGGTGGATCCAAAGTCTGCGGAGTTAACTTTTCAGCAAAAAAAAAAAAAAAAGGAAGTTTCTATCTCATATCATTAAAAAAGTTATTTATAATTTAGAGAAGCTTGGTCCCAGCCATTGTATACGACAGCATCTGCCCCAGAGGGTTAACTTCACTTATTATAAAGATGCACTGTAAAATGTAAATATCATATACACTATTCTGTAATTAAGACTTTAGCATCTAATTCAAATGGCAATTATCCAACCTTCACAGGTGACTCTGTGAACTGCAATGCTTGGCTTAATTTATGAGTACATACACACAGGCTATTGAAGTCTAGTGAACCCTTCCCGAAAGTATCAACTGTAGAAACCTTTCTTGTCAGAAAACCTCTCAGTTCTTAGTTAATCATCTAATTACTAATTACAGTCTAATTAATTACAATAATTAATCTAATTACAGTTACTGGTGCAGCTGTTTCTTTAAAGTGAATGACAGGAGACTGTCTGATTGGTTTATCTCATGACTATAAGTGACTAAATAGAACACCTTGTTTTCTGTGCCCTGATTTGTGGTAAATAAAAAAGTGGAGTTGGAGATGTTCCAAATTTGTGTGCAATAGATTGTCAAGATGGGATACATTAACACCTGTTTGTTTAATGCCGGAGTGCACTTTTTTGGTTTGGATTGCTTTCAAATGACAATATTTGTAAGGACACCAAACCATGTAATTAAAGAATAGGTGTGAACACATTATTGCCTAATTGATCAAACGTGTTTGTCATATATCCAACCCAATCTCACTGCAGTTTGTGGTGGCATCATGAAGGCTGATTTACTTTATTAGTTTGTGATACCATCACAAAACGTGTTACATTTTTATGATGGTATCAAGAAAAAAAGCTCAATATTGGACTGGTATATTCCAGGGAATTCATCAAAGTGGCATATTCAGGTACATGTTTGGCAGTGGTGCTAATATCTGAGGTATGGCTGGTCTCAGTTGGTTTACCCCAAAGTAACTTCATTAATTCACTGATTCATTTTCTGAACCTGCTTGGTTCCCTTAAGGGTCACTGGATTTGGGCAGGAGCCGTGAACCCAGTAATCACTGGACAAGATGCTGGGTACACTCTGAACAGGCAACTTCATTCATTTGTTTATAGGGCTATTCCACAGAGCACCGTTCCTTCCCATTTAATCTCGAATAGCAAATTGAGGCAGATTATGAAGAATCATAGTAACTTTTTGATCCATCTTTATCAGTCCTGAACAAATTTGATATACGTAGTAGTTACAGCCATCATCAGCACCAGTTTTAAAATCATAGTCAAAATTTTGATTTGTTCAAAACTTTCATACCAAAAATAGTGTGTGGAAACATTTGGGTTTAAGAGCTTCCATCATGTTTGAATGTCTTTAACCCCTTAACGCCCGAATTGATATAGCTGTATATAAAAAAATGTTTTGTGTGTGTTTTTGCCTTTAAGTAGATGGTAAATAATGTTGAGATTATTAATTTCACTTTTGCACCAAAACTAGATAGTAACATTGGGTATTCTGGTAATGACTTTATGTTATAATGTTATAATAATAATGATGGTATGTTGCAAATTTGTGACAACGGGCATACAGGTCAATTTGGTAAATTGCATATTTGAGTCAGAGATTGTAGCATATATGCGACGATGGGCGTTAAGGGGTTAAATGGGGCATTCCTAGTGAGTACAGCTTGAAATATGTTGGACTGTGCTCCATCAGGGTAACACTTTGAAGCAGAAGCATTTGTTGTGGTTCTGGCTGAGGGTGCGGCCAGTCACAGCTCCTTACTTTTGTTTTTGAGTGGATTGCCAAGTCCGCACTTTTTAAGCCAACCAGTTGCCAGTTCTGTACTTTATAAGCCAGCTTGTTCAGAGGCAAGCCAGAGTAAACCATATGATCCAGTTTTTGCACTTTTTTTGGATTGTGGGCAATCGTAATAGAATCAGACCTTGTGAAATAGAGGTGTTAGCCCTTTATGAAACAACAGAATGAGTCTACTGTTAGTGGATACATCAGCTGAACGTTTTCCGTGCTTACATAGGGTGAAAATTTTAAAATACAGATATTTTGTTGTGCAAACAAGTGCTCTGTCATGCAATGGTTTTGGTTTTTGTTTTTTTTTAGATTTTGAAGTTAAAAACAATGTACATATGTAGCCAGGACTGGTTGCTAGATGCTTCTTATAATGTGGTGTGTCTCATGTCACCCAAAAACAGGTGGGCTTCTCTTTTCATCTCACATAATCCAGTTTTTATGACGAGAGAGGCTGTAACAAAGCCCCATGGCAAATGTAACTTCAAAAAAATGTACAAGTTAAAAAAATGATGAGTAAAAATAAAAATGTAGATTTGATTAAGACACATGAAAAGTGCTCAGTTACGGTGGCCAGCAGCCACATTCCTACCTATAAAATTAACATTTCTACAGTTTATTACTGATATTTGTGAATCACTTCATAATTGTCCACATCAGCATCGCGATGCAATTTAAAAATTATATTTTTTCTTCCACACCTACTACTTATATACATAATTCAACGCAATGTATAGCTACATTGGGTTGCTAATGTACAGAGAACAAAATTCTAGAAGGGCTATGATCCCAGGCATTGGGGCTTTAATAATGCAATTAGATTAGTTTTGCACATTTAACTTTTAAGTGTTGCACAATGAGAGTCATTGAGTGGCGGTACGTTTAAGGGGCCAATTACAGCCATAGACTCAGTGCACTGGTGATGCTAATTACTGGAGTTACAATAATGAGCACATGAAAAGAAATGCAAGACCACATACAAATACAATGTGACTGCTTGGGAAACTGGAGTGTGAAGGATTTATGGTGCAGTTTATGAGGCCGCCACATACACACACACACACACACACACACACACACACACACACACACACCCTTGTGATCCTCTAAACTCTTTTCTCACCTCCTCATTCTCCTTGTTGTCCTCCCCCCTTGTTTGGTGTGAAGTTCAAAATTAAAGGACAGCCACACAAGTCAAGGTGCTTAATGATGTCAAGTTCTCAATATTTCTCTCCTGAGAAAAAATAAAAATAAATAGGTCGAAAGAAAAGTGCATTGTATAATGACCGACAAAAGTGGCCAAATGTGAAACTTCTGGGCCTGCTCAATGCTCAGGCTAACAACAAATAAGATATTGTGCTTTTAAAGGTGGTATGCTACAAATCTTCTGTGAAAATTAGAAGATATTGCCTGTAACCATTGCCATGAAGCGCTAGCAGTCTGTTGATTTTTGTTACAACCGATTACCTTAAAGCCAGATGCTTGTCTTTGGTACTGGGTCTCACCGGAGGAAATTTAGTACTGTTTTTGTGTCAAATGAGTGGTTACTTAGTGAGACCTAGATAAGGCATACTAGTCACCTTTTGAGGGTAATGTCAGCTACAAAATTTTGGTCATGTGCTCTGCTGCTCGGTGCACAATCCAGCGTTGCAGGTGTCTCAATTCTGAATCAATCAATCAATTTTTTTTTTATATAGCGCCAAATCACAACAAACAGTTGCCCCAAGGCGCTTTATATTATAAGGCAAGGCCATACAATAATTATGTAAAACCCCAACGGTCAAAACGACCCCCTGTGAGCAAGCACTTGGCTACAGTGGGAAGGAAAAACTCCCTTTTAACAGGAAGAAACCTCCAGCAGAACCAGGCTCAGGGAGGGGCAGTCTTCTGCTGGGACTGGTTGGGGCTGAGGGAAAGAACCAGGAAAAAGACATGCTGTGGAGGGGAGCAGAGATCGATCACTAATGATTAAATGCAGAGTGGTGCATACAGAGCAAAAAGAGAAAGAAAGAGTGCATCATGGGAACCCCCCAGCAGTCTACGTCTATAGCAGCATAACTAAGGGATGGTTCAGGGTCACCCGATCCAGCCCTAACTATAAGCTTTAGCAAAAAGGAAAGTTTTAAGCCTAATCTTAAAAGTAGAGAGGGTGTCTGTCTCCCTGATCTGAATTGGGAGCTGGTTCCACAGGAGAGGAGCCTGAAAGCTGAAGGCTCTGCCTCCCATTCTACTCTTACAAACCCTAGGAACTACAAGTAAGCCTGCAGTCTGAGAGCAAAGCGCTCTATTGGGGTGATATGGTACTACAAGGTCCCTAAGATAAGATGGGACCTGATTATTCAAAACCTTATAAGTAAGAAGAAGAATTTTAAATTCTATTCTAGAATTAACAGGAAGCCAATGAAGAGAGGCCAATATGGGTGAGATATGCTCTCTCCTTCTAGTCCCCGTTAGTACTCTAGCTGCAGCATTTTGAATTAACTGAAGGCTTTTTAGGGAACTTTTAGGACAACCTGATAATAATGAATTACAATAGTCCAGCCTAGAGGAAATAAATGCATGAATTAGTTTTTCAGCATCACTCTGAGACAAGACCTTTCTAATTTTAGAGATATTGCGTAAATGCAAAAAAGCAGTCCTACATATTTGTTTAATATGCACTTTGAATGACATATCCTGATCAAAAATGACTCCAAGATTTCTCACAGTATTACTAGAGGTCAGGGTAATGCCATCCAGAGTAAGGATCTGGTTAGACACCATGTTTCTAAGATTTGTGGGGCCAAGTACAATAACTTCAGTTTTATCTGAGTTTAAAAGCAGGAAATTAGAGGTCATCCATGTCTTTATGTCTGTAAGACAATCCTGCAGTTTAGCTAATTGGTGTGTGTCCTCTGGCTTCATGGATAGATAAAGCTGGGTATCATCTGCGTAACAATGAAAATTTAAGCAATACCGTCTAATAATACTGCCTAAGGGAAGCATGTATAAAGTGAATGGAATTGGTCCTAGCACAGAACCTTGTGGAACTCCATAATTAACTTTAGTCTGTGAAGAAGATTCCCCATTTACATGAACAAATTGTAATCTATTAGACAAATATGATTCAAACCACCGCAGCGCAGTGCCTTTAATACCTATGGCATGCTCTAATCTCTGTAATAAAATTTTATGGTCAACAGTATCAAAAGCAGCACTGAGGTCTAACAGAACAAGCATAGAGATGAGTCCACTGTCCGAGGCCATAAGAAGATCATTTGTAACCTTCACTAATGCTGTTTCTGTACTATGATGAATTCTAAAACCTGACTGAAACTCTTCAAATAGACCATTCCTCTGCAGATGATCAGTTAGCTGTTTTACAACTACCCTTTCAAGAATTTTTGAGAGAAAAGGAAGGTTGGAGATTGGCCTATAATTAGCTAAGATAGCTGGGTCAAGTGATGGCTTTTTAAGTAATGGTTTAATTACTGCCACCTTAAAAGCCTGTGGTACATAGCCAACTAACAAAGATAGATTGATCATATTTAAGATCGAAGCATTAAATAATGGTAGGGCTTCCTTGAGCAGCCTGGTAGGAATGGGGTCTAATAGACATGTTGATGGTTTGGATGAAGTAACTAATGAAAATAACTCAGACAGAACAATCGGAGAGAAAGAGTCTAACCAAATACCGGCATCACTGAAAGCAGCCAAAGATAACGATACGTCTTTGGGATGCTTATGAGTAATTTTTTCTCTAATAGTTAAAATTTTGTTAGCAAAGAAAGTCATGAAGTCATTACTAGTTAAAGTTAATGGAATACTCAGCTCAATAGAGCTCTAACTCTTTGTCAGCCTGGCTACAGTGCTGAAAAGAAACCTGGGGTTGTTCTTATTTTCTTCAATTAGTGATGAGTAGAAAGATGTCCTAGCTTTACGGAGGGCTTTTTTATAGAGCAACAGACTCTTTTTCCAGGCTAAGTGAAGATCTTCTAAATTAGTGAGATGCCATTTCCTCTCCAACTTACAGGTTATCTGCTTTAAGCTACGAGTTTGTGAGTTATACCACGGAGTCAGGCACTTCTGATTTAAAGCTCTCTTTTTCAGAGGAGCTACAGCATCCAAAGTTGTCTTCAATGAGGATGTAAAACTATTGACGAGATACTCTATCTCATTTACAGAGTTTAGGTAGCTACTCTGCACTGTGTTGGTATATGGCATTAGAGAACATAAAGAAGGAATCATATCCTTAAACCTAGTTACAGCGCTTTTTGAAAGACTTCTAGTGTAATGAAACTTATTCCCCACTGCTGGGTAGTCCATCAGAGTAAATGTAAATGTTATTAAGAAATGATCAGACAGAAGGAAGTTTTCAGGGAATACTGTTAAGTCTTCTATTTCCATACCATAAGTCAGAACAAGATCTAAGATATGATTAAAGTGGTGGGTGGACTCATTTACATTTTGAGCAAAGCCAACAGAGTCTAATAATAGATTAAATGCAGTGTTGAGGCTGTCATTCTCAGCATCTGTGTGGATGTTAAAATCACCCACTATAATTATCTTATCTGAGCTAAGCACTAAGTCAGACAAAAGGTCTGAAAATTCACAGAGAAACTCACAGTAACGACCAGGTGGACGATAGATAATAACAAATAAAACTGTTTTTTGGGACTTCCAATTTGGATGGACAAGACTAAGAGTCAAGCTTTCAAATGAATTAAAGCTCTGTCTGGGTTTTTGATTAATTAATAAGCTGGAATGGAAGATTGCTGCTAATCCTCCGCCTCGGCCCGTGCTACGAGCATTCTGGCAGTTAGTGTGACTCGGGGGTGTTGACTCATTTAAACTAACATATTCATCCTGCTGTAACCAGGTTTCTGTAAGGCAGAATAAATCAATATGTTGATCAATTATTATATCATTTACCAACAGGGACTTAGAAGAGAGAGACGTAATGTTTAATAGACCACATTTAACTGTTTTAGTCTGTGGTGCAGTTGAAGGTGCTATATTATTTTTTCTTTTTGGATTTTTATGCTTAAATAGATTTTTACTGGTTATTGGTGGTCTGGGAGCAGGCACCGTCTCTACGGGGATGGGGTAATGAGGGGATGGCAGGGGGAGAGAAGCTGCAGAGAGGTGTGTAAGACTACGACTCTGCTTCCTGGTACCAACCCTGGATAGTCACGGTTTGGAGGATTTAAGAAAATTGGCCAGATTTCTAGAAATGAGAGCTGCTCCATCCAAAGTGGAATGGATGCCGTCTCTCCTAACAAGACCAGGTTTTCCCCAGAAGCTTTGCCAATTATCTATGAAGCCCACCTCATTTTTTGGACACCACTCAGACAGCCAGCAATTCAAGGAGAACATGCGGCTAAACATGTCACTCCCTGTCCAATTGGGGAGGGGCCCAGAGAAAACTTCTGAAGACCTCAGAAACAGGAAAAAGGCTATGGGGAAGCCCAGGTATTATCATAAGCTGTTCATTGTCCTTTACACACTATTATCTATGAGATGCTTAAACAGTTATTTTCTTATAATATCAACTTATGCAGTTCATGGATAATGTGTTTTGGAATATAATGTTTTTTGAAAAAAGTTATTTTCATGTTTTTGTCACAAGTATGTAACATGTCAAGTTAGGACTGTTATTTTGTCTTCTCTGTTTGTTGCTTCAGAGATATTTTCAAAGTGCTTTTAACAGCTATTAATTTCTGTTGTGAACCCCTGGAAGGCAGCACAGTGTGTTAGTGGTCACTGCAAGGAGATCATGGGGTCGCTTCCCACTTGAGGTCTTTCTGTGTCGAGTTTCATGTTCTGCCCGTGTTTGTGTGGTTGCCCTCCGGGTGCTATTGCTTTCCCCTGTAACCCTTAATTAGAGTAAATGGGTATCAAAAATGGATGGAACCCCAGGAAGGCTTAGGACCATTCTGAGGAAGCTAATGTGGATAAAAAAAAAAAAAAAATCTGGCTAAGAATATAGCTGACTACCTTTGAGAGGCTCGGATTGAGTGTTGCTGTGGTTTTTCCATACTGTGGTGGATGCAGTGACCCTCAGCACCCACAGCATAGTTCCTAGGTATGACCTGACCTGACTTTGAACTGAAGGAAAGGGGTCAAAAGTGGAAGAAAGGAAGGAAAAGGTAAGCGCCAATTTTTCACACCTGCATCTAGGATCTATATCAAAAGGAATGTAAGTAGCTTATTGGACGGAGAACAAAATCTCAAGGTAAACCCCAGGATGATCCATTCTAGAAGCATTTCAATCAGGACCAGCTGGGAACTGTCTTCTTAAAAGCATTTTTAACTTCTTGAATACACCTGAAAACATGTTAAAAGGGGCACACCTGCATAACTGTTGAAGCATAAATTCTCATCCTTGAACCCTAGTTAAGTGTCAGAAATTTGTTTTCAATGAGGAATGTACAGCAGCACTTTCATCTCGCTTAAAATAAAAGCCCACAAATGTTAGACTGACTTGCGTAAGGATAAAATGGTGACGAACACATTTATGGGTGATTCTTAGACTACGGGCACTTACTGTATTATGTCCTTTGATCATATTGTATGAAAAACAGAAAAAAGGGGAAATTTCACACTTTTATAGTTATCTTTACAATGAAAGTGTGTTAAGAAATTTGTTCTAGTAGTCTATGATGACTTTTTCACCTTTTTTCAGCATCATTATATCAATCAATCAATCAATTTTTTTATATAGTGCCAAATCACAACAAACAGTTGCCCCAAGGCGCTTTATATTGTAAGGCAAGGCCATACAATAATTATGTAAAACCCCAACGGTCAAAACGACCCCCTGTGAGCAAGCACTTGGCTACAGTGGGAAGGAAAAACTCCCTTTTAACAGGAAGAAACCTCCAGCAGAACCAGGCTCAGGGAGGGGCAGTCTTCTGCTGGGACTGGTTGGGGCTGAGGGATATGCAAATATTGCCGTTTTGTGCTTGTCCCATACCCAGACTTTTGATCTTCAATGATAAAAATGAATGGTAAAGAAATGTTTTGTTCTAATGTTTTAAAATATCTCTGAATAAAATATCAGTAAAATAATCAAAACATAATTGGGGTATTCAATGTCATACAACTGTTGTGGTTTTTTTAAACAAAATGTAGTTGTCCCACACTATTGCCGTAATTTCCACCACAACACTGTAATGTCCCTTTAAACAGTTTGTATGAAAGATTGTTTGGGTAGTTTCTATGGAGATAAACATCAGAGTACATGTATATAAGGCCAAATCACAACAAACAGTTGCCCCAAGGCGCTTTATATTGTAAGGCAATGGTGTGGCGGAAATTACATTTACAAGGCCAATAGTGGCCGTAGTTAAAGAATCACCCTTATATGCTCAATTCTGTGTTGTCTAGATTAGTGTCTCAATGCATTTATAGTATGGTAGTATTTGTGTTTGCATTAAATATACTATCTTGCATTGCTGTCAAGAGCAAAAGCATTCCATTCTCTTCTGATGTGTGAATTTATAGATTTAGAGGATGGGCCAGAGTGCATGTCATTTCTACTTAGGCTTGCATTTTGACACTGTTGGAATGTTTCTTTCTGCAGTGCAACCAGAAACTGATTTAGTGAACACCATGTACAAATTACTCAATTAATGAAATAAAGTGTGACAGTAGCAAAAGTGATTGCTCTTTTAAGGCTAACCATCCTTGTAATGATTATTACTCCATTGTCAAAGTCTTAATGCGTTTCCAGCACGTGTTCTCATTTTGAAGCATTGAAGGATTGTTTTTTTTTTTTTTTTTACTGCTCTGATATGAACAAGCAAAACTGAACTCAGTGACCACCCTGCTTTTCAAAACAAAGTTGCACAAAGAAGCTAAAGGGTCCATCTTTACTAGTAGTATTGAGCAAAGAATGTGAATACTTACATGTATGTGATTTTTATAATAATAATAATAATAATAATAATAATAATAATAATAATTATTATTATTATTATTATTATTATTATTATTATAAATTTGCAAAAACATCAAGAAACCTTTTTTCATGTCGTCATTATAGGGTTTGTGAGTATAATTTTGAGGGAGAAAAATGAATTCCATCCATTTTGGAATAAGGCTGCAACATAAAATGTGGAAAAAGTGAAGCGCTGTGAATACCTGGGAACACTGTACTTGAAGGTATCGTCAAAATAGTGACATAACACTGTCATAAGTGTTACATGACAGTTATGAAAGTGTTATAAAAAATATGTCAATGTCATAAATGTTTATTAAGTGTCATTCGGTTTTTGTAATGAAAAGTTGGTATTTTTGGGGTTGTCTTGAATATGACAACTTGATATTAATCAAAGCAACATGAACAGAAGTTGTCTTTGGCCTTTTTGGTCTTCAGTTGTATGGCAACTTGTATGTGTATATATATATATATAAACATACTGAAAGGGACATGAGAGTAAATTTAAATACAGTGTAGAATGATGGGACTGAAGTGATGACAGCATCATCACAGTGCTACATTTAAGATGGTGGTGTAGAGTCAGATGGGAAGAAGGACCTAGCGTCCACCCTGAATAATAAGGGACTTTATTTTACCTACAAACAATGGAATTTGTCCTCTCGTAATTACTGTTAGACACAATCCAGCCATGAGGAGCAGTGGGCAGCCGCAGTCTGGCACCCTAGGATCACCTCCAGATGTAGAGCTGCTGCTTTGGTCATTGGCAGAGAAAGGAGCAGACCCTAAATACCATGTTTTTGATTGTGAGAGGAAAGTCACACAGACATCGATTGAACATGCAATTCCACATAGAAAGGCATAGAAAGGCCCAGGCAGGAAGCGATCCCATGACCTGGCAATGGTGGAGATAGTTCTGTGTGAATGGATGGTATTCTTTTTCTTTGCAGACACTGATGGAGTCACAAAAAAAAAAAAAAAAAAAAAAAAAAAAAGGAAACTGTGTATTCTGTCAACCGATTTTTAAAGTTGTTTTGTTCTCAGAGGTACCCAGCTTCACCCAGGTAAGGAATAAATCAGCCAATAATTAGTCAGTGGACATTAAATGTTTCACTGGAAAATTTTACACAACAGCTATAAATAAACCACAGCTCTCAGACAGTGTTCTTGTTTTTATAGCCTTTAAACACCATTTGCTTTTTTTTTGCTACGCCCTTTGGTTAACACATTTTATAAGACCTTGACAGACGTATGCACTCTGAGTGCTGAAGTTTATTAACAGCCTAAATTGATGAAGTTGATGCATTGATTCAAACAGCATGCTTAATTTTTGTTTTTTCTACACCTGTCCATATATATATATATATATATATATATATATATATATATATATATATATATATATATATACACACACACACACACACAGTGGGGTAAAAAAGTATTTAGTCAGTCCCTGATTGTGCAAGTTCTCCTACTTACAAAGATGAGAGAGGTCTGTAATTTTCAACATAGGTACACTTCAACTATGAGAGACAAAATGAGAAAAAAAAAAAAATCCAGGAAATCACATTGTAGGATTTTTTAAGAATTTATTTGTAAATTATGGTGGAAAATAAGTATTTGGTCAATAACAAAAATTCAACTCAATACTTTGTAACATAATCTTTGTTGGCAATGACAGAGGTCAAACATTTCCTGTAAGTGTTCACCAGGTTTGCACACACTGTAGCTGGTATTTTGGCCCATTCCTCCATGCAGATCTCCTCTAGAGCAGTGATGTTTTGGGGCTGTCGCTAGGCAACATGGACTTTCAACTCCCTCAACAAATTTTCTACGGGGTTGAGGTCTGGTGACTGGCTTGGCCACTCCAGGACCTTGAAATGCTTTTTACAGAGCCACTCCTGCCTGAGTGGTGTGTTTGGGATCATTGTCATGCTGGAAGACCCAGCCACGTTGCATCTTCAATGACCACATGATATTCTTCCAATCCTCTTTTGGATCATCCATATGCTATCTGGCAAACTTCAGATGGGCCTGGACATGTACTGGTTTAAGCAGGGGGACACGCCTGGCACTGCAGGATTTGAGTCCCTCTCTGCATAGTGTGTAGGCTTTGTTACTTTGGTCCCAGCTCTCTTCGGGTCATTCATCAGGTCCCTCCGTGTTGTTCTGGGATTTCTGTTCACCATTCTCATGATCATTTTGAACCCACAGGATGAGATCTTGTGTGGAGCCCCAGATCGAGGGAGATTATCAGTGGTCTTGTATGTCTTCCATTTTCTTACAGTTGCTCCCACAGTTGATTTATTCACATCAACCTGCTTGACTATTGTAGATTCAGTCTTCCCAGCCTGGTGCACATCTACAATTTTCTTCCCGGTGTCCTTCGACAGATTTTTGGTCTTGGCCATGGTTGAGTTTGGAGTCTGACTGTTTGAGACTGTGGATAGGTGTCTTTTATACAGATAATGAGTTTTAACAGGTGCCATTAATATAGGTAACAGGTGGAGGACAGAAGAGCATCTTAAAGAAGAAGTTACAGGTGTGTGAGAGCCAGAAATTTTGCTTGTTTGTGGGTGACCAAATACTTATTTTCCAACATAATTTACAAATAACTTCTTTAAAAATCCTACAATGTGATTTTCTGGATTTTGTTTTCTCATTTTGTCTCTTACAGTTGAAGTGTACCTATGATGAAAATTACAGACCTCTCTCATCTTTCTAAGTAGGAGAACTTGCACAATCAGGGGCTGACTAAATACTTATATATACAACCCCTGGCAAAAATTATGGAATCACCGGCCTCGGAGGATGTTCATTCAGTTGTTTAATTTTGTAGAAAAAAAGCAGATCATGACACAAAACTAAAGTCATTTCAAATGGCAACTTTCTGGCTTTAAGAAACACTATAAGAAATCAAGAAAAAAAGATTGTGGCAGACAGTAACGGTTACTTTTTTAGACCAAGCAGAGGAAAAAAATATGGAATCACTCAATTCTGAGGAAAAAATTATGGAATCACCCTGTAAATTTTCATCCCCAAAACTAACACCTGCATCATATCAGATCTGCTCGTTAGTCTGCATCTAAAAAGGAGTGAAAACACCTTGGAGAGCCGTTGCACCAAGTGGACTGACATGAATCATGGCTCCAACACGAGAGATGTCAATTGAAACAAAGGAGAGGATTATCAAACTCTTAAAAGAGAGTAAATCATCACGCAATGTTGCAAAAGATGTTGGTTGTTCACAGTCAGCTGTGTATATATATATATATATATATATATATATATATATATATATATATATATATATATATATATATATATATATATATATATATACTGTGAATCTGCTGTGGCAACCCCGAGTGAAAACAGCTGGGGCTTTTGCAAGGTCATGGTTGCTCTGATATGACCATTGTTTTTATCACCAGTATTTTTCAGAAACTAGACTTATTTTAGATCACAGGGGGCTGGATATACATGTACATGTACATATACATATTTATGATTCTGTATGAATGAAGATGGTGGCTACACTCGTAGCTTATCACCACCAATTTGTGATTGCACGAGTGAATGAATAATAATGCAACCTGTCAGCACTTTGAGTATCTTAGCAATAATTAGGTGCTTTATAAATCTAAGTCATTATTATTACTATTTAGGTGAGAAATGAATAGCTCCAAGGCTTTCTGCAAAGAAAAAGCTGATACAAGTCTTCAAACTGCTTTGACATAACAGACAATAGTGTGAAACTCATTTCTCTTTGTATATCCATCCAACATCTGTGTTATTACTAATTCTAGGTCAGTTTTTGATATTTGCACTGAGTATGCAACATATACACCATGTAGTGCTGCATTCCCTTGTCCATTTACTTTCCAAACAAAAATCACAAACTGTATAGAGAATGTGCACATCAATAATTGAGACTTTTACATATTTATGAACACATATCAGTCCACTTTTTTCTCTGGGTATCTGCACAAAAGTGGCTTTGGTGAAACACAAAAAAACAGTTCTTCAAACCACAGCTTCACTCCTGTTATCCTCTCAGTGGCTGTCATCATACGTGACTGGCAAGCTGAGGATCCTCAGGTAAACCTCAGCAGTAACACTAGACCTTCACAATCTATTGTTAGATTAGACCTGGGCATGGGTCCAACATTACAGTGGGCTGCCCATTCTGCTACTCCATACCCAATTTAACATCACAGCATAATTAAAGGGACTTGGCATACCTTGAACAGCACATTTCATACTTCTCTGCCCTGCACGGTCAGAATATTTTGAAGGTGTGGCTTTTGTGTAGCAACAGTCTCTCTCTCTCTCTCTCTCTCTCTCTCTCTCTCTCTCTCTGTCTCTCGCTCTCTCTCACACACACACACACACACACGTTACTTATATGCACATATTACAGTAAGCGGCAAAGTAATGAAAGTGATATGTGCACTTGCCCCCTAATGACGCAGTCACACGGCACACAACGATTCCTGAACGAAAGGAAAAAGTAAAAAAGTCACAATTCATTGAGAAAAGGTGGACGAAAGAGCTTTATCACCGAACAGCCTGCGAAGCAAGAGCGCAAAAGGGACAAAAGAGGAACTTAACAAAACCGAAGCTCACAATCTCAACGCTTTAACGAAACGTGCCTGGAGCCACAGCTGGAGCAGTGTGTGTCTGCATCTAATTTCTGAGTTCCAGGACTCGGCGCTGGGACGGAGCTCGTAGCGCCTGAGTCAATCAATCAATCAATCAACTTTTTTCTTATATAGCGCCAAATCACAACAAACAGTTGCCCCAAGGCGCTCCATATTGCAAGGCAAGGCCATACTGGATAAACTGCAAACAGAAGCTGTGGAGATCTGTGGGCATGTCCGTGGACCACCTGCTCTGGTTCCTCCTCCAGAACAAAAAAGGGATCATCTCCTTCATCATCAGAATCCTCACTGTCTGCTGCGCGCTCACTCCAATTAAAAAAAAACAAACTCTGGTGTGCCGTGGTCACTGCTGTATCACAGTATTATGTTCTAAGCCATATATACAGTATTGATTTATAACAGAAAACTGTCAAAACAGAGAATAAATATAAGTGTAAAGATGATTGAATATATCAGAGCAGTAAATTGATCAGTGCATGTGAATGTGCATTGACTCACATGTGCGGTTATTTCAACCAGCTGCAGCTAATCCACAACGTGAATTCTGCCTTCCAGAACAGCTCTTTATATATATATATATATATATATATATATATATATATATATATATATATATTTTTTTTTTTTTTTTTTTTTAATTATCTACCTGTTGCCACATGTTCATACGGGCTGGATTGTCATTCCTACACTCATATTGTTATATTTAATAAAAAAAAAATAAGCACACACAGGAGCAGCTGCTCTCGCTACCACTGTGTTCAGATACCGTCAAAAAATATACAACTTTTTTGTTGTTTGAAATTCAGCAGTTGCTTGTGGCAAAATAATTAATTGTATCTACACAAAAGATTAATTATTCCCTATATAAGGTGCCTGAGCCATTGAACCTGACTCCCCACCCAGATAAAAAAAATACAAGCAAGCAGGCTGAGTTGGCTCTGTAATTTCCGACGGTACATGAATGCAGCAGCAGAAGCAGCGCTCACAAACTCGCTTCTGCACTTTGTGAAAACATTCAGCTGCTCCAACAAAGTCAAATTAAACAATAATGTGACAAAAACCAAACAAACGATTAAAAAACA
This sequence comes from Thalassophryne amazonica, assembly GCF_902500255.1. NCBI lineage: Eukaryota > Metazoa > Chordata > Actinopteri > Batrachoidiformes > Batrachoididae > Thalassophryne > Thalassophryne amazonica. The sequence continues at coordinate 79,865,818 of NC_047112.1, forward strand.
TCAAGAACAACAGCAAAATGAAACACAGATGAATTGAGGTTTTCGTTGCCCTTCGTTCAAATTTTTCAATAGTTTAAAAATCCTGACGAAGTTCCAGCTGCAGGAACGAAGCTGCACGAAGGTTAAACGATGCCAACGAAAGTCAGCGAAAGTCCATATTTCTTGTTTTGTCAGAGCTTCGTCACCCTTCGTTAAGTGCTGTGTGACTGGGCCATAACAAGTTTGAACCCACTGGTGTGAACCTTGTGCTAAACCAACATGCATATCCATACCAGAAAAACTGGAGAAGGTACAAGAAAATTGTATAGTATTCACTGTCACACGGTTTTCCAAAATCCAATCGTAGGGCAGATTTACCTCACATGAAAAGCCAAAGATCTTTTCAGGAGTGATATGTTACTCGCTGGCCCATGTGAATAGCCCCCTGGGTGCTCCAATGAGTACATATGATTGGGCTCCAATGCGCTCTGCGCCATTACGCACAGCGATCAGTGAAAGCAGACAGAGAGCCTCTGATGACAATCTCACATGCTCAAACAAAGAGTGTGTAACTATCAGGATTGCTCCACTAGTTTGCATGTGAATGTTACTGGATAACTCTGTTGCTTTCTCAGCATGAAGCACTGTTTACCATATCAATGGAGGGGGAGGGCCGCTCCTCAGACTGTAAGGAGCCAAAGTGGGCCAAAGTGTGAATGAAAGTTGCTTTAGGACCAGCACAGAACACTCCAAAACACAGTAGAAGTTTGTGATGTAACCTTTGTGTAATAGCAGACAGAAATTGCTTTGAGATGAAGACAAACAAAACACATAGACCATTTTGTATATATTGTTCAAAATGTGCATTTGTGTTTATTGTTTGTACCTTTTTGCTGTACAGTCTTTCACACAAGACCTCAAATTACCTTTATAAAGTGTCAAAACAGTTGTTTATTATAGTTCGCTGTGTGTTTTGAATAAATGTGTGTGGAAAATTATTTCCGCTTTACTTTTACCTTTCTTATTTCTGATTATAAACCTTTATTACACTTATAAAACATAACAAAAGCATATATATTATGAAAGCACAGATTGTCCTGAAAAAAGAGACATAAAACTTGATTGAGGGATGCAGGGAGAGCTGTTAACAGCAATAATAAAACATTTATGCCAGGCGAGTGAACTGTCCAAAAAATGCCCTCAGACCCCAGAGGGTTAAAGAAATAAAGAAAATAAAACCTAAAAAATTACGACGTTCATGTGGGTGTTTCGTGCAGCACGGTGGATTCGTGGTTAGCCTGGTGGTCTCACAGCAAGAAGCTTGTGAGATTGCTTCCCACCTGGGGCCTTTCTGTGTGGAGTTTGCATGTTTTCCCGATGTTTGTGTGGGTTCCCTCTGGGTACTATGGCTTCTTTCCACATTCAACAGACATACAGGTTAGGTGAAATGGAAACTTTAAATTCAACGTAGGTGCAAGTGTGAATGTGGTTGTCTATACATGCCCCTACAATAGACTGGCATCCTGTCCAGGATTAACACGCCTCATGCCCTATCACTGTTGGGATAGGCTCCAACTCCCATGCGACCTTTAACTGGAGGAAGTGGGTGTAGAAAATGGATGTCGTATTAGAAAGTGTAATGAGGTCATTTTGGCATGCCTCACAGGTAAACCACAGCATATGGCTCTGTTATGGCAAATTCTTTGCACAATCTAAATTGTACAGCACAGCGTGTTTGGTGCATGTTCCACTGCAGTTTGCAATTTACTGATGACGCAGTTGGGAACATGGCACAAAAGGGTTGCATGTAGTCAGTCATAGGTTTGATTTACACATGAAATAAAACACACAACTCAGACTGACATTGCCATTCAGAAAGGTGTGCCTGCAACTGGTGAATTGCAATTATATAACTGGTGTATTTGCAAGTACAAAATGGACCAATTCCCAAATAATGCATTAAACAGTTGAGACATTTTTACAAAAAAAAAAAAAAAAAAAAACTCCCCCTCTGGCTGCCACCTTATCGTGGTGGGGGAGTTTGCGTACCCGGATGATCCTAGCAGCTATGTTGTCGGGAGCTTTGTGCTCCCTGTAGGGTCTGCCAAGGCAAACAGGTCCTAGGTGACGGGTCAGACTAAGGGCAGCTCAGAACCTCCATGACCAGTAAAAGATCAAGGACCGAGACGTCGCCCGGTATGGCGGAGCCGGGGTCCCACCCTGGAGCCAGGCCTGGGGTTGGGGCTCACGTGCAAGCGCCTGGTGGTTGGGCCTTAGCCCATGGGGTCCGGCCGGGCTCAGCCCGAAGAAGGAACGTGGGCCCGCCCTCCTGTGGGTTCACCACCTGCAGAGGGGGCCATGGGGGTTGGGTGCAGAGAGGATTGGGTGGCGGTCGAGGGCGGGTGGCCCGGCGGCCCAGTCCATGCTCACAGCCCCTGGCTGTTGGGACGTGGAATGTCGCCTCGCTGGGGGCGCAAGGAGCCTGAGCTTGTGCGGGAGGTTGAGAGATACCGACTAGAGATAGTCGGGCTCACGTCCACGTACATCATGGGCTCTGGTACCCAACTCCTGGAGAGGGGCTGGCCGCTTCATTTTTCTGGCGTTGCCCATGGAGAGAGGCGGAGAGCTGGGGTTGCATTGCTTATTGCTCCCCGGCTCAGTCGCCATGTGTTGGAGTTCACTCCGGTGAATGAGAGGGTTGCGTCCCTACGCCTTCGGGTCAGGGACAGGTCTCTCACAGTTGTCTCGGCCTACGGGCCGAGCAGCAGTGCAGAGTACCCGACCTTCCTGGAGTCCCTGGGAGGGGTACTAGATAGCACTCCAACTGGGGACTCCATTGTTCTCCTGGGGGATTTCAACGCCCACGTGGGCGGCGACAGTGAGACCTGGAGGGGGGTGATCGGTAAGCACAGCTTCCCTGATCTGAACCCGAGTGGTGTTCAGTTGTTGGACTTCTGTGCTAGTCACAGTTTGTCCATCACGAACACCATGTTCGAGCACAAGGGTGTCCATAAGTGCATGTGGCACCAGGACACCCTGAGCCGGAGGTCGATGATCAACTTTGTAGTCGTATCATCTGACCTTCAGCCACGTGTCTCGGACACTCGAGTAAAGAAAGGGGCAGAGCTGTCGACCGATCACCACCTGGTGGTGAGTTGGATCCGCTGGGAGGGGAGGAAGCCGGTCAGACCTGGTAGGCCCAAACGTATCGTGAGGGTCTGCTGGGAACGACTGGCAGAACCCTCTGTCAGGGAGGTCTTCAACTCCCACCTCCGGGAGAGCTTCTCTCAGATCCCGGGGGAGGTTGGAGACATGGAGTCAGAGTGGACCATGTTCTCCACCTCCATTGCTGATGCAGCCGCTCATAGCTGTGGTCGCAGAGTCTCTGGTGCCTGTCGCGGCGGCAATCCCCGAACCTGGTGGTGGACACCGGAAGTAAGGGATGCCGTCAAGCTGAAGAAGGAGTCCTACTTATCTGTCTGGGAGGAGTTCGGTGAGGCTATGGAAGAGGACTATCGGTCGGCCTCGAAGAGATTCTGGCAAACCGTCCGACGCCTCCACGTCGAAAGGAGTCAGTTGAGGTGGCTCGGGCATCTTTTCCGGATGCCCCCTGGACGCCTCGCTGGAGAGGTGTTCCGGGCATGTCCCATTGGGAGGAGGCCCCGGGGAAGACCCAGGACACGCTGGAAGGATTACATCTCTCGGCTGGCTTGGGAACGCCTTGCGGTTCCCCCGGAGGAGCTGGGGGAGGTGTGCGTGGATCAGGAGGTCTGGGCGGCTTTGCTTTAGCTGCTGCCCCTGCGACCCAACTCCAGATAAAGCGGAAGAAAATGGATGGATGGATGGAAAAAAAAGAAAAAAGATTATTTCTGATTACCATCTCAGTTAGCATGGCGTTTCACACATCTGAAATAATGAATGATATAAATATATACCTGACAAAATGCACTTGTTGAATGATTGGTTTATGGTGTTTTAACCCTGATATTTTACATCAGTAATGCTTCCCATCAGATACAATTCGACATTTGAATTTCATGTCAGTCTCATGATATTTAAAATGGGACCAGGTATCAAGATATCCAGCGTTTTCTTCCTCTCTGACACATTGGTCAGGATAAGATTTGTTCGCTCCATGTAATTTTGCGTTGCAGCCACAAGGTGGCAGGAGTAGTACAGATAATTCAGTGACTGGCTGTGGAAGAGCCGCTGCACTACTTCTCCACTTGGAAACATTTTGAATGTGTAAGCACTTGCAGACCAGCACCTCAAGTCCCACTCTGACATCACACTAAGGGCCCCTTCACAAACGTGAAAAGTAACACAAAAGTGCAAATTTGGTTGAATTATGGCAAAACAGTGGGAAGCAGCTCAAATTAGTGCACCACGATGACGGGAAGGCGTACACAATCATGATGCAATGGTTCGTGCATGTGACAGTGTCTTTTGAGCAGGGACGAGCTGCACCACATCGCACTGCTGATGTGGAGGAAAATAAAATAAAAAACAGTTGTACAACTCCTGGCAAAAATTATGGAATCACCTGCCTCGGAGGATGTTCATTCAATTGTTTAATTTTGTAGAAAAAAAGCAGATCACAGACATGACACAAAACTAAAGTAATTTCAAATGGCAACTTTCTGGCTTTAAGAAACACTATAAGAAATCAGGAAACAAATTGTGGCAGTCAGTAACGGTTACTTTTTTAGACCAAGCAGAGGGAAAAAAAATATGGAATCACTCAATTCTGAGGAAAAAATTATGGAATCATGAAAAACAAAAGAATGCTCCAACACATCACTAGTATTTTGTTGCACCACCTCTGGCTTTTATAACAGCTTGCAGTCTCTGAGGCATGGACTTAATGAGTGACAAACAGTACTCTTCATCAATCTGGCTCCAACTTTCTCCGATTGCTGTTGCCAGATCAGCTTTGCAGGTTGGAGCCTTGTCATGGACCATTTTCTTCAACTTCCACCAAAGATTTTCAATTGGATTAAGATCCGGACTATTTGCAGGCCATGACATCGACCCTATGTGTCTTTTTTTTAATGAAAGACGTGCGGACGGGTACGCGCGTCGGGACGCAGCCAGCGCGGTGCGACGGCACAGGAAAAACACCTCCGTGTTGATAACCATTTGTAAAATCCAGGCGGCTTTTGATGGCTTTCAGTGGAGTGAGTATATGAGAAATTGTTTAACAGCTGGACATGTTCCAACTTGTCCTTAAGGCTTCCAACAGAGGTGTTTTTCCTGTGGCGGAGTGTCGCGGCGGCTGCGAGCCGACGCTGCAATCCGTCCGCACATCTTTCATTAAAAAAATCTCCTTTAACAGTGGAATATCCGGATAAAATGCTGAAACCGACTTCTTCTGAAACTTCTCTGTTCTCTCACGACGTCCTGGATCAACAGAGCCTGAAATGTGGAGGTTTTCAGCTTGAAACAGGCTGACGACGGCGCCTGAGAGCGCTGCGTGACGTCTCACGGTGTGGGAAGTCCTTAAAGCGACAATATCACCTCAAAATCTCTCATCAGCCGTTAAAATTTTCACTGAAAACCAGCTTAATTTTTTGAACCGTGTCCACTTCGATGTGTCTCACAGGTTTAGAAAAAATTTTGATCAAACAAAGCGCCAGTCTCTCAGCAACTTCTCAGACAAAGGAATTCCGACGAGGAGCTGGACGACTCCTCCCACAAGGAGTGCTCACAGGTGAATGACGTCACCGACAGGCGTGGAAAAACTCACGCATGTGCACGAGGGTTCAAGCATGTCTGACGTAAAAACATATGAATGAAATCCATATAGTTTTTGAAAAAAATAAAAAGGACCTATACTTTATTGACAGACCTCGTATGTGTTCTTTGGCAGCTCAGTCTTGACAGACCATACATAAAGTGCTCAGGCTGTTATATGTTATAGGTTTTCCTTTTTGTGTGGCTGCAGAGGCCAATCCGTGAGTGACAGTCCTTGTTGCAGTGTGGGAAGATAAAGTCTGATGCTGAAGGGTTGTTAGCAGTGGCAGCAGACTTCTTTCGATTTTTTTTGTCTTTTGCGTTTTTGGCTTTTTCAGAGTCAGCGAGTGATGTGCCTGCTCGGATTGACTGGCGCCAGGCAGAGCTGTCCATGGCTAGTGTTTCCCAGCTTCTCAATGAAATATTGCATGATTTCAGGACCTTTTTGCAGGTGTCTTTAAAATGTAGTCGGGGGCATCCAACACATCCAGCTACTTGGTCCAGTTGTCCAAACAGCATGTCTTTTGGCATCCTTCCATTGTCCATGAGGCAAACATATATGCATGTATATACATACATACATACATACATTCACATACATACATATAAATGATTTTAGACAGGGCTACACATACACACACATATATAGTGTGCATCCAGAAAGTATTCATAGCACTTCACTTTTTCCAAATTTTTATATGCTACAGACTTATTCCAAAATGCAGTAAATTATTTTTTCCCTTCAAAATTCTACATACAACACCCCATAATGACAACATGAAACTGCAGCACTGCACTTGTAAAGCACAAATATCCCCCCAACACTAGTTTTCAATTCCACAAAATTTTACCTTGGGAAAAAATTTCAAGGTCAAATACCTTCTCATAAGTGAAATTTGACATGATAAAATGTCAGGAAAATATATTTAGTTTGTGCAATAGAATCAAAGTTTTATTGTGGTGTTGTCAGTTTTTTTTTTTTTTTTTTTTTACTTTTTTAGTTTCTCAATTCTTTTTGAGATAAATTGTGCATAGCAGATACAACCAATGTTCTGAGAAAATTGTCATTGCTTTTTGACACTTGGTTTCTGACTGATAACTGGAAAATAGACAAACAGGCATACAATTGGAACCTCTATACAATTTTGGTGGTGTAGGTAAATCCATAAGAAAAAAATGAGAGTGACTGAGGCACTTTTGATTGAGACATAATGCAAAATGTACATAAAAAGGTCTTTTCCATATTAAATTCAAATGTCGACAAATTCCACAATTCGGATCAGATCCGGATCAAACTTTGTGAGACAATAGTGAGTGCCAGTCTGAACCTCACTTTCATATGAGAGTGATTGGGGCATGTTTGATTGAGATATAATGTAAAATATACACTAAATTGGTATTTTTCCTTACTTTCACCTATGATAGTAGAGAAGCTTGCATCTTCGACTGGATTGGGTTGCTTGACGCGAGGACGTTTCGCTTCAAATCGCAGAAGCTTCCTCAGCTAAAACACTTGCTCTGGTAGTCTGACTTCTGTCTTGACACTTGTAGAGAAGAATAAAACAGAAGCCACAAAAGCTGGAGTTTTAAACCTAACCAGTCCCCTCCTACCAAGAGGCCGACTGCTATAGGCTGGTGACTAAACAATAGCTCTAATTAGCACCTATTGTGCTCTAGTAAGCACCCTCCTAATGACAGGGCAGCTGTCCCTCCTAATGATGGGACGGAAGCCTCTCCTGATGGCTCCCTTGACGACTCTCCTGATGACGTGAGGCATTCTATGTGAAACGGTTGAAACCCAGCCTTAACCAGGGAGGGGGTCTGAGACACGCTTTGTCCCCTGTTTACAATGGGGTACTCAGGTCAAAGCAGTTTCAGTCTTTTGTTCATGGTAATAGTCATTCACGTGGCTTCTGTTTTATTCTTCTCTACAAGAGTCAAGACAGAAGTCAGACTACCAGAGCAAGTATTTTAGCTGAGGAAGCTTCTGCAATTTGAAGCGAAACGTCCTTGCGTCAAGCAACCCAGTCCAGTCGAAGATTCAAGCTTTTCTACTATGGAAACCACCTGGACAACTGAGAGCCTACACAGAAACTTTCACCTATGATCTTGAAAATTGAATCATTACTTCCTTATGAGGATATGAATCTTTAGTAAAAATTTCAGAATGATGTTTGAAAAATTGTAGCAGACAAACAAACAGAGGCAAAACCATAAGATTTTTTGCAAATGTATTGAAAATAGAAAAACAAGGAATCACATGTATTCACAACCTTTGCTCAAAACTTTGATGATACACCACTGGCAGCAAATACAGCCTCAAGTCTTCTTGAATATGATGCCAGTAGCTTGGTGCACCTACCTTGGGCAGTTTTGCCCATTCCTCTTTGCAGCACCTCTCAAAAGCTCCATCAGGTTGGATGGGGAGAATCAGTGCACAGCCATTTTCAGATCTCTTCAGAAATGTTCAGTGGGATTCAGGTCTGGGCTCTGGCTGGTCCGATCATGGACATTCAGAGAAGTGTCGAGGATGTTTTTCAGTGGCTGGAACTGGGAGACAAGTCATCATTGAGGGAAAGATGAATGCAGCAATCTACAGAGACCTCCCTGCATCAATAAAACAGTCAGATTCTGTGGAGACTTTCAAGTCCAGACTTAAGACGCACTTATTTTCTCTTTCGTATGGTTAGCATACTGGCGTAGTATAGTTCTATGCTTTTTACTCTTTTAATTCATTTTTATTAGGAAATGGAGCGTGCCAAGGCCTCAACTTTACCTAAATTCTGGGTCTTTTAGTGAAGCTTAGGGCTAGTGACCGGCGATCACCTGAGTATTTCCTGTTTTTCTTGTTTAATGCTGGCAAATTATACTGGACTTGTTGTCTTTCTGATGCCTGATTCTGTTTTTTTTTTTTTCTCTCTCTCTCTCTGTTTAAGGTGCAGCTCCATCCAGAGATGGGTGTGGTATTTGTGCTGGAAACCCGCCTGTCCTGTGCACCAACAACATTTCCTGTATATTCATTTTGTGAATTGTTCTGTAATTTATGTTTGTAGCGTGGCTGAAGCAGAGGGTCATCCCTTTGAGTCTGGTCTGCTTGAGGTTTCTGCCTCAGAGGGAGTTTCTCCTTACCACTGCTGCTCTGGGGGTTGGTAAGGTTAGACCTTACTTGTGTGAAACACCTTGGGGCAACTCTGTTGTGATTTGGTGCTATATAAATGAAAATAAATTGAAATTATAATTTGACATTCTGGAGGAAAACCTGCTCCAGAGCATTCTTGACCTCAGACTGGGGTGGGATAGTTCATATTTCAGCTGGAACATGATCATAAAAACACAGCCAAGATATCAAAGGAGTGACTTCACGACAACTCTGTGAATGTCCTTGAGTGGCCCAGCCAGAGCCCAGACCTGAATCTGATTGAACATCTCTGAAGACATCTGAAACTGGCTGCGTACCGACGCTCCCCATCCACCTGATGGAGCTTGAGAGGTGCTGCAAAGAGGAATTAGCAAAACTGCCCAAAGACAGGTGCACCAAGCTTGTGGCATCATATTCAAGCAGACTTGAGGCTGTAATTTATGCCAAAAGTGAATCAACAAAGTGTTGGCCAAAGGTTGTGAATACTTATGAACATGTGATTTAGTTATTTTTATTTTATTTATTTTTTTATTTTTTTTAAACATTTGGAAAAAAAAAGACTTTCATGTTATCATTATGAGGTCCTGTGAGTAGAATTTAGAATATATATAGAAAGTAGAATATATATATATATATATATATATAACATTAGATTACAGAATGCTATTCACTGCTGAAACTAGTATTATGATGACAACAAGAACACATATAACATACAGTGTTATAATTTCTTCAATAGCTTTCTTCTCTCCTGGCTAACATTACCACCTCCATTGAGTTTACAACTGCATCTCCATCATCATTGGACCAAATGGCTTCAAACATTACATAGTCGTATGGCCGTTTTGGAAAGGCTCGCCATAAATAATGACTCGAACTGAAATAGAAACCATGGGAAAAGCTGTTACTTTTCACCGCTCTGCATCTATCTGTGTTGTTTACAACGTTCTCCACCTGAAATATGCATGAGGCAAAATGTGTCAGAGCTACGACTGCAGCAAAGACAGCAAAAGAAAACAGAGGAAAAAGTAAGATTGATTTTTGTCTGAGGTGATTTGTAGAAATGTGGTAACATTACGGGATTTGCATCTCAGTTTCTTTGTGCAGTTACTGTCATTTCTGAATGAACAATGACTGGTGATGGTGGTGTGCCAAAAGTACACATGTCCTTAATTTAATATTCAGTAAGAAAAAAAAAGCAGCCGATTTATTTATTCTAATTCACGTGTCATGAATATGTATGAGCAGCTATCAGTACTGTCACCTTGAGCGCGGTTTCATGCACGTGTGTGAATTGTGCGAGTGTAATTTTGAGAGCTTGTGGGTGGATTTTAATGTGCTTGCACCTATGTGAAAAAGCAAAAGGTAGGAAAACACTAATTTTACAACCAGCCAAGGTCAGGCTCATTATTTGATTTTTTACATTTACTTTGCCAGGAAACAAAGAGACATTTCAGTAGATACCGAAGGCTTATTTATGAAATGAACAAGGTCGATTTTGCCAAAAGCAAGTTAAAATAAATTTAGTTTGACAGAAAAGTCTTGTGTAAAGTCATATTCATGATGTCATATCAGTTATACAGTGTTTGATGCTGGATTCATGTGATGTCAGTCAAGTTGTTGGTGGTAGCCCTGAGTGAAAACTTACAGGAAATCTCTAGCTTTCGTTTTAGTGTGCACACTGCTGAACAATGAGCGTACAGGCCGATTGGTTTAGTTCTATCACTTCTGTTTCTCTTCTCGTGCACTGATTAAAGCTAAACAACCATTCAACATTCATTGTGTGACAGAAACAGTGCCCCTGGATAGGCCAGAAGTGTATTACAGTGCCAAAAGAGACACTCATAAGGTCAATTTAAAGTCACCAGTTCACCTAACCAGGAAGCCAAAGTACTTCAAGGGAACACACACAAACATAGACCATGCAAACTCATCCAAGGGACCAGGTCAGGTTCAAACCAGAGAGAGACTGGTTAAAAAAAAAAAAAAAGAGGGGGGGGGGGCAAAAACATCCAAAAGCAGATGACGGCCCAACATTAAAAGTTAATTATAGTAAATTCATATGATTTTAGCCTTATTATATTTTCACCTGGTATTAAAATGAGTCTCCAATGAGCACATTAAAATCCAACTGAGATTTGATGACCAACTCTCATCATATCTCCTCTATTTAACATTGGTCAAACAAAAAAGGTGACGTTATTTGGCATTTTAAGAGCCGAAATCTGTAACTTTCCAACTACTGAAGTGTCGGAGAACTAACAATTTGTCTTTCTTAACCCTTTACCTACTGAGGCTATAAATGGATGATTGGTTATAATTTTTTTATTATAGCAATAAAATTAAGAAATAATGTTCTATGTTTGTGTGCTTTGGTACCCTTTTCCAAGAGTACCTGAATTTCAATTATATTACACCTGATTAACTATTTATACACATTATTTGTAAGTTTTAGCATTTAAAATGAGAAAAAAACAGAAAACCGAACTTGATTTTTTTTCAGTTTTTTAGTGAAAAATGATTGTTATGTAAAGGAAGTTTGGATTTAACATTTTTAACAGGAAGTTGTACGTGTTTACAATCAAAATAATTAATTTTGTGTGTCTAGTACACAAAAAAAAAAACAGTACAGAAACAGTGCAAAAGTAAACATTTTACAAGGCGAAAATATGCAAAAAGTAACCAATTTTAAAGTGCAGAACCAAACAATATGAATAACAACAAACAAAGTGCAAAACTATATATAAATATATCAATTATTATCTGTATTATTAAAATGTGTAATAAATCACTCATTTGATCACTCATTTTGTGCAAAATTATACAATATGAATAAAACAATAAAGTGTCAAACTATATACAAATATATAACCAAGAATCAAAATTAGATCTAAACTACATCAGTCCATTGTCAGTGTGGTACTGTTTGTAACAGTTTCTGTCTGGCTGAAGACAGAGGCCAATTTTACAAAGTTTGCACATCTAGCAGGTTGACCTCTTGCAAACCTTGCAAGAATGCCACCCCTTTGTGGATCGCTGGCAAGTTGGGTTTCCACTGCTTGTTGGCACCGGGCAGTGCCTTGTGGCTGATGGAGCCATCACACCCACACAAACACGCACACACACCTTCACAAATGACACTAACACCCTGCCTTTTCCTCAACAATTACTACATTTATGTTTGCTGCCTGTCTCTGTACTTTTCTGTCACTTTTGCGCTCTTTTTCATACTTTTCCCTCATTTTAAAAGTCACCGAACGCAGTTTACCATAATATATGCAACATATAGCATACTGTTGGAAAGCACAGGTTCTTGGCTTGCTGTCAGTGTTGAAATTTTTCAGATTGAGTGCTTACATGAGAACTTACGGTAATGAGAATCAGCGGCGCACTAGTGTGAAACTTCCGTGTTTTTCCTCTGCATTATGACATCACAGGCTTATGTTTACTTTAATACACCATATATCATTGGAAAGCCCTTGGTGTTAGCTTAACAATGCACTTTGAGTCATTCGGATTCGACAAACTATGGCGGAGTTACGGTAAAAAACATACGCATATGGAAAATATGGCGTGGGCGCCATCGCCGTAGATAAAGGGTTAACTGGAGTGTGATCTGGTGTAAACATTTTAGCACAAGGAGGGTTAATGAGGCAAAATGCCTTATTGATATCTTTATCATGAATAGCAGAGATATACAAGAACATAATAAAACAAATTTCACTGAAATCCGAGATATGGCCAAATGAAAATAGCCAAATATCGCGTTCTTAACATAAAGAGCGCCACCTATGCAAAAGTGCCCTAACTAAGCCACCGCCATTTATGCAAATTTGACAAGAACTTGTCCCAGTGTATCCAAATATGGATAAATGAGCTTATTCAGGGTGCAGGCCCTGGGAGCATCCCAAATGTAGCCCAAAATGCCAAAAGTTGTGACTTGAAGTGCCACCTATAGGCGGCACCCTCAGTTAGCCTTGAAAAATATAACGCTAAATGGAAGAACTCCATCCATACATTCATATACCATAAGATCAATGAGGCTTACTGAGTGCGCACAAAGATATTCAAAGGTCAAAATCCACATTTTGACTATGTCACTGTTTTGGCCCCTTTAATCCCTACCCTAAAAAGGGCCGTAATTTTCCTCCTGAGGGGATTTTTGGATAAAAACGTAATTTTTGTCCATTTGGACAATATATATTCCCCTAAAAAACTTCAGTGGCCTACTGAAACATGATATATCACCCCCTTCTATAAACCATTCCACAGTTACAGACTAAGGCTCTTAAAGTGGACCCAAGCAGACAACTGGCCCATTCCCACCTCTTCCGAATCAGAATGCCTTTTATTGACATTATACACTCAACAAAAACATAAACGCAACACTTTTGGTTTTACTCCCATTTTGTATGAGATGAACTCAAAGATCTAAAACTTTTTCCACATACACAATATCACCATTTCCCTCAAATATTGTTCACAAACCAGTCTAAATCTGTGACAGTGAGCACTTCTCCTTTGCTGAGATAATCCATCCCACCTCACAGGTGTGCCATATCAAGATGCTGATTAGACACCATGATTAGTGCACAGGTGTGCCTTAGACTGCCCACAATAAAAGGCCACTCTGAAAGGTGCAGTTTTATCACACAGCACAATGCCACAGATGTCGCAAGATTTGAGGGAGCGTGCAATTGGCATGCTGACAGCAGGAATGTCAACCAGAGCTGTTGCTCGTGTATTGAATGTTCATTTCTCTACCATAAGCCGTCTCCAAAGGCTTTTCAGAGAAGCTGGCAGTACATCCAACCAGCCTCACAACCGCAGACCACGTGTAACCACACCAGCCCAGGACGTCCACATCCAGCATGTTCACCTCCAAGATCGTCTGAGACCAGCCACTCGGACAGCTGCTGAAACAATCGGTTTGCATAACCAAAGAATTTCTGCACAAACTGTCAGAAACCATCTCAGGGAAGCTCATCTGCATGCTCGTCGTCCTCATCGGGGTCTCGACCTGACTCCAGTTCGTTGTCGTAACCAACTTGAGTGGGCAAATGCTCACATTCGCTGGCGTTTGGCACGTTGGAGAGGTGTTCTCTTCACGGATGAATCCTGGTTCACACTGTTCAGGGCAGATGGCAGACAGCGTGTGTGGCGTCATGTGGGTGAGCGGTTTTCTGATGTCAATGTTGTGGATCGAGTGGCCCATGGTGGCGGTGGGGTTATGGTATGGGCAGGCGTCTGTTATGGATGAAGAACACAGGTGCATTTTATTGATTGCATTTTGAATGCACAGAGATACCGTGATGAGATCCTGAGGCCCATTGTTGTGCCATACATCCAAGAACATCACTTCATGTTGCAGCAGGATAATGCACGGCCCCATGTTGCAAGGATCTGTACACAATTCTTGGAAGCTGAAAATGTCCCAGTTCTTGCATGGCCGGCATACTCACCGGACATGTCACCCATTGAGCATGTTTGGGATGCTGTGGACCGGCGTATACAACAGCATGTACCAGTTCCTGCCAATATCCAGCAACTTCGCACAGCCATTGAAGAGGAGTGGACCAACATTCCACAGGCCACAATTGACAACCTGATCAACTCTATGCGAAGGAGATGTGTTGCACTGCATGAGGCAAATGGTGGTCACACCAGATACTGACTGGTATCCCCCCCAATAAAACAAAACTGCACCTTTCAGAGTGGCCTTTTATTGTGGACAGTCTAAGGCACACCTGTGCACTAATCATGGTGTCTAATCAGCATCTTGATATGGCACACCTGTGAGGTGGGATGGATTATCTCAGCAAAGGAGAAGTGCTCACTGTCACAGATTTAGACTGGTTTGTGAACAATATTTGAGGGAAATGGTGATATTGTGTATGTGGAAAAGTTTTAGATCTTTGAGTTCATCTCATACAAAATGGGAGCAAAACCAAAAGTGTTGCGTTTATATTTTTGTTGAGTGTACATTGGTACAACAAGATTAGGGCCATCCAGTTGCAGTTCAATAAAATAGAATAAAAAAAAAAAATAGTGCAAAAAAGAGATAAAAAATAGTGCAAGAGTATGTATCAAAAACAAGATATAAAGAAAAATTCAACAATGTAAGGAAAAATACAACACCTGGCAATAATTATGGAATCACCGGCCTCAGAGGATGTTCATTCAGTTGTTTAATTTTGTAGAAAAAAAGCAGATCACAGACATGACACAAAACTAAAGTCATTTCAAATGGCAACTTTCTGGCATTAAGAAACACTATAAGAAATCAAGAAAAAAAGATTGTGGCAGTCAGTAACGGTTACTTTTTTAGACCAAGCAGAGGAAAAAAATATGGACTCACTCAATTCTGAGGAATAAATTATGGAATCACCCTGTAAATTTCCATCCCCAAAACTAACACCTGCATCAAATCACATCTGCTCGTTGACACTGACCCTATGTCATGAAATTGACCCTATGTGTCTTTTTGCAAGGAATGTTTTCACAGTTTTTGCTCTATGGCAAGATGCATTATCTTCTTGAAAAATGATTTCATCATCCTCAAACATCAGAAAACTGTCCAAAATATCAACGTAAACTTGTGCATTTATTGATGATGTAATGACAGCCATCTCCCCAGTGCCTTTACCTGACATGCAGCCCCATATCATCAATAACTGTGGAAATTTACATGTTCTCTTCAGGCAGTCATCTTTATAAATCTCATTGGAACGGCACCAAACAAAAGTTCCAGCATCATCACCTTGCCCAATGCAGATTCGAGATTCATCACTGAATATGACTTTCATCCAGTCATCCACAGTCCACGACTGCTTTTCTTTAGCCCATTGTAACCTTGTTTTTTTTCTGTTTAGGTGTTAATGATGGCTTTCGTTTAGCTTTTCTGTATGTAAATCCCATTTCCTTTAGGCGGTTTCTTACAGTTCGGTCACAGACGTTGACTCCAGTTTCCTCCCATTCGTTCCTCATTTGTTTTGTTGTACATTTTTCGATTTTTGAGACATATTGCTTTAAGTTTTCTGTCTTGACGCTTTGATGTCTTCCTTGGTCTACCAGTATGTTTGCCTTTAACAACCTTCCCATGTTTGTATTTGGTCCAGAGTTTAGACACAGCTGACTGTGAACAACCAACATCTTTTGCAACATTGCGTGATGATTTACCTCTTTTAAGAGTTTGATAATCCTCTCCTTTGTTTCAATTGACATCTCTCGTGTTGGAGCCATGATTCATGTCAGTCCACTTGGTGCAACAGCTCTCCAAGGTGTGATCACTCCTTTTTAGATGCAGACTAACAAGCAGATGTGATTTGATGCAGGTGTTAGTTTTGGGGATGAAAATTTACAGGGTGATTCCATAATTTATTCCTCAGAATTGAGTGAGTCCATATTTTTTTCCTCTGCTTGGTCTAAAAAAGTAACCGTTACTGACTGCCACAATCTTTTTTTCTTGATTTCTTATAGTGTTTCTTAAAGCCAGAAAGTTGCCATTTGAAATGACTTTAGTTTTGTGTCATGTCTGTGATCTGCTTTTTTTCTACAACATTAAACAACAGAATAAACATCCTCCAAGGCCGGTGATTCCATAATTTTTGCCAGGGGTTGTACAATTGACACTAGTGCAAGGTGCGGCTAGGATATAAATATATTGCACAGAAATGTATATTGTCTATGGGTGATTGGGTTATTGCACATGGTTAGGATTGCACGAGGAGGATCAGTGCATGCTAGAGTTCAATGTGGTAATGGCTTTGGGGAAGAAACTGTTTTTCAGTCTGTTTGTTTTTGTCCTTGTGAGCCTGTAGTGCCTCCCTGAGGGCATCAGGTCAAATAGGGCAGAGCCAGGGTGAAAGCAGTCTTTGGAGATCGCTTTGGCTCTGCTGAGGCAGCGGGAGGTGTAAATGTCCAACAGGGAAGGGAGAGGGTGGCCGATGATCTTCTGTGCTTAACAACCCTCTGCATTCTCTCCCTGTCAGCAGCGGTGGACCTGCCAAACCATAATGTGATGCAGTATGTCAGCAGGATCTCAATGGATGAGCGGTAGAAGGCCAGCAGCAGGTTGGTGTTGAGGTTGTACTTCCTGAGGACTCTCAGGAAGTGTAGCTGCTGCTGAGCCTTCTTGAGGATAGAGGAGATGTTGTTGGACCAGGAGTCTGAGATGAGAACGCCGAGATACCTGAAGGTGTGGACCCTTTCCACACGCTCGCCGTTGATGAGAAGGGGGCAGGGTCGGTGCAGTGTTTCCTGAAGTCAATGATGATCTCTCTGGTCTTCCTAGTGAGCAGAGCGAGGTTGTTCTCTGAGCACCAGGCTGCCAGCTGCCGGATCTCCTCTCTGTAGGCAGCCTCATCACCTCAGGAGATGAGACCGACCACCGACAACTTGACGATAAGGTTGTTCTTGTGGGCCAGTCTGCAGTCTGCAGTCTCTTGAAACTATCCTTATATCTGCCACAGCCAGGTGTAACGTGGGCCACCCCTTGGCCTTCTCCAGTCTATGGGTCCTCAACATTCACAAGCTGGCTGCTAGGTCATAGACAGAGAAATGTGCCGTGTTGCTTAAATGTCAGACCTGAGGTTTCCTTCAACACAGGCTCACACCCAAGTCATCACAATTTAATACAAATGGCCCATTTTGATCAAATATCAATAGGTGATGTGTCAGGTACCCCCAGTGCGTCACCCTAACCGTGACCATAACCAAAATAGAGATGAATGTTCCCTGATGATGTGGAAGTGAACCAGATATGAATGAAGTAACAGGTGTTACTAACCCATCAGATCACGATGGAAAGGAGCAGAAAAATATGAAAAGTTGATTGAGAACATGCGGAGCTCCCTCACAATGCAAGTGGTAGTCCTAGCTTTGCTTTATAAATTGAACCCTTCACACTCAGTCATACACCAGTACTCTGGTGTTGCCATGCAAAATGTATAACAGCACCTGTTGGAAATGAAGAACCTTGCTCTGGAGAACTTTACTGACTTTCATCTTTGATTGGGGAACTGAACCAATAATAAAACTGACAGTATAGTAACTAAATCAAATCAAATCAATTTTATTTATATAGCACCAAATCACAACAGTTGCCCCAAGGCGCTTTAAATTGCAAGGCAAAAGCCATACAATAATTACAGAAAAACCCCAACGGTCAAAACGACCCCCTGTGAGCAAGCACTTGGCGACAGTGGGAAGGAAAAACTCCCTTTTAACAGGAAGAAACCTCCAGCAGAACCAGGCTCAGGGAGGGGCAGTCTTCTGCTGGGACTGGTTGGGGCTGAGGGGAGAGAATCAGGAAAAAGACATGCTGTGGAAGACAGCACAGATCAGTCACTAATGATTAAATGCAGAGTGGTGCATACAGAGCAAAAAGAGAAAGAAACACTCAGTGCAGCCTGCAGTCTGAGAGCGAAGCGCTCTATTGGGATGATATGGTACTAAGAGGTCCCTAAGATAAGATGGAACCTGATTATTCAAAACCTTATAAGTAAGAAGAAGAATTTTAAATTCTGTTCTAGAATTATCAGGAAGCCAATGAACAGAGGCCAATATGGGTGAAATATGCTCTCTCCTTCTAGTCCCCGTCAGTACTCTAGCTGCAGCATTTTGAATTAACTGAAGGCTTTTAGGACAACCTGATAATAATGAATTACAATAGTCCAGCCTAGAGGAAATAAATGCATGAATTAGTTTTTCAGCATCACTCTGAGACAAGACCTTTCTAATTTTAGAGATATTGCGCAAATGCAAAAAAGCAGTCCTACATATTTGTTTAATATGCGCATTGAATGACATATCCTGATCAAAAATGACTCCAAGATTTCTCACAGTATTACTAGAGGTCAGGGTAATGCCATCCAGACTAAGGATCTGGTTAGACACCATGTTTCTAAGATTTGTGGGGCCAAGTACAATAACTTCAGTTTTATCTGAGTTTAAAAGCAGGCAATTAGAGGTCATCCATGTCTTTATGTCTGTAAGACAATCCTGCAGTTTAGCTAATTGGTGTGTGTCCTCTGGCTTCATGGATAGATAAAGCTGGGTATCATCTGTGTAACAATGAAAATTTAAGCAATGCCGTCTAATAATACTGCCCAAGGGAAACATGTATAAAGTGAATAAAATTGGTCCTAGCACAGAACCTTGTGGAACTCCATAATTAACCTTAGTCAATGAAGAAGACTCCCCATTTACATGAACAAATTGTACTCTATTAGATAAATGTGATTCAAACCACCGCAATAAATTAATAAAATTTTATGGTCAACAGTATCAAAAGCAGCACTGCGGTCTAACAGGACAAGCACAGAGATGAGTCCACTGTCTGAGGCCATAAGACGATCATTTGTAACCTTCACTAATGCTGTTTCTGTGCTATGATGAATTCTGAAACCTGACTGAAACTCTTCAAATAGACCATTTCTCTGCAGATGATCAGTTAGCTGTTTTACAACTACCCTTTCAAGAATTTCTGAGAGAAAAGGAAGGTTGGAGACTGGTCTATAATTAGCTAAGATAGCTGGGTCAAGTGATGGCTTTTTAAGTAATGGTTTAATTACTGCCACCTTAAAAGCCTGTGGTACACAGCTAATAAAGATAGATTGATCATATTTAAGATCGAAGCATTAATTAATGGTAGGGCTTCCTTGAGCAGCCTGGTAGGAATGGGGTCTAATAGTTGGTTTGGAGGAAGTGACTAATGAAAATAACTCAGACAGAACAATCGGAGAGAAAGAGTCTAACCAAATACCAGCATTACTGAAAGCAGCCAAAGATAACAATATGTCTTTGGGATGGTTATGAGTAATTTTTTCTCTAATAGTTAAAATTTTATTAGCAAAGAAAGTCATGAAGTCATTACTAGTTAAAGTTAAAGGAATACTCGGCTCAATAGAGCTCTGGCTCTTTGTCAGCCTGGCTACAGTGCTGAAAAGAAACCTGGGGTTGTTCTTATTTTCTTCAATTAGTGATGAGTAGTAAGATGTCCTAGCTTTACGGAGGGCTTTTTTATAGAGCAACAGACTCTTTTTCCAGGCTAAGTGAAGATCTTCTAAATTAGTGAGACACCATTTCCTCTCCAACTTACGGGTTATCTGCTTTAAGCTGCGAGTTTGTGAGTTATACCACGGAGTCAGGGACTTCTGATTTAAGGCTCTCTTTTTCAGAGGAGCTACAGCATCCAAAGTTGTGCTCAATGAGGATGTAAAACTATTGATGAGATAATCTATCTCACTCACAGAGTTTAGTTAGCTACTCTGCACTGTGTTGGTATATGGCATTGGAGAACATAACAAAGAAGGAATCATATTGTTAAACCTAGTTACAGTGCTTTCCGAAAGACTTCTACTGTAATGAAACTTATTCCCCACTGCTGGGTAGTCCATTAAAGTAAATGTAAATGTTATTAAGAAATGATCAGACAGAAGGGGGTTTTCAGGGAATACTGTTAAGTCTTCAATTTCCATACCATAAGTCAAAACAAGATCTAAAGTATGATTAAAGTGGTGGGTGGACTCATTTACATTTTGAGTATAATAATAGATTAAATGCAGTGTTGAGGCTGTCATTCTCAGCATCTATGTGGATGTTAAAATTGCCCACTATAATTATCTTATCTGAGCTAAGCACTAAGTCAGACAAAAGGTCTGAAAATTCACAGAGAAACTCACAGTAACGACCAGGTGGACAATAGATAACAACAAATAAAACTGTTTTTTAGGACTTCCAATTTGGATGGACAAGACTAAGAGTCAAGCTTTCAAATTAATTAAAGCTCTGTCTAGGTTTTTGATTAATTAACAAGCTGGAGTGGAAGATTGCTGCTAATCCTCCCCCTCGGCCCGTGCTACGAGCATTCTGACAGTTAGTGTGATTCGGGGGTCTTGACTCATTTAAACTAACATATTCATCCTGCTGTAACCAGGTTTCTTTAAGGCAGAATAAATCAATATGTTGATCAATTATTATATCATTTACTAACAGGGACTTAGAAGAGAGAGACCTAATGTTTAATAGACCACATTTAACTGTTTTAGTCTGTGGTGCAGTTGAAGGTGCTGTATTATTTTTTCTTTTTGAATTTTTATGCTTAAATAGGTTTTTACTGGTTGTTGGTGGTCTGGGAGCAGGCACCGTCTCTACGGGGATCAATCAATCAATCAACTTTTTTCTTATATAGCGCCAAATCACAACAAACAGTTGCCCCAAGGCGCTCCATATTGCAAGGCAAGGCCATACAATAACCATGAAAAACCCCAACGGTCAAAACGACCCCCTATGAGCAAGCACTTGGCCACAGTGGGAAGGAAAAACTCCCTTTTAACAGGAAGAAACCTCCAGCAGAACCAGGCTCAGGGAGGGGCAGTCTTCTGCTGAGACTGGTTGGGGCTGAGGGAAAGAACCAGGAAAAAGACATGCCGAGAAGGGGGGCAGAGATCGATCACTAATAATTAAATGCAGAGTGATGCATACGGAGCAAAAAAAGAAAGAAACAGTGCATCATGGGAACCCCCCCACAGTCTACGTCTAAAGCAACATAACCAAGGGATGGTCCAGGGTCACCCGATCCAGCCCTAACTATAAGCCTTAGCGAAAAGGAAAGTTTTAAGCCTAATCTTAAAAGTAGAGAGGGTATCTGTCTCCCTGATCTGAATTGGGAGCTGGTTCCACAGGAGAGGAGCCTGAAAGCTGAAGGCTCTGCCTCCCATTCTACTCTTACAAACCCTAGGAACTACAAGTAAGCCCGCAGTCTGAGAGCGAAGCGCTCTAATGGGGTAATATGGTACTACGAGGTCCCTAAGATAGGATGGGACCTGATTATTCAAAACCTTATAAGTAAGAAGAAGAATTTTAAATTCTATTCTAGAATTAACAGGAAGCCAATGAAGAGAGGCCAACACGGGTGAGATATGCTCTCTCCTGCTAGTCCCCGTCAGTACTCTAGCTGCAGCATTCTGAACCAACTGAAGGCTTTTTAGGGAACTTTTAGGACAACCTGATAATAATGAATTACAATAGTCCAGCCTAGAGGAAATAAATGCATGAATTAGTTTTTCAGCATCACTCTGAGACAAGACCTTTCTGATTTTAGAGATATTGCGTAAATGCAAAAAGGCAGTCCTACATATTTGTTTAATATGCGCTTTGAATGACATATCCTGATCAAAAATAACTCCAAGATTTCTCACAGTATTACTAGAGATCAGGGAAATGCCATCCAGAGTAACGATCTGGTTAGACACCATGCTTCTAAGATTTGTGGGGCCAAGTACAATAACTTCAGTTTTATCTGAGTTTAAAAGCAGGAAATTAGAGGTCATCCATGTCTTTATGTCTATAAGACAATCCTGCAGTTTAGCTAATTGGTGTGTATCCTCTGGCTTCATGGATAGATAAAGCTGGGTATCATCTGCGTAACAATGAAAATTTAAGCAATACCGTCTAATAATACTGCCCAAGGGAAGCATGTATAAAGTGAATAAAATTGGTCCTAGCACAGAACCTTGTGGAACTCCATAATTAACTTTAGTCTGTGAAGAAGATTCCCCATTTACATGAACAAACTGTAATCTATTAGACAAATATGATTCAAACCACCGCAGCGCAGTTCCCTTAATACCTATGACATGCTCTAATCTCTGTAATAAAATTTTATGGTCAACAGTATCAAAAGCAGCACTGAGGTCCAACAGAACAAGCACAGAGATAAGTCCACTGTCCGAAGCCATAAGAAGATCATTTGTAACCTTCACTAATGCTGTTTCTGTACTATGATGAATTCTAAAACCTGACTGAAACTCTTCAAATAGACCATTCCTCTGCAGGTGATCAGTTAGCTGTTTTACAACTACCCTCTCAAGAATCTTTGAGAGAAAAGGAAGGTTGGAGATTGGCCTATAATTAGCTAAGATAGCTGGGTCAAGTGATGGCTTTTTAAGTAATGGTTTAATTACTGCCACCTTAAAGGCCTGTGGTACATAACCAACTAACAAAGATAGATTGATCATATTTAGGATTGAAGCATTAAATAATGGTAGGACTTCCTTGAGCAGCCTGGCAGGAATGGGGTCTAATAAGCATGTTGATGGTTTGGATGAAGTAACTAATGAAAATAACTCAGACAGAACAATCGGAGAGAAAGAGTCTAACCAAATACCGGCATCACTGAAAGCAGCCAAAGATAACGATACATCTTTGGGATGGTTATGAGTAATTTTTTCTCTAATAGTCAAAATTTTGTTAGCAAAGAAAGTCATGAAGTCATCACTAGTTAAAGTTAATGGAATACTCAGCTCAATAGAGCTCTGACTCTTTGTCAGCCTGGCTACAGTGCTGAAAAGAAACCTGGGGTTGTTCTTATTTTCTTCAGTTAGTGATGAGTAGAAAGATGTCCTAGCTTCACGGAGGGCTTTCTTATAGAGTAACAAACTATTTTTCCAGGCTAAGTGAAGATCTTCTAAATTAGTGAGACGCCATTTCCTCTCCAACTTACGGGTTATCTGCTTTAAGCTACGAATTTGTGAGTTATACCACGGAGTCAGACACTTCTGATTTAAAGCTCTCTTTTTCAGAGGAGCTACAGCATCCAAAGTTGTCTTCAATGAGGATGTAAAACTATTGACGAGATACTCTATCTCCCTTACAGAGTTTAGGTAGCTACTCTGCTCTGTGTTGGTATATGACATTAGAGAACATAAAGAAGGAATCATATCCTTAAACCTAGTTACAGCGCTTTCTGAAAGACTTCTAGTGTAATGAAACTTATTCCCCACTGCAGGGTAGTCCATCAGGGTAAATGTAAATGTTATTAAAAAATGATCAGACAGAAGGGAGTTTTCAGGGAATACTGTTAAGTCCTCTATTTCCATACCATAAGTCAGAACAAGATCCAAAATATGATTAAAGTGGTGGGTGGACTCATTTACTTTTTGAGCAAAGCCGATAGAGTCTAATAATAGATTAAATGCAGTGTTGAGGCTGTCATTCTCAGCATCTGTGTGGATGTTAAAGTCGCCCACTATAATTATCTTATCTGAGCTAAGCACTAAGTCAGACAAAAGGTCTGAAAATTCACAGAGAAACTCACAGTAACGACCAGGTGGACGATAGATAATAACAAATAAAACTGGTTTTTGGGACTTCCAATTTGGATGGACAAGACTAAGAGACAAGCTTTCAAATGAATTAAAGCTCTGTCTAGGTTTTTGATTAATTAATAAGCTGGAATGGAAGATTGCTGCTAATCCTCCGCCCCGGCCCGTGCTACGAGCATTCTGACAGTTAGTGTGACTCGGGGGTGTTGACTCATTTAAACTAACATATTCATCCTGCTGTAACCAAGTTTCTGTTAGGCAGAATAAATCAATACGTTGATCAATTATTATATCATTTACCAACAGGGACTTAGAAGAAAGAGACCTAATGTTTAATAGACCACATTTAACTGTTTTAGTCTGTGGTGCAATTGAAGGTGCTATATTATTTTTTCTTTTTGAATTTTTATGCTTAAATAGATTTTTGCTAGTTATTGGTGGTCTGGGAGCAGGCACCGTCTCTACGGGGATGGGGTAATAAGGGGATGGCAGGGGGAGAGAAGCTGCAGAGAGGTGTATAAGACCACAGCTCTGCCTCCTGGTCCCAACGCTAGACAGTCACAGTTTGGAGGATCCAAAAAAATTGGCCAGATTTCTAGAAATGAGAGCTGCTCCCTCTAAAGTGGGATGGATGCCGTCTCTCCTAACAAGACCAGGTTTTCCCCAGAAGCTTTGCCATTTATCAATGAAGCCCACCTCATTTTTTGGACACCACTCAGACAGCCAGCAATTCAAGGAGAACATGCGGCTAAACATGTCACTCCCGGTCTGATTGGGGAGGGGCCCAGAGAAAACAACAGAGTCCGACATTGTTTTTGCAAAGTTACACACCGATTTAATGTTAATTTTAGTGACCTCCGATTGGCGTAACCGAGTGTCATTACTGCCGACGTGAATTACAATCTTACCAAATTTACGCTTAGCCTTAGCCAGCAATTTCAAATGTCCTTCGATGTCACCTGCTCTGGCCCCCGGAAGACAATTGACAATGGTTGCTGGTGTCGCTAACTTCACATTTCTCAAAACAGAGTCGCCAATAACCAGAGTTTGATCCTCGGCGAGTGTATCGTCGAGTGGGGAAAAACGGTTAGAGATGTGAACGGGTTGACGGTGTACACGGGGCTTCTGTTTAGGGCTACGCTTCCTCCTCACAGTCACCCAGTCAGCCTGCTTTCCCGACTGCACGGGATCTGCCAGGGGGGAACTAACGGCGGCTAAGCTACCTTGGTCCGCACCGACTACAGGGGCCTGGCTAGCTGTAGAATTTTCCACGGTGCGGAGCCGAGCCTCCACTTCGCCCAGCCTGGCCTCCAAAGCTACGAATAAGCTGCACTTATTACAAGTACTGTTACTGCTAAAGGAGGCTGAGGAATAACTAAACATTTCACACCCAGAGCAGAAAAGTGCGGGAGAGACAGGAGAAGCCGCCATGCTAAATCGGCTAAGAGCTAGTAGCTACGCTAAGCTAGCGGATTCCCAAAAACACACAAAGTGAATAATGTGCAAATAATCCAGAGGTGATTCAGCAGAAGGAGTGCCCCAATCAAGGCACCAAACAGGCCATGAAGCAGCACAGGCAACACACGACAACGGTGCTAAAATAAAAAAAAAAAAATAAAAAAAAAATAAATAAATAAATAAAAAAATAAAAACGAAAGCGTTAGCAAGCTAGTTAGCCTGCCAACGCTAATGAACGTTAGCTGATAAAAGTGCTCCGTCGCGATGTTTCGACCGTTAGAGGTCTTCCTTAGGCGTTGGAGCACAGTAAAAAGTTAAAAAAATTAAAAAGTAAAAAAGTAAAAAAGTCTTGAAAAAGACTGTTAGTTCAAGTCCAAAGCAGCAGGTAGCAGTCTCTGTGTAAACAGTCCCAACAGAGAGCCCTCCAAATCCAACCTCCAGTTGAAAATGCCTTCATAATGGGGATGGGGTATTGGGGGGATGGCAGGGGGAGAGAAGCTGCAGAGAGTTGTGTAAGACGACAACTCTGCTTCCTGGTCCCAACCCTGGATAGTCACGATTTGGAGGGTTTAATAAAATTGGCCAGATTTCTAGAAATGAGAGCTGCTCCATCCAAAGTGAGATGGATGCCGGCTCTCCTAATAAGACCAGGTTTTCCCCAGAAGCTTTGCCAATTATCTATGAAGCCCACCTCATTTTTTGGACACCACTCAGACAGCCAGCAATTCAAGGAGAACATGCAGCTAAACATGTCACTCCCGGTCCGACTGGGGAGGGGCCCAGAGAAAACTACAGAGTCCGACATTGTTTTTGCAAATTTACACACCGATTCAATGTTAATTTTAGTGACCACCGATTGGCGTAACCAGGTGTCATTACTGCCTATGTGAATTACAATCTTACCAAATTTACGCTTAGCCTTAGCCAGCAGTTTCAAATTTCCTTCAGTGTCGCCTGCTCTGGCCCCCAGAAGACAAGTGACAATGGTTGCTGGTGTCGCTAACTTCACATTTCTCAAAACAGAGTCACCAATAACCAGAGTTTGTTCCTCTGCGGGTGTGTCGCCGAGTGGGGAAAAACGGTTAGAGATGTGAACGGGTTGGTGGTGTACAGGGGGCTTGTGTTTAGGACTACGCTTCCTCCTCACAGTCACCCAGCCGGCCTGCTTTCCCGGCTGCTCGGGATCTGCTGGGGGACAGCTAATGGCGGCTAAGCTAACTTGGTCCACACCGACTACAGAGGCCTGGCTAGCTGTAGGATTTTCCAAGGTGCGGAGCCGAGTCTCCAATTCGCCCAGCCTGGCCTCCAAAGCTACGAATAAGCTACACTTATTACAAGTACCATTACTGCTAAAGGAGGCTTTTAGAGACAATTTAGAGGTGATTCAGCAGAGGGAGTGCTTTAGTTAAGGCATGTGAAGATTACACTGTGAAACAAATTTTTATCTAGTTATCTATATCAATCTAACTACGCAGATTAAACAGCTAACAGATACAGCAAAACACCGCTGTGCTCCGGAACAATCAATCAATCAATCAATCAATTTTTTTATATAGCGCCAAATCACAACAAACAGTTGCCCCAAGGCGCTTTATATTGTAAGGCAAGGCCATACAATAATTATGTAAAACCCCAACGGTCAAAACGACCCCCTGTGAGCAAGCACTTGGCTACAGTGGGAAGGAAAAACTCCCTTTTAACAGGAAGAAACCTCCAGCAGAACCAGGCTCAGGGAGGGGCAGTCTTCTGCTGGGACTGGTTGGGGCTGAGGGAGAGAACCAGGAAAAAGACATGCTGTGGAGGGGAGCAGAGATCGATCACTAATGATTAAATGCAGAGTGGTGCATACAGAGCAAAAAGAGAAAGAAACAGTGCATCATGGGAACCCCCCAGCAGTCTACGTCTATAGCAGCATAACTAAGGGATGGTTCAGGGTCACCTGATCCAGTCCTAACTATAAGCTTTAGCAAAAAGGAAAGTTTTAAGCCTAATCTTAAAAGTAGAGAGGGTGTCTGTCTCCCTGATCTGAATTGGGAGCTGGTTCCACAGGAGAGGAGCCTGAAAGCTGAAGGCTCTGCCTCCCATTCCACTCTTACAAACCCTAGGAACTACAAGTAAGCCTGCAGTCTGAGAGCGAAGCGCTCTATTGGGGTGATATGGTACTACGAGGTCCCTAAGATAAGATGGGACCTGATTATTCAAAACCTTATAAGTAAGAAGAAGAATTTTAAATTCTATTCTAGAATTAACAGGAAGCCAATGAAGAGAGGCCAATATGGGTGAGATATGCTCTCTCCTTCTAGTCCCCGTCAGTACTCTAGCTGCAGCATTTTGAATTAACTGAAGGCTTTTTAGGGAACTTTTAGGACAACCTGATAATAATGAATTACAATAGTCCAGCCTAGAGGAAATAAATGCATGAATTAGTTTTTCAGCATCACTCTGAGACAAGACCTTTCTGATTTTAGAGATATTGCGTAAATGCAAAAAAGCAGTCCTACATATTTGTTTAATATGCGCTTTGAATGACATATCCTGATCAAAAATGACTCCAAAATTTCTCACAGTATTACTAGAGGTCAGGGTAATGCCATCCAGAGTAAGGATCTGGTTAGACACCATGTTTCTAAGATTTGTGGGGCCAAGTACAATAACTTCAGTTTTATCTGAGTTTAAAAGCAGGAAATTAGAGGTCATCCATGTCTTTATGTCTGTAAGACAACCCTGCAGTTTAGCTAATTGGTGTGTGTCCTCTGGCTTCATGGATAGATAAAGCTGGGTATCATCTGCGTAACAATGAAAATTTAAGCAATACCGTCTAATAATACTGCCTAAGGGAAGCATGTATAAAGTGAATAAAATTGGTCCTAGCACAGAACCTTGTGGAACTCCATAATTAACTTTAGTCTGTGAAGAAGATTCCCCATTTACATGAACAAATTGTAATTTGGGATGGCAGGGGGAGAGAAGCTGCAGAGAGGTGTGTAAGACTACAACTCTGCTTCCTGGTCCCAACCCTGGATAGTCACGGTTTGGAGGATTTAAGAAAATTGGCCAGATTTCTAGAAATGAGAGCTGCTCCATCCAAAGTGGGATGGATGCCGTCTCTCCTAACAAGACCAGGTTTTCCCCAGAAGCTTTGCCAATTATCTATGAAGCCCACAATACCGCAGTGAGAGCCAACCACCAGTAGAGAACTACATTAAATTAAAATGAATTTAAATCTAAAACAAATATTGAATCAAATAAAACAATTCAAATACAAAACTGAAGGCTTACAAACAGAATGCTGCAGTCTTGATGGCCACAGCAACTGGGTGACAGCTGATGATGCCAGTTCAGCTAAAGTTGTGTAATGAAGTTCAAATCCTGTGCAACTTCCTCTTCTTTGATATAAAAATACTTCAATACTGAAACACATTCGTCTGTTATTTAAAGGTAAACAGCAAGCAGCTTTGAGTGTAAATCCCTATCAGATGCACAAAATGCATCGTCGTTGAAGGTTTTGCACAAATGTAGAATGACAGTGTTCAACACTGGACCCAGAGTAACCTGAAACATAAAAGGCCCTCACACACCCTGACTAGTTACTTGCTTTGTGATATCAGTTTGGATTGATGAGACTGGCACCTATATGACGATGTATTTCTGCCAACCAGACTCAGAAAAGTCATATGACTGGGCATACTTCATGTACATACTGGTTACATGCATTTTCTGTGTTCCAAATTTCAGGATTAGTCATACTTTCAAGATAGAAGGCAAAATAGTCCCAGTGTATTGAACAAGGGTGGCCAAATGTTTTCCTACTGCTAATGTTAAGACCCTCCTGGGCCATCATGCTGTATACGTAGTTGGCCTCTTTAGTTCTGAATCTTTCAAAAACCTTGGAACAGATCTTGGAAATGACTACATGGCAAAGATAAATTACCTCATTAAAATTCTCAAGTAAATCTCAAGTCATCTATTGATCATTTAACAATTGGCATTATTCCCAAAGTCAGTGTTTAAGTAAAATGAGTTTGTAAATAAATTGATTGTTTCATTAAAAATGTTTGTTACATTGTATTTTTGTCGACAGATACAATCTTAAGTGAGAACTTGTCCAGGGGCACTATTTAAAAAATATGTAGGAATCATTATAAAAGGGAAAAAATGCAAAACAACAAAAATACATAGATAATTAAATGTAATGCAATGCTACAATACCATTGGGCACATGAGCATAAAAGTGGGAAAACTAATGTGACCTTTTGACCAGTTAAAAAAAGGTCAAGGTAAGCCAAATTTGAACTTGCCCAAGGTCTATGTTCCAAGAATGCTCCCTGTGAAATTGAAGGCCCTGGCAGTAATAGGACTGGACTTATGCTAAGCACAGGCAGATGGATGGATGGAGAAACAGACAGATGCAAGGCCTTCACAATACCTGATGGCGATATTTTGACCTCGGGTAAAAATCAGACATAACCTGAGTCGGACATTTTTGCATGGGCTACGGTTATAAAGGAGGCCCCACGTGGTTTATTAGAGCAGGGGAGGGGACCTAAAAACCTGAATCAAGGTGAAGAAAAATTGTCAATTTTATTGTTTCTGCAATTAAATTTTGTTTTAGATCAATGCAAAACTTTGTTTTTAAATTACAAATCTAAATTTGTCAACATTATTATTTCAACAACTCAAAAGGCTTGCGACAATTTAACCAATTTGCCTTTTTTTTGTAATATCAGCTTTTTCATTTTTGATTTTTCTCCATTTTTCATAAATGTTGTGCATTTTCATTTGGAATTTTTGTGTATTTTCCTAACTGGCATTCTTATATGACTCAAATGTATTCATTTTTTGTGCTTTAATTCCTTTGATAGCTCTATATAAATAGTCATTATTATTATTCATTCATTCATTTTTGATACCCACTTGAATTAAGGGATACAGTGGAGCTGGAGCCAATCCCAGCAGTCACAGGACAAGAGCCAGGATACACCATGCACAGGATGTCAGTTTATCCCAGGGCCATATAGACAAACACACTCACACCTATGCTCAATTTATGGTTTCCATTTCACCAAACTTGTATGTAACCTCAAAGCCACTGTGCCATCCATTATCAAGTATTACTATAATTAACAAGCATAGGATTTTTCTGTATATAAGTTCTGTATATAAGTATATAAGAGTACAAGTTGAAGGACCTCCCAACCTACAAAAAAGTGACATACTCTGGGCATTATGATATTAAGTGGCATGAAAATGACCTCTGAGTTACTTTTTACAGTGCAAAACGTCACTAATGTTGATGCACATTATTTTTACACAAAGATGCCATCTCTTAATTTTAATAGACTTAATATAGTTGTTGGCATAGTTTGTCATGTTTGCAGCAGATGGATGGATTTTTACGATATTAAACTCATAAAAAATAATCCATTATGTAAATAACTGCATCTCATTATGACATTCCTGTAACTTAGCAGCTTTCATATATAGTACATTTCAGGAATAGTACAAGCCCTCCCTGACCTATCTTATGAAAAATGCCTTTTTCCATCATAAATAGCACTCTAATTAACTGAATGCCCAAGTGGACCTACCACTCAACAGCCAAATCTCACGCAGAATGCAATAGGACTGAACATTGCTGTTGCAAAATAACTGATGTGATATCAACTGATATGCTCATAGATGTGTAGTGTATTTGTAAGCAAACAATATTTGAATTATAAAATTAATCACCATCAGGCATCAGTACTGCCTAAGGACAAGTGCTGTTCATTGTCAGTCTGCTGTGTAAGTGGCCACTCGTGTCTCATAGCACATTAATAAGTGTTGAGGCAATGTAATGGGCAGCATGTTAATGTTAAGACTGGAGTTATTTCTTTTGTTGCTGATTATGAACTTGATGTCATGCTGGATGAAGAGTCAATGTTGAGCTAAGTTTAACTTCATGAACCATACAGGGAAAGGATACACAGATGGATTAGTAGCTTTTTTTCTGCTGTTAATACCAGAGTACTGAGAATGGTAGTTTTGAGTACAAACTGATAGGTTCACCTTCTCAAAGCTTTATGATAAGCCTTTGCTGAAATGCAAATTCAGCTGCTGTTGTGCACACAATAGTCAATATGTGATTTGGAAAACTGAATGTGTTGAGAATGAGTGCAACTGGAAAAGGCCAAGGGGACGCTAACATACTATCACTTGGTTGCGGCAGACAGATGGGCCACTTGTCTGCGTAGGTGGCTTCCAATCAAGACCCGGGATAGTTCCATAATGTGGTGGATGTGGTTATGAGTGTCACCAGTGCACATACTCATCTGAGTGCTGTTTGGGAATATAAAGTCAAGCAGATAGTAAATTAATATTATAAACACTCAACAAAGGCATATCAAAATGTTGGCACCTAGTTTTCCCAGTGCAACATGTGACTCTGCTCTCTGTTCCCAACAGTACAGCTTTTGCCAGTGTAAATAATAACCAGATAACACTTTGAAGCTGTCTTGAATTACATTTTCTGTTTCCCAATTTGCTCAAGTAGTGACAGGACCTTTTGCCACATCGTCATCATAAATGAAAACCGTTTTTGTTTGACCTACCTGGTTAAATAAATAAAGTATTCTAAACTGGTTGAACTGTTTTGTGTAATACTTTAGATTTGATCTTAATTTTGTTTAGAAAATTTGGTGGATGTAAATTGCTGCACTGTCTTTTATTTTAACTTGAGGAATAACTTGAAAAGGTTCTGAAAGTATTGGAGAGTAAACTTGAAGACCAAAACTATGTTATAACAAGCTCAAACTAGTCAGACATAGGTCATGAAATTACTTATAATATGGATAATAAGGGCTTCTCAAACATAACCAATGAAATACATGAGGGGAACAAAGCAGGTTTTACAAAATTTTGAGGGTTTATTTACTTAACTTTTATTTTTGTATAGTATCTAGAAAGGGTAACAGCATATGTTGTAACTGCTATTGTAATAAAGTTCACTGTTGTAATAATTATTACAGTATTGTTGAGTTTCCAGTGGAATTTTGATTGATTGAAGTTTATTTCAAACTTGTAAATAATAAATAAAACAAAATAAACTCTTATGAACAGGTGCACATTGGGGGAAATATTCATAGACAATGACAAGCATGAAGTGAAAGAAATCGACAGGTACTTGTCTTGATCCCCCATATTCAGTAAAGAGTGAGGAATACAGAAATTATTTATTCCCAGTTCTTCTCCATGAGCT
The DNA here is from genome assembly GCF_902500255.1 of Thalassophryne amazonica. Lineage (NCBI taxonomy): Eukaryota > Metazoa > Chordata > Actinopteri > Batrachoidiformes > Batrachoididae > Thalassophryne > Thalassophryne amazonica. Next base: position 79,898,471 of record NC_047112.1, read on the forward strand.
TTTCATTAATAGTTATGCAGCTTCCTTATTAATCTGAACCAAGACTATTTAATATTGCCTGCTATTTTTGTAATCATTAGGAAAGCAATTGTTATACGACTAAGAATCAGTAAAGTGACTCATACTCACAGAAAAAGGAATTTGTGACAACACTAACAATTATTACAGTATTTGTTGAATTTAGCAGTATATTCACTGCTACTACTGTAATACCTACAACAATATTTTGCTCAGTGTGCTGACAAAACGTGTAACTACCACTAAGTGCAAAACTGGCATTTTGACCCAGTACCAACAAAACTATTAACAGATCTGTGGCCTACACTTGGGTGCACTGTACTTGAAATTATTAACTTGCCACTAACCTCGGAATCTGTATTGAAATGCTTTACATCTGCAGTGATTAAGCCAATATTTTAAAAAATTCTAACCTTGACCTCAGTCTTGACCAAACTCTCATTTTGTTCTAAAATTATTGAAAAAGTGGATTCATAGCAGCTCACGGACCACCTTACTGAGAATAACCTCTTTGATCCACTGTAGTCTGCATTTAGAATGCACCTTTCCAGAGATACAGCTCTTACTAAAGTGGCAAATTATCTTCTGCTTGCAATGGATTTGGACACCACTACGGTTCTGTTACTGTTAGATCTTAGCACTGCGCTCGATACAGTGGACCGTCGCAAATTACACAATAGGCTGGAGAATCACTTTGGGATTGCTGGAAATGTCCTTGCATGATTGCCATCCCACCTAACCAGTCCCTCTCTCTGTGTCCTGTAAAATAATGTCATCTCAAACCTTGTTTCCATAAAATACGGGGTTCCACAGGAGTCCATCTTAAGCCCCCTGTTTTTCTCCCTTTAAGTATAGTACTCCTTGGGCACATACTGTGATGCTATGGGATTACCTTTCATTGCTATGCTGATGATAGTTGTACATGCTGATAACTACTCGTAATCTCATACACATCAAGACTTAAGAGGATTGGCTTGCTTCAGTGAAAAGCTGGATGTCGAGCAATTTGTTACTTTCAAATTTGGAGAAAACTGAAATGATGGTCCTTGGTCCAGCAACACCGACACCAATTTGACCAACAAACGCTCAACTTAGAAATCACTAGGACTGCTTTTTTTCCACCTTCATAACATAGCAAGGATCTGTCCCATAGTGTCTATGGCGGATGCAGAGACTCTCATCCATGCATTTGACTCTTCCAGACTGGATTATTGCAGTGTCCTATTCTCTGACTTGTTGCAGTCCAGCATTAGGGGTCTCCAACTGGTTAAAATCCTGCTGCCACAATTTAGACAAGAAGAAGAAAGTTTGACCACATTACACCAATTTTGGCCTCCCTTCATTGGCTTCCTGTCTCTGTGAGGCCTGATGTTAAGGTTTTGTTCATCGACTAGCGCCTCCCTAGTTAACCTAATTACACCCTACACTGACCATGCTCTGTGTTCTCAGAATGCAGGTTGACTTTGTGTCCTGAAGATTAAAAAAGTCAGCAGGCCACAGGCACTTCTCTTGAAATTATCCTTATATCTACCACAGCCATGTGTAACATTATTCTTGGATGCCTGCAAAATCGGAAAAAGTCATGTGCAAGTCTTGTGAAATGATCTCCCTGCAGAGATAAAACAGTCAGATTTGTACAGACATTCAATTCCAGACTAAAGAAACATCTATTCTCTAGTGCGTTGGGCTTCAGACCAGAGGATTATGGGTTCAAAACCCAGCTAGACCAGAAAATCACTAAGGGCCCTTGGGCAAGGTCCTTAATCCCCTAGCTGCTCCTGGTATGTAGTGAGCGCCTTGCATGGCAGCACCCTAATATTGGTGTGTGAGTGTATCTCTGTGAATGGGTGAATGTGAGGCATAATTGTAAAGCGCTCTGAGCTTCTGATGCAGATGAAAAAAAAAAGCCATATAAATGCAGTCCGTTTACCATTTAAAAGCCTGCAGAGGACAATTACAACTTCCCCTCCATGTCAGGTCCCACTAACCAGCCAGAATGCCGTAAAACCAGATCTATACTTCGTCTGGGAGAAGATACTCAACTGAATTTATGCATCCTATGGGGATATGTGACTTATTTCTACAGGCAAAAAGCGGATCTTATTCTCTCAAATAAATTTGAGTCAAAAATCCACCTGTCTAAAAGGCTAATCTAGAGGAATACTCTTCTCCCTAAAAGCAGCAACTTCAGGCGTGTGTCAGTGGCATTTTTGGCAGTAACTATTGTGATTTCCCAGTGTCTGGAAATGTGAGGGTAAGCACTGGAAAAGTATCTGCAATTTATTGTGAGGGTAAGAGGAACATATCATTGCACACAATAAACTCCTTTCAAACACACACACACACACACACACACACACACACACACACACACACACACACACACACACACACACACACACACACACACACACACACACACACACGTGATGGCTAAAATTCATAAAATTGCATTATCATAATGCGATATTCTGTCATTTTTCTTAACCACATCAGGTTGTAGCAATTTATCATCAAATATAATATATTTCACATGCAACACAAGCACAGTTCATACTGTCTGATTACAGGCCTGACATAGTTGAGTTAAAAATTTGGATTATTTTACATTATAAACCTCCCCCAACACCTAAAAGTCAAGTCTTCTTTGAAATACACACACACACACACACACACACACACACACACACACACACACACACACACACACACACACACACACACACACGCACACACGCACGCACACGCGCACACACACACACACACACACACACACACACACACACACACACACTGCATCCACACAGTATTCACAGCGCCTCACTTTTTCAGCATTTTATGTTACAGCCTTATTCCAAATAGAGCAAATTCATTTCTCCTCAAAATTCTACTCAAACACCCCATAATGACAACATGAGAAAGTTTTTGGGTTTTTTTCGGGGGGGGGGGGGGGGGGGGGGGATTTTGCAAATTTACTAAAAAAGAAAAAAAAATGTACATGTACATAATTATTTGCAACCTTTGCTCAATACTTTGTTGATGCACCTTTGGTAGCGATTACAGCCTCACGTCTTCTTGAATATGATGCCACAAGCTTGGGGCATCTATCCTTTGGTGGTTTTGTCCATTTCTCTTTGAAGCACCTCTCAAGCTCCATCAGGTTGGATGAGGAGCATTGGTGCACAGCCATTTACAGATCTCTCCAGAGATGTTCAATCAGATTCAGGTCTGGGCTCTGGCTGGGCCACTCAAGGACATTCACAGAGTTGTCCTGAAGTCACTCCTTTGATGTCTTGGATGTGTGCTTAGGGTCATTTTATTGCTGAAAGATGAACAGTCATCCCAGTCTGAGGTCAGTAGTGCTCTGGAGCAGGTTTTCATCAAGGATGTTTGTGTACAATGCTGCATTCATGTTCCCTTCAATCCTGACTAGTCTCCCAGTTTCTGCTGCTGAAAAACATCCCCACAGCATGATACTAGCACCACCATGCTTCACTGTAGGGATGGTGCCTCGTTTCCTCCAAACATGATGCCTGGCATTCACACCAAAGAGTGAAATGTTTCTGTATCTTCCCAACATTTATGCCTCGAGACAATCCCTTCTCTGTGGTCTACAGACAATTTTGTTGACTACATGCTTGGTTTGTGCTCTTACAGGCATTGTGAGCTATGGCACATTAAATGTAGACAGGTGTGTGCCTTTCTAAATCTTGTCCGATCAACTGAATTTACCCCAGGTAAGAAACAATCTTATCTCATGGATAATCAGTAGAAACAGGATGCACCTGAACACAATTTTGAGGTTCATGCAAATGCTTTGAATACATGTGATTTCTTACCTTTTTTATTTTTAATAACTCTGCAAATATCTTAAAAAATAAAACATTTTTTTCACATTGTCAATTAATTTTTCCCTCAAAGGTCTACACACGTTTTTACAATGTGAAAAATGTTTGAGATTTTTGTAAATTTAAAAAAAAGGTATCACATGCACATAAATAGCTTAGAATTGAGCTCAGGTGCATCCCATTTCCACAGATTATCCTTCAGATGTTTCTACAGCTTAACTGAAATCCACCTGGGGTAAATTCAGTTAATTGGACATGATGTGGAAAGGCACACACCTGTCTACATATAAGGTCCCACAATTGACAGTGCATGTCAGAGCACAAACCAAGCATGAAGTCAATGGAATTGTCCACAGACCTCAGAGACAGGATTGTCTTGAGGCACAAATCTTGGGAACCGTACAGAATTTGTACATTTGTGCTGCTTTGAAGGTCCGAATGAGCACAGTGGCCTCTATCATTGGTAAATGGAAGAAGTTCAGATCAATTTTCAATTTCAATTCAATTTTAATTTATTTTCATTTATATAGCACCAAATCACAACAGAGTTGCCTCAAAGCACTTCACACAGGCAAGGTCCAACCTTACCAATCCTCAGAGCAACAGCCAAGATATCAAAGGAGTGGCTGCAGGACAACTCTGTGAATGTCCTTGAGTGGCCCAGCCAGAGCCCAGAAATGAATCTAATTGAATATCTCTGGAGAGATCTGAAAATGGTTGTTGCAAAGAGGAAAGGACAAAACTGCCCAAAGGCAGGTGCACCAAGCTTGTGACATCATATTTAATATATATATATATATATATATATATATATATATATATATATATATATATATATATTATATATAAATTTGCAGACATTTCAAGAAGCCTCTTTCATGTTGTCATTATAGGGTATTGTGAGTAGAATTTTGAGGGAAGAAATGAATTTCATCCATTTTGGAATAAGGCTGTAACATAAAATGTGGAAAAAGTGAAGTGCTGTGAATATTTTGCAGGTGCACTGTATATTACCTACGCAGGGGTGGTGACCAAGTGGTTAATGCACTTGGTTTCAGTGCAGAAGGTTCCGGGTTCCTGCCACATTTCTCCATGTAATGTGGAGTTGCGTCAGGAAGGGCATCCGACGTAAAACCTATACCAATTTAACATGCAGATCCACCTCGGATTTGCTGTGGTGACCCCGAGTGCAAAACAAGGGAGCAGCCGAAGGGATACAATAGACTAAGTCGACAAGACAGGCATGACACCAGCTATGCTCTACGGCTTAGAGACGGTCACAGTAACAAAAAGACAGGAGGCAGTGGTGGAGGTGGCAGAGCTCAAGATGTTGTGATTGTCTTTGGGAGTGATGAGGATGGACAGGATTTGGAATGAACATATCAGAGGGACAGCTCAAAATCAGAAAGGCAAGACTAAGATAGTCTGGACATGTGTGGAGGAGGGAATCAGGGTATATAGGGAGACGGATGCTGAGTACAGAGCCACCAAGCAGAAGGAGGAGGCGGCTAAAGAGAAGGCTTAGGATGTTTTGAGGGAGGACATACAGGTGGTTGGTGTGACAGAGGAAGATGAAGAGGACAGGGTGAGATGAAAACGATTAATCTGCTGTGAGGACTCCTAACGGGAGCAGCCAAAAGAAGAAGACAACATCCATGTTCTCTTTCCTTCTCCATCTCACACATGCACCACAATGTGCAATCTGTGCTTCTTGATATTGTCTGCATTTATGCTACATTCATGTTGGTTGTCAAAAAGCCATCACACAGGTCATTACAGTAGCATTCCTGTCAGACTGTAGGTGATGACGTAAGGCTGTTTTTTACTAATGACACAGACACTGATTTACAGTACATCATTGAAAGATGCGGTGTTTTGAACAGAGTTATATTAAACCAGGAAGCCGTGGTTGTCATGGCAACTTTCAAAGGTAATCCAGTTTACCCTCTACCTCTTCCAGGCAACACAATACATAAGTAGTGCAGCCTTATTTGTACAACATATTGTCCCTAAATGGTATGGATTCCATCAATCCTTCAACACAGATCAATTTCCTTTCTAGATTTTTGTGGGTCAGGTGGTGCAAATTGGCTCTCATGACAGGTTGAGTGGGTTTTGCATCACGACAAGTCAGCAAATCAATGCAAGACCATTTTCGAGTCAATGATTATCTTGTGGAGTTCAGTTAAACCAGTCATTCACAAACAGAAATGAAAGATGGCAAATTTGACTCATTTAAGTTCCTCTCAATTACTCACTAAATGGATCTGGGTTTTACAAGTACTTTGAGACACTTGAGTCAATATTGCCAAGAGCACCAAAATTCAACAAGTGACGTACAAATCCATTGTTCTGAAGTACAAACAAACAAACTGGGGGAAGTCTGCTCTTTGTACATTTGTACTTTTGATTTAATAAGTGAAACACTGCATTAACATCTCATTAAATATTTACCAAACAATCACTTATTCATATCATTAAGCTTGTATATTCAGCGAGTGCCATAAAAATGAGCTACAGCTTTAACATTTGCCTTTACCCAATAAGTATATTACAGTATTTGTCTTATGTGTGACTGTTATAAGTGAAACTTGGGTCTGAAATGGTTTGTTTTAGATTTTGCGTGCATTGACACGGACTGCATATATAATAGTTAGCTGAATATGTGTTACCCTTGGAAAAAAGACACAACACACTCTATGGGACAACCTATTGAAGGGTAAATGCAGAGAGAGATGTTGGCCCACATGAGAAGTATTCCTCTCTCACCATATTGTTCTTTTTTTCCAGTTTTAAATCAAATTCAACATAAGGTCCAAAGGGGTTAGGCTGAAAATGACAAGTCTACCACCTACAAAGCATCCAGTGCGGCTCGTCAGCCAAACTTTGACACGAAATCCTGTCAGACAGGATAGGACTCGTATTCCCCTGACAGCTACAGTATGAAGTCAAATTCATGCAACTGTGCACAGCCATGCAGACAGGCGCTGAAGCGCAACACACGAATGTAAGATGAAACACTACTGCCGAGAAGTTAACTTGTGAGTGGAGGTGACAGAGCACCTCAAGGGAAACGCAACCACAAGCAGGACAGTGCCTCAGCCTGCCTTCTTTTTTTTTTTCTGCTGCTGTTTTTGTGTGTCATTGGGTGTGCGTGCAATGTCTCCCACAGGATCCTCCTTCAACGACTACAAAACTGGGGCAAAGACAGGGAAATAAGACAGAAAACATCAAGTGCAGGAGAAAAGGACATAGAGGAAAAGATTGAAATGCAGGAGGGTGAAAAGGTTAGCACGGATAAGACAAGGACGGACTTGAAGGAAAAAGGCCAACCTGTGTGAAGCAAGATCAAGAAGGATAGAAAGAGTAACCGTGAGGAAAAAGACAAGACAGAGAGTGAGTTTGGAAGGAAAAAGAAAAACTCACCTGCTTTGAAGTTGCCTACATCTTCACAAAATTCAAATCTACAGGCAACGGAACTTCTATTCTAAAATCCTCTGGACTGCAAAGTGCCACACTATTTTAGATAATACCTCCAGATTTAAATATATTTGAGGTACTGCTTTAAACCGTGTGTAAATGCACTGGGAAACACTCAAGATTAAATGTACTAGTTTTGCATTTAAAAGCCCAATGCTTAATGCCACATTAAGTACACAAAGGGAGCACCAACCCACTGTGGAGGCACCTTACACACTTTCGTACAAGGTCTGACAATGTAGAACAGCACAGTCAATGATGCCTAAAAACAATATGCTCAAAGACCCTGTCCTAATATATAGAACATATTTAAAGGCACATCAATGTCTTTTTCCCCAAGTTTCAGATACTGGCATTGTTTTGAAATGCTTTGAAATGAATATTACTAATAAGGGTTGAGCTGACATGTAGTGTATACACTCAGATCACATATTATATAATATAAAACAATAAAGGACACTCACAGTGCAATAGCCGTGCCTTATGTTTGACACAGATTAATGCAAATTAATTATTTGAGAGTCAGTGACAACATGATATATGTTTTATGTGGCCTTGACATTTAACAATGGTGTTTAAAGTGAATCACTTTATCATTGACTAACACACAACCATTCCACCATGTTTAATCCATTTTGGCTCCAAACAGTTTTGGAAGTTGAGGTTCACCCATTCTCTAAGGTCCTGCATGTGACATATTAAAATGTTATGCATGACCTTTGGTGTTTTAATTCATTAATTTTCTGTACCCACATATTCCAATTAAAAGCTGTGGCAGAGCTACAGCCTATAGCAGCAGTCATAGTGTGAGAGGTAGGGTACAGCCCAGGCAGGATGCCAGGTTATCACATGGCCACATACAGACAGTAGTGGGCACAGTTCAGCTAATCCGAAAACAGATAATTAGCAAAGCTAATGTTTTTTCTAGCAGATTAGCTTTTCAGATGAGTTTTAAAACCATCATCGGACCAATTATCGTCCAGTAAATCTAGTTCTGATAATGGTTATCTAAGCTAACTTTTTAGTTAACTGTGCCCACCTCTGGATACAGATAGATACACACATTCACACTGTCATGCACACCTATGGTCAGTTTCAAGACTCCAGTTCGCATAACCTTCATATCTTTGGAAGTGGGAAGAAACCAGAGCACCTTGAGGGAACCTACACAAACACAGGGAGAACATACAAACTCCACACTGAAAGAACCAGATGGTAATTCCAAAGACCTTCTTGCTGTGAGGCAGCAGTGCTAATGACAAGCTACTCACATTCAGTACATTTCTTAAAGTAAGTATGAAGCTCCTGTACATTGGTCAGGAGAATTGGTCCCAAAAAAAACCCTTTTTTTTTTTTTTTTGTCTCATACTCACATTAATTTGTCCTTGGCTGACCCTAAAACATTCCAGACTGAAATTTTCCCTTGTCACTTTTTATTTTTTTTTTAAGTTTTAAATAAAACACTGGATCACAAATAGTATAACCCCAGTTGAACCCCAATGAAGTTGGGACATTAAGTGAAATGTAAAGAAAACAGAAACAATGATTTGCAAATCCTCTTCAACCTATATTCAATTGAATCGTTTCGTCAGAGCGAGCTGCAAAAAGTTTGTACCTGAGTTTTCAGAGGTGGTGTTTGTAGTTGCCATCTGCCACGCCGGTGTTTGCCAACCCGGACAGTGGGAATACCACCTCAACCGGCAACTTAGCCCCGCAACTGGACAGCAACAACGTCCGAGGCCCGCTCAACGTGGTGAATTCACTGAGGCCGCGCGCTGCGTTATTAATGCCGCGCGTCACAAGTGCCGCTTCCCCGAGGCCTCGTGCAGCCACCGCGGATCCATCAGCGTGGAAACACCCAGGCCGCGCGGCACCAGCGCAGTGCAGATCCATCCCGGTGACAAACAATGCAGGCTGTTAACATCGGCGATCGACAAGCTGCTCATAAGCCGACCATGGGCCTAAGAAGGTTCTGACAGCGGAGGAAGGTGACGATATTAAAAAATCTCTGGACTTTCTATCAGAGGAGATTTCTGTTGTGAAGCAGCAACAGAAATCAATCATGGATCTGGTGGAGGAGGTGAAGGCATTATGGCTCCAGAACGCCGAGAAAGACCGGCATCTGGTGCAGCTGGAAAATAGAGTGGCTGAATTGGAGCAGTACACCAGAATTAATGACATCATCATCACAGGTCTTCACATCAAACCACGGTCCTACGCACGGGCGGTAACAGATGAGAGCGGAGGGGAGCCCAGTGAACAGGAGGTCAGCTCTGTGGAAAAACAATTTGCTGATTTCCTCCTATCTAAAGGTATAGAAATGGATTTAAATAACATTGAAGCGTGCCACCCTCTGCCCCGGAGAAATGACGGTGATAAACGAACCGTCATCATGAGATTCATCAACAGAAAACACAAAACAGCACTGTTAAAACAAGGAAGAAAACTGAAAGGGACAAACGTATTCATCAATGAACATCTCACCAAACGGAATGCCGACATCGCCAGGAAAGCACGCTTCTTAAAGAAACAGGGAAAAATCCAGCACACATGGACTTCAAACTGTAAAATATTCATCAAACTGAACGGATCACCTGAACAAGCAAAGGTTATGGCAATAAGGAACATCGAGGAGCTGGACAAATATGAACAATAGGTATGAGGACTCAAACACATCACAGCACCATGATGCAGACTGGACCAACCCACTCATCCACATCATCTACACCCGGAGACAAGAGAGACATAATGACTAAGGAAAATGATCCGTTTATTTCTGCCCAGGAGCTCTGTCTAGATACATTTAATTATAATAACTCTGCTAACCACCCCTTCGAATCTGAAAATTATCCTGATACCTTTTTCAGTGAGAATATTGTGAGACAGTGCAAATATTTTACAGAAGAACAATTCAAAAATTATAAAATCAATGATGAAGATTTTTCAATTATACATTTCAACAGCAGAAGTCTTTCTTGTAATCTGTCCACTATTAATGATTGTTTGAAAACATCCAAAAAACGTTTTTCAGTTATTGCAATTTCAGAAACATGGTTAAATGAGGATAATAAAGATCTGGTATATCTTGATGGTTATGAATTGTTCCTGGTTAATAGGCAGACGAGAAGGGGCGGAGGTGTTGCATTGTTTGTAAGGTCAGATTATAACTGTAAACTCATTAACAACATGTCATTTACAGTGGACAACATCATGGAATGTGTTACCATAGAAATTACATCTATAAACTCCAAAAACATAGTTGTTAGTTGCATTTACAGAGCTCCTGGGACAAATATTGACACCTTTGAAGACATTATCTTAGGAATGTACAACAAAATCAACAGAAATAAGCATTTATTTGTCTGTGGAGATTTCAATATAGATTTTTTAAACCCTCACAATCATCCACAAATTACCTCATTTATAAACACCTTGTACTGTTAGGACTGTTTCCAACCATCATTCATCCTAGCAGAATAACTATGGATACAACAACTCTCATTGACAATATTTTAACTAACGTTATATCCGGTAATCTTAGTGGGGGACTACTGGTCAGTGATATCAGTGATCACTTGCCAGTTTTCTCAGTCTTTGCATTGGAGGGTTGTTGTATGTATCGAAGCAATATCAAATTCATGAGTAGAAAAGTAACACCTGAAACAATTGATAATTTAAGGGAGGATTTATCAAGTCAGAATTGGTCAGATGTTTTTGTTGATGATGTTGACAGGTCATATGATGCTTTCATTTCCATTTTTTCCAGTTTGTATAATATACACTGTCCATTTGTTGACAAAATATATAGAAATCAATATAGCAAACCATGGATAACTACGGGACTTCAGAGGGCATGTAAAAGGAAAAATGTACTATATAAACAATTCATAAAACCACGAACTAAGGAAGCTGAAAGTAAGTATAAAACATATAAGAATAAGTTAATCAATATCATGAGACTCAGTAAAAAACATATAATGAGTTACTTGTCAAAAATAGAAATAACATCAAAAACACATGGAACATATTAAATGAAATAGTAAAAAAGAATAGAGTAACTAGAGATTATCCTTCTTTTTTTCAGAGTAACAACTACATCACGATTGATAACGACAAGTCTATTGCTGAACACTTTAATGAATACTTCGTTAATGTGGGTACAAATCTTGCCAGTAAAATTGACTCATCAACTAATAACTTCTGGGTAAATAATTCAACGTTTAACAAATCTGTTTCAGTGTTCATTGGTGGTACTCATGAAAGGGAAATACTTGATCTGGTTCATGGTTCAAAAAGTAAGAAATCGACTGATTTTAATCATTTGGATATGGCTTTATTAAAAAAAGTTATTGATTGTATAGTAAAACTGTTCAATTATATTTGCAATATGTCACTAAGTACTGGTAAATTTCCTTCTCAAATGAAAATAGCCAAAGTAATTCCTCTGTTTAAAACTGGTGACAAACACACATTTTCTAATTATAGACCTATATCACTCCTGCCACAATTTTCCAAAATTTTGGAAAAAATATTTGCTAAAAGATTAAATGATTATTTACTGAAGCATAACATCATTTGTGAAGAACAATATGGATTCAGAAGGTCTCGAACTACATCACATGCTTTGATGGACTTTGTGGAAAGTATAGCAACTGCAATTGACAATAAACAATACACAATAGGTGTTTTTTTTTTATTTACAGAAAGCGTTTGACACAATTAACCATGGAATACTATTAAGTAAACTGCAGAAATATGGAATCAGAGGTCTGGCATATGAATGGATAGCTAGTTATTTACAAGGCAGATTTCAGTATGTTCAATTCAATAATACAAATTCTGAACTCAGGGATGTCACATGTGGGGTGCCGCAGGGCTCAGTGCTGGGTCCTTTGTTGTTTATAATCTGTTGTATGGCTGGGGGGCCTGGCTGCCTTTTTGTTTCTGTCTTTTGTTTTTCCTTCCAGGTGGCTTGCATTTGGAACTGAGTGGCTGTGTTGCTGAGTTTATCAGGACCTCACCCTGATCACCTGAGGCTGATCACCTGCGGCTCATCAGGACTCACAGCTGTGGTGCATCTGCATGGATTGGAACATGGTGGCATTTAAGACTGGAGTGCACAGTGTGTATTTGCCAGAGACTCGACCTTGTGACCAGACGGGTGAGATCGTCGTCTCGGGAGCCATCTCATCATCAGTGGATGCAGAGAACGTCCAGGTTTGATGCACGGTCTGTGAAAGAGGAGTGGGTGAGGTCTCACGCTCGTCAGCACACTTCCTGAGGTACGTTAGATTTTGTGACTAACATTTATACAGTCAGTAAATGTGGTGTCCCTCACACCTTATTATATTGAGCTGTACGTTAGTCATGTATCGGCTTCCACTGCAGTGGAGTTTTGTGAACTGGATGTTCCATGCCTGCAGGTTGGGAAGCTGATTAGTAATCAAGCCAGGAAGTGTTTGCTGTTTGTACACCTTTAAGTGTTCTCTCTGTGTGTAGAGTGTGGACTCACATAATGGTTCCTTCTTTCACAGACTCGGTTTGTTGCGGCCACCTGGGGGGTGTCGGCGGGGTCCTTGGGTCCGAACAGCTTCTGGCTCCGGACCGTTAGCGCTGCTGGGAGCGCACCACGCCAGACCGCACTTTGTTTTTTATGTATCACTGTTATGTATTAAATTCAGTTAGCCTTTGTACCGTGCTCTGCTTATTTCATACTGGGTCCTTCAAACGCTGGTCGGTTCTCCGAGCTGCGTCCGACACTTAACAGTAGTCTCTGGCCAAACATCACGGACCCAGCGGTAGCAGAGACGGTAACGCGCCGGGAAGGCGGCAGCAGACGTTCAGTAGTTATCCGGATCAGTTGCGGGTGCTCTCCGCCCGGATGGTGCGTGTTTGAGCCCCATTACTGAATACTGATTTGTGCTCTCTTGCAGCCGTGTTCCTGTGTTTGTGCCTTATCCGTGGGTCGTGGTGGAGTGTGACTGGCGACAGCTTCGCGTCACGCTCCGACCGGATAAGAGGTTTAAACGGGAGCTGCAAGAGTGAGTCTGTAATGGGTGAACGCGCACGGCGGAGCTCTGTGGCACGGGTCGCTGAGCTTCCTGTGTTACAGTTGTAGCCCCGTTTCCCCGGATAAAGATAACTACTGCGTCTGTTGTATCAGCTCCGGCGTTATTTAGTTGAGCACATTTTGGTTGTGTTGCACACAGCTGCGCACGAAGATGCAGCTCGTTTGTTTTTTGTCACCAAAGGGGGTTTTTCATTTTTAGCACTTTGACTCCCTCTTTTGGTGACTGAGTCACATTACCGTCAAGCTCTTAAGTTGGAACAGGTGTGTTCCATTTGTTGGAGCTTGACGGTATAAATCACTTGTTTTGTGTTAGTTCATTTTGTGTGGGTGTTTTTTGAGTTGGTTTTTGTGTGGGATTTTATTTTTTGTTTTTCACTATTTAGTGTCTGGGGTCGTGACCCTGCAGTTCTGCCAAAAAACAAACAAACAAAAAAAAAACAAAAAAAAAAAAGGACCCGAGCAACTGTATGTTAGTCTGGTTAGTCTTTCTTTTATTTCTTTCAGTTTCACCTCCCAGGGTTTGATGGGACGGTCCCCTGGGGGGGTCATGGGGGGGTAATTTTTTTTTTTTTCTCTTGTTTTTTTGTTTTGTTTTTTGTTGTGCCCTCTCTTCTCCTCTGACTCCAGCTGGGTGAGCCGTAGTGTCGGCGTTGCTGGAGTGGTGCAGTTTGGTTATGCTGGGCGTTTCCCAGGTAACCTCTGCACCTGGGGGGGGGGGGGGGGGGTTTCTCCTTTTGTTTTTTCCGCCCTCAGGGTTTGACTGAGGTGTCCTCTGGGGGGGGAAAGGGCTGTGGGTCCATCTAGCCATAGTCGGCCGGGCTGGGTCCGTTGGTCATGAGGGGAGGCGTCTCCTGGGGTTGACGAGTGGTCCTCTGGGAGGCGCTGGGAGTCCCCGTGGGTGACGTTGGATCCCAGAGGGACCTCGGCTGTGGTTATTACTCCTGGAGCTGGCGGGATGTCCTCTGGGGGTGTTGGTCCCTACATGTCGTTGGGGGGGGGGGTGTTAGCATTTTTATTTGTTAGCTTAAGTTTGGGTTGTTTTTCTTTCTCCCCTTCCCGGGGTTTGATGGAATGGGCCTCTGGGGAGGGGGGGGGGGGGGGTGTTTTGGTTGTTTGTTTGTCTTTTTGGGTTTATGACTAACCAGACTGTGAACATGGCTGGACAAAGGCTGACCGCACAGGTTTAAGAACTCCTGGCCACACCTCTGCAAAGACGCAGCTAGAGGAGAAGACATCAACCGTTCTGTTTGATGAGGATTCTGCTGGAAGATGAATGCGGATACGGTTTCCAGCCATGGTCCCTGGAGGGGGGTGTTTCTCCTGGGCCAGGTTTGTGTGGTCGCCGGGAGGCTTCCCGTGAGGGTGGGGTACTGTTGTATGGCTGGGGGGCCTGGCTGCCTTTTTGTTTCTGTCTTTTGTTTTTCCTTCCAGGTGGCTTGCATTTGGAACTGAGTGGCTGTGTTGCTGAGTTTATCAGGACCTCACCCTGATCACCTGAGGCTGATCACCTGCGGCTAATCAGGACTCACAGCTGTGGTGCATCTGCATGGATTGGAACATGGTGGCATTTAAGACTGGAGTGCACAGTGTGTATTTGCCAGAGACTCGACCTTGTGACCAGACGGGTGAGATCGTCGTCTCGGGAGCCATCTCATCATCAGTGGATGCAGAGAACGTCCAGGTTTGATGCACGGTCTGTGAAAGAGGAGGGGGTGAGGTCTCACGCTCGTCAGCACACTTCCTGAGGTACGTTAGATTTTGTGACTAACATTTATACAGTCAGTAAATGTGGTGTCCCTCACACCTTATTATATTGAGCAGTACGTTAGTCATGTATCGGCTTCCACTGCAGTGGAGTTTTGTGAACTGGATGTTCCATGCCTGCAGGTTGGGAAGCTGATTAGTAATCAAGCCAGGAAGTGTTTGCTGTTTGTACACCTTTAAGTGTTCTCTCTGTGTGTAGAGTGTGGACTCACATAATGGTTCCTTCTTTCACAGACTCGGTTTGTTGCGGCCACCTGGGGGGTGTCGGCGGGGTCCTTGGGTCCGAACAGCTTCTGGCTCCGGACCGTTAGCGCTGCTGGGAGCGCACCACGCCAGACCGCACTTTGTTTTTTATGTATCACTGTTATGTATTAAATTCAGTTAGCCTTTGTACCGTGCTCTGCTTATTTCATACTGGGTCCTTCAAACGCTGGTCGGTTCTCCGAGCTGCGTCCGACACATAACATAATCTATATAAATGATATAAGTTGGGTGTCGAGTTCACTGAGATGTGTCCTTTTTGCGGATGATACAACTGTGTTCTGTAGCGGTGAAAATCTTGAACAGCTTCTGGACATAGTGGAGAAAGAACTGGAAAAATTTAAGGTTTGGTTTGACGCTAATAAGTTGTCACTCAACCTTGGGAAAACTAAATGTATTATATTTGGAAATAAACAGGCACCCAAATGTAAAAATTTAACTATAAACAATAAGGAAATTGAGTTAGTAACCGAGAATAAATTTTTAGGTGTTATAATTGATAATAAACTTAGCTGGAAACCACATATAAATTATGTGAAATCAAAATTGTCAAAAACTATAGCCATTTTGTATAAAGCCAAAGACCTACTGCCGCAAGAAGGGTTACTTACTTTATATCATTCTCTGATGGTACCATATATGACATATTGTGTTGAGTCATGGGGAAACACTTACAAATCAAATACCAATCCAATATTCCTTTTGCAAAAACGAGCCATACGAATCATCTGCAATAAACAATATCGTGAACCAACTCATTCTCTATTTGTGTCTTTAAATTTATTAAAATTCATTGATTTGGTCGATTACATTACAATTCAAACTTTATTTCGAGCGAAAAACCAAGCCTTACCGAGACATGTCCAGAGTCTGTTCCAATTGAGGGAATCCAGATATAGTTTAAGAGGTTGTGCAATTTTTATGAAACCACCAGTAAGAACAAACGTAAAGGGTTTTTGTGTGTCTGTGGTTGGGGTGAGGAAATGGAACAAATGTTCAACAGAGGTTAGAATGAGTAGTACCTTAGTGAGATTTAAGAAACTACTCAAAAAGAACATTATGTCTAACTATCATAAAGAAGCAAATATAATTTGATTTATATGGAATGTTCAATTTATAAGTGGGACTTATTGTATATTTGAATGTGTGGGTATGTATATGCGTATGTAGATATATAGATATGGGTAGGTGTATATGTATATGTATATAAGTGACTGTGTATATGTATGTATATATTTATGTTTGTAAAGTATATACGTATGTATATAGGTATATATGGCACAGCCCAAGCAGAGGGTCACCCCCAAGAGCCTGGTCTGCTTGAGGTTTCTTCCTTATAGGGAGTTTTTCTTCACCACAGTTGCCTAGTGCTTGCTCTGGGGGTTGGTAAGGTTAGTCCTTACTGGCGTAAAGTGCCTTGATTCGACTTTCTTGTGATCTGGTACTATATAAATATAATTATAAGTGAATAGTATATTGATGTGTATGTCTGTGTGTCGACATGTAGTAGTGAATTTATATTTATGTAAATATGACTGATTAGAATTGTTGGACTTGTACTAGCAGGGGTGGGCGCTAATAAGCTTTGCTTCAGCCCACACCCTTTCGGACTCACTAGTTTTGTCTGTGTTTGTTTGTGAAATTGTTCATTTTTTTCTATTTGAATATTTTGTGTGCCGAATAAAAAACTTTGTCACTTTATCACTTTGAATACACCACAAAGACAAGATATTTAATGTTCAAACTGATAAACATTATTGTTTTTGTGCAAATAATTGCTCATTTTGAAATGGATGCCAGCAACACGTTTCAAAAAGCTGGGACAGTGGTAAGTTGACCACTGTGTTACATCACCTTTCCTTCTAACAACACTCAATAAGCATTTGGGAACTGAGGACACTAAATGTGAGTGTCATGATTAGGTACAAAAGGAGCATCCCCAAAAGGCTCAGCTGTTCACAAGCAAAGATGGGGCGAAGATCACCACCTTGTGAACAACTGCATGAAAAAAAAAAACAGTCCAGTACAGTTTAAGAACAATGTTTCTCAATGTTTAATTGCAAGGAATTCAGGGATTCCATCATCTACAGTCCATCATATAATCAGAGGATTCAGAGAATCTGGAGAACTTAGCGGCAAGGCCAAAAACCAACATTGAATGAGAAAAGCCATTGTCAGTTAACACAGTTTGTCGCTACATCTACAAGTACAAGTTAAAACTCTACCATTCAAAGCAAAAGCCATACATCAACAACATCCAGAAACGCTGCCGCTTTCTCTGGGCCCAAGCTCATTTGAAATTGACAGACGCAAAGTAGAAAACTGTGTTGTGGTCTCATGAGTCCACATTTCAAATTGTTTTTGGAAATCATGGATGTCGTGTCCTCTGGACAAAAGCGGAAAAAGACCATCCAGATTGTTATAGCGCAAAGTTCAAAGCCAGCATCTGTGATGGTATGGGGTGTGTTAGTGCCCACAGCGTGGGCAACTTACACATCTGTGATGGCACCATTAATGCTGAAAAGTACATCCAGGTTTTGGAGCAACACGTGCTGCCATCCAAGCAATGTCTTTTTCAGGGGCGTCCCTGCTTATTTCAGCAAGACAATGTCAAGCCACATTCTGCACGTGTTAACAACAGTGTAGCTTCATAGTAAAAGAGTGCGGGTACTAGACTGGCCTGCCTGCAGTCCAGACCTGCCATCCATTGAAAATGTGTGGCACATTATGTAGCACAAAATACGACAATGGAGACCCTGGACTGTTGAACAAATTAAGTCGTATATCAAGCAAGAATGGGAAAGAATTCCATCTACAAAGCTTCAACAATTAGTCTCCTCAGTTTCCAAACTCTTATTAAGTGTTGTTAGAAGGAAAGGTGATGTAACACAGTGAAATTTCTCCAGGCCACTGTAGATCTCTTTGATGGTACCTACTCTCACTTTGGGCTTACCTCCAATACTGGAAAGACCAAAATCCTTGTGCAGGGAGTCCCAGGCCATCCCCCTCCAGACACCAGCAACGTACGACTCCATGGTGAAGTCCTTGAGACCATGGAAGCCTTCCCCTACCTAGGAAGCTACCTCTCCAATGACAGCACTATGCACAAAGACATTGATAACAGGATTCGTGCGGCACATGCAGCATTTGGGAAGCTCTCCAAACGGGTATTTCTGAACCACAATCACAGTCTCCAGACAAAAATCATGGTGTTCCAAGCTATCGTTCTTTCCATCTTCCTCTATAGTTCTGAGTTGTGGGTCCTGTATACGAGTGATATAAAAAAGCTGGAGCGTTTCCAACAGCAGAAAATTTGTGCAATCTTGAAGATCAAATGGCAAGACCATGTCTCCAATGAATCTGTGCTTCTCCAAGCCAATCTCTCTAGCAACGAGACCACGATGGCCCAAAATTGCCTCTGCTGGGCAGGGCATGTCAGAAGAATGCCCGCAACCCGACTCCCCCTCCAGATCCTCTTCTCACAGCTCCAATCAGGCACAAGAGCCAGAGGTGTGCCCAAACGTCGATTTCGCGACCAACTGAGGGCGACGCTTCATCGCTGTAACATCGACTATGCCAACTGGGAGACCCTTGCCGAAAACCACACTGAGTGGAAGCACACCATCATTAAGGGAACAGCCCACATGGAGAAACAATGATGCTGTGAAGTAGAGTACAAGACAGCAACGTAAAGAGCGGCTTCTCCTTTCTCGCTCACCACCCACTGTTCCCTGCACAAAGTGTTCCCGACTCTTCCATTCTGCTCTGGGTCTGAGCAGCCATATACGACATTGTCACCCCTTGAACAACTGAGGTTGATCTGACATGGTCCTTTAATGCTTGAAAACGAGATTATGCTGATGATGATGATTAAGTGTTGTTAGAAGGAAAGGTGATGTAACACAGTGGTAAACATACCTGTAGGGAACAGGGTCACAGGATGAATAATATAATAATGTTTTGGAATATTGAAAATTATCACTTGTGGATAATTTTATCTCGGGGCACTACTTATTTCAAAGTATAAGCACTTTTTAGTTTAAACATTCATTAATTGATTAGTCTCAATTTAATTAATGAGTCTCTAGTCTCTATTAATCAGTCTTCTAAAGGATAAGTTCCGCAGGTCAGATCCGACACCCTCTGTAAAACCATACAAAAATCACAGACAACTTCACACGTTTAAGATATTTATTTAACCCTGGCAGGAGTTAAATAACAGGACATATCACAGTGATCAATTTAATGATGACAGCCATCAATGGGCAATGATTATGTGATGTTCTGATAGTTTGGTTTCGTAGCAGGAGTTTTAGGAGTAAGATTCGTCATAATTTAATAGGTAATTTACTTTGGTATTTGTTAACCTGAGAGAAGATTAATGATTTTGAATAGAGTTAAATAAAGCCACTCTGTTTATCTGACAACATAGCCTGGTCTTACTTTGCGCAATGCAGTGGGTCTCCATGAGGTCCAATGCTGGAATCGTCTGGTTCAGTCGACGCCCTGTCCGCCACATAACTTCATCAGGGACCTTGACAAAGAGGCTCTGCCGGTCTGACCCGCTTGGTCTCGTCAGTGGCGGGGACGATTTCTGTTATTGTGCTGTGGTTTTGCGGCGGCAGTTCAAGTCGCTGTTGAACGTCTCAGCTGACTTGGATGTTTTTCTCTGCAGCGCTCTGGAATCTGGCTTGTCAGAATAAAAGTTTGAGTGTCTTTATTCTCTATCATAAATAAAAAATTTGTCTTTTGTCATCGTCTTTTTGGAAGCTTGGTCAAATCAGAATTCAATGGAAAAATAGCTGACTTTAGAAGAAAAATGTTTCATGAAAGGAATTTGGAGTTTGAGGAAGAAAAAGGTTTTAATTTGAAAATTTGAAAAAGGAAGTTAAATGCGCCGGCGCGTTTAACTTGACAAAGGTTGCAAAAGTTATCTGCCGGAAAAATAAAGTAAATTCTTGTCGGTACGCCAAACAAGAATGAGTCTTAAGTAGCACGTGGCTTTAGACAAAGGGTCATAAATCTTGACAGCCGAGGCAGCATCTTTAAACCCAAGGAAAAGAAGAGAGAAAAGCGTAAGAGCAAGAGAGGAGCGTAAGAGAGCGAATTCCCGGGTGCGAGCTCTTTTAAAGGTTTAATAAGCTCCACCCCCAAGAATTATGGGTAACGTAGTTTCTGGAGTTTCCTTTGTCTAGTTTTATATATATAAATCAGCGTGGTTCCAACATTCCACTTTGAAACCAAACCAAGTCCTTCAGAATAAATCTTGTAACTGGTTTACCTGGATTTATATACCACACACACACACACACATATATATAAGAACACACTAAGTAAACATTCCCAAATGAACAGGGTATAACACGTCAAATATAATACTTTCATGCATAAATAGAAAAGAGTGACGTTTCCTTTTCTCTTTTTTTTTCTTTGTTCTTTTGCTACAACAATACAATGAAATTTCCTTTTTAAAATGAGGTTAGGAGTTTGGAGTCTTGCAGGAAATCAATCCTGTCCTTCCCAAATCGACCCACAGGGGTCACTCTTGTTCCATGGTTAGATTTGATATTTATCTAGCAGAGCTGTGAAAGGGGTGCTGAGTTGCGTCTGGTTTGGGGAATTGATAAGAATTCACAGCTACATGTGGAATGCACTTTGGGGGAGTTTTAAATCCTGAATATGGTGGGTTTTGTTGACAGATCCAAGCTGTGCATGGCTTAAGTGTCTCCTCTTTGACACCTGGAGATATACCAGGCCCTGCTATATGGAGTTTATCTTTCTTTGAAAAAACCCAATGGCCTCATCTTAAAGCAAGCTTAAAATGTTGGCTGTTTGATCACAGCTTTCCGCTACATACCACTGTCCCAGCTTTTTTGAAACGTGTTGCAGGCATCCATTTCAAAATGAGCAAATATTTGCACAAAAACAATAAAGTTTATCATTTTGAACATTAAATATCTTGTCTTTGTGGTGTATTCATTAAACATAGGTTGAAGAGGATTTGCAAATCATTGTATTCTGTTTTTATTTACATTTTACACAACGTTCCAACATCATTGGAATTTGGGTTGTACAAACTCCTTTGGATCAGACAAGCAATGTGATATTCTTTTCAAAGTGATTGCAGCATTTTTTATTTATTTATTTATTTTTAGTATACATTTTGATCCTGACCTGGCTGCAGCTTCCACCCTGGGAAGGTTATCACTCTTTCTTGTGTAGGACATGGTGTTTGTGAGTGTTGGTTTGACAACTATAGATGGTACTAAAAAATCAGCTTGGTTCATGAATGACACATGTAGGCATTCTAGTATTGATCCAGTGATCTCAGCTGCTATTTTGCATAATTTGTGGTTGAATGAAGCATATTTAGATTGCATATGCAGGAATGAAATGACCATGGTCTCAGTCATATTAGTCAACAGTGACAAAGTATTGCATGCAGGTCTGAAAGTAGAAAGTTGGTGAATCAATACCTAAATACTCATGTGTGTCAAAGTGTCCGTGATGAAGACTCTAAGCTCTAAGGTGCTCAAGTCTCAACTCCATTAAGCAACAGTGTACTCTATGTTGGATCTGCAATTCTACCATGGATATTATTTGATTGTGGATGTTTTGCACTTAAAATTGTAGAGTTCTTTTAACTTGAAAACTGAAAGTTGAAAAGACTGTAAATATTTAATTTCAGTTAAAAAAATATTTTTAATATTGGTACCAAGGACATATGGAACATTAACATTATATTTTCCTTTCAATTCCCACCAACTCCCCCTCTAGCTGCCACCTTATCGTGGTGGGGGAGTTTGCGTACCCGGATGATCCTAGGAGCTATGTTGTCGGGGGCTCTGTGCTCCCTGTAGGGTCTCCCAAGGCAAACAGGTCCTAGGTGATGGGTCAGACTAAGGGCAGTTCAGAACCTCCATGACCAGTAAAAGATCAAGGACCGTGACGTCGCCCGGTATGGCAGAGCCGGGGTCCCATCCTGGAGCCAGGCCTGGGGTTGGGGCTCGTGCGCGAGTGCCTGGTGGTTGGGCCTTAGCCCATGGGGCCCGGCCGGGCTCAGCCCGAAAGAGTGACGTGGGCCCGCCCTCCTGTGGGTTCCCAACCTGCAGAGGGGGCCACGGGGGTCGGGTGCAGAGAGGACTGGGTGGCGGTCGAGGGCGGGTGGCCCGGCGGCCCGGTCCATGCTCACAGCCCCTGGCTGTTGGGACGTGGAATGTCACCTCGCTAGGGGGGAAGGAGGCTGAGCTTGTGCGGGAGGTTGAGAGATACCGACTAGAGATAGTTGGGCTCACCTCCATGCACAGCTTGGGCTCTGGTACCCAACTCCTGGAGAGGGGCTGGATGCTTCATTTTTCTGGCGTCGCCCACAGGGAGAGGCAGAGAGCTGGGGTCGCATTGCTTATTGCTCCCCAGCTCAGTCGTCAAGTGTTGGAGTTCACTCCGGTGAACGACAGGGTCGCATCCCTACGCCTTCGGGTCGGGGACAGGTCTCTCACCATTGTCTCGGCCTACGGGCCGAGCAGCAGTGCAGAGTACCCGACCTTCCTGGAGTCCCTGGGAGGGGTACTAGATAGCGCTCCGACTGGGGACTCCATTGTTCTCCTGGGGGATTTCAACGCCCACATGGGTGGCGACAGTGAGACCTGGAGGGGGGTGATCGGGAAGCACGGCCTCCCCGATCTGAACCCGAGTGGTGTTCAGTTGTTGGACGTCTGTGCTAGTCACAGTTTGTCCATCACGAACACCATGTTCGAGCACAAGGGTGTCCATAAGTGTCACAGTTCCTGAAGCCCAGTGATGGTGGTGGGGATAATCCCTAGATACAGTCACATGAAGAAGATGGAAATTTACAAATCTCCCTGGATGGGATACATCCATCAAAGGTTACTTCTGCACCCAAGACTGGTAACAGTTTACAGCTGGGTGGACTGAGACAAAGCAGATTAAGTGTTTTGTCCAATGACACAGACAGGTAGCCCAAATGACATATGTGGGTCAGTGTATTGGTATTCACAACTCCAGGTAGCTGAGCGAGACAGGAGATGGGCTACCAAAGATAGACTACTAACCTGGGTTTGCATCCCAGTCAACTACCTGTTTGTGTCCTTGAACAAGAGACACTTAATCTGCATTGCCCCAGGCCATGCAGCTGACAACAAGTACCGGCCGAACAAGGTAACTGCTGAGGGATTTTAATAAAGCAGAAATCCACATAAAAGTTTCATAAATGCTAATAAATCATGACAAACCATGGCAAACATACAAACAAAAACAAATGCAAAAGAAAAGTGTTTCAGAATATGCATACTAAAATAAAAATCCCTCATTTACGCACATAGTGGCTGTGTTCAAATTCAAGGTCTGCACCCTTGAAAGGGTAATGTAGTTCAGGTTCACTTTGGACATTACACCATGACCGTCTACTTGACACAAACAAAACAGACTAATTCTAACGTTTTATTTCTTTGTGGCTGATGGGATAATTTAATTGCCAAGACTCGGTGGGGGAGAGGAGCTCTCACGGCACAGCTGTGTGTACAGAGGAACTTTCTTCACTGTTTAGACACTGTTTTGGATTAAAAAAAGGATGCTTCATTTCTTCAGATGAATCCCACTGAAACTAACAGGTAAGAATTTATATTTACTAACGTGTCTTTTTCCTCTGCCAATCAATGCATTAATGGATGTATTTTGGTTGTTTAAGCCGCAGGGTTCAAAACGTGAAAAAAGCAGCAGCTTTTTAGTTCGTAAATGACAGTGTATCTAATACCGAGATAAATTGACTTCTATTACTGTTTTACTGTTTTTGAAAGATGATGACAGTGTTTGGGGTTTTATTTTTTATTCATTTATTTTTCATGCGTTGTTATGCGTTTGTGATCCTTGAATTTACCCAGCAGCAAAAAGTGAAAGTGAAACTGGTTTATCAGAAGCCGACAGTGTAATCTGATGTGGCTGAGTCCGAATCAACACTAAAAGTTGTCAGTTATCTGCAATAAAGATACATTTTTTAGAAGTTTATCTGTTTAGCATCATAAAAGATAACTTTTCAGTTATCAGATTAATGATTATCAAAGGTAACATTTTGGTTAGCTGTGCCCACCACTGGTTTAGAAATCATTTTTCATTACTTATGTATGCTTTAATTATAAAAGTTATTTACAACTGTACATACTGAGAAAAAATGTTCTTTTTAATCCTTTTTATTAAAATGACCAGCCATTTTGCCTTGAAAAAAAAATAATAATTTCACAATGACTCAGAGAATTGTTTGAGCTTGAAGTAGTATCCTTCATTTGCAAGGGACCCAGCCTTTGAAATGAAGCAGCCTCATCATGCCACTTATGACATAAACGACCATCAATTACAGTCTTCGAAGCATACAGCTGCTGAACTGGGACACAGCCAGAGATTCCAGACGTTGATGCCATGCTTGTGCATTCATTTGTCGCATAAAATCACTGTGTTTATGTCTTGGCGTGGATGACAAGTGGAGTAAGTCCAAATAAAATGTGACAAATGACTGTAATCTTCCTTTGTATGTGTGTTGAATGTATGTGTGATATCTGTTTGCAAGTGCAAAGTTGATAATATGCATGTTTTATTCTCATTGTGTATGTAGGCCAACAACAGAGAAGTCTGCCAAATGAAATGTAGACTGAATGCAATATAAATGACGACATTTGTACCTTGACATTTGTGCACAATTAAATGATTTTGATCATTTCAAAGCTAGGAGATAAAATGAAGAATAAAAGTAGTAAGTCTAAATGTAGCAGGTAACAGATTAGCCATGTTGTGTGTTCCTTTTGATGTAAAAATACACCATTATGGATCAAATCATGCTCTTCCAAAAAATAAATGTATTAAATAAATAGAACTCTACAAGAGCCAGACTGGATATTTGGTACTCATTTAATTATTTATGCATGAGGTTCTGTGGTGAATGTGTACATTTATAATGTCCCAGTGCTAGTTATTTCACCCTGTATCTGTGTGCAACATGTTTGTCATCTTTATCTATCCACATAGGGGGCAAAGAGAGTGATACATATTGCTGCCAGCATGAACAGTATTCTTGTTTGGATATTAAATGACAACATTTCCACGTTACAGTATAACAAGCCCATTTTATTTCATTCTGTTTTTACTTTTTTCCTGTTTTCACATAACTTACTCTATTTCTGAACTAGAAGTTACTTTTTTCTATTTTTTAGCTGACTCAGCAACTATTTTTAAGCAACTTGTCTATGAAAAAAATCCAAAGATCGATTTATATATATATATATACACACACACACATACACACACACACACTTCTTGACAGCTTTGGAACAGCATATCTGAAAAAAATGATGCTTTTGGGACATTCCACTGTTTCCGAGGCTGTGAAAATCATCCTTTCTCTACATTGATTGCGGACCCGCTGGTTAGAAGCAGGTCCACAAGTTATTCATCAACCTCTGTCAAAGCTATTTAAAGATGTCAGTCATGACGACCAGGACTCCTGTCTGTCATGGGCAAAAAAGACACAAGTCCACCGTTTCATTCACACAGTCATGTTTTTTTTTTATTATTATTTATTTCTTGCTGTCCAAGCACGAAGGTTCTCTGGTGTGCACTGATGTTTCTATCAGTCTCTTTTCCACCAGCACTCACTGTGTGGCTGTGGGAGAAGAGACTGACTGCACAGCGAGCACTTCAGACGCGAGTGTTTGTAGGGGAGACCCGGACCATTTGCCCACGGAAAATTTTTAATTCTCTGAAACACTATTTCCAACATTTTGAGGGCCAAATTTTTTGAAGTAAAGCCATAGTTTTTATATCTCTCTGTTACAGCTTTACATGGAAGGGTGTAGAAATGTACCGTGTCAGGGCCAATGAACCAGGTACCTCTGGTGCCCTCTTTTGGCTGCCCTGGATCTGTTCAGTAATTCTGCCCTTCAGGATGTTAATAAAATAAAAATACTACTCTGTCATTCTGGGAGGGAGATGGTCCGTGCCATCAGCCTTATAGCCATCATTATTAACTACCAATACTTTATTAGTTTTCTGTCAAATGTCAATATAATATCAGCATTATACTGCATAACTAGACAAATAGGTAACAGCTAAAAAAAAGTTTAATAACACTAACCCAAATCAATATCCGATTGGAATAATCAATTCTGTATCATAAGAATCGGAATCAAA
Source organism: Thalassophryne amazonica (assembly GCF_902500255.1). NCBI lineage: Eukaryota > Metazoa > Chordata > Actinopteri > Batrachoidiformes > Batrachoididae > Thalassophryne > Thalassophryne amazonica. The sequence goes on from NC_047112.1 coordinate 79,925,108, forward strand.
TTGATTCTTGAAATTTTAATCAATACCCAGCCTTAGCCACAACAGTGTTCGACCTCACTGAAAATGATCCCAATGACTGACCTTCAGAAAATTTGATCTGGACAATTCAAGAATCAATTATACAGTACATGTGTGCCAGGATTAGTGGACATTATACTGAAAATTGTAATTTTGACCTATGCCAAAACAAATCCTTTAATGGGAATTTTGGCATTGACTGTCATCCACATATGAAATTTGGTGTATTTCGGCCAAATGACCTGGGAAGAAGAGGTAACAGACAGATCGAGTAACATTTTGACCTTTGACCCCAATGACTTTTACCTTTGCCTTCCCACTGTTGCCAAATGCTTGCTCACAGGAGGTCGTTTTGACCATTGGGGTTTTTCCGTAATTATTGTATGCCCTTGCCTTACAATATAAGGCGCCTTGGGGAAACTGTTTGTTGATTTGATTTGATTTGCCTAAATGTAACCATGAATGAACCTTGGTGAAACAATGGAACAAACAAACATGCACAAATTAAGTTTCTCAAATTCTAATAGGACACATTTGGATTTTGTGTCATTCAATTATGGTGCACTGCATTTAAATTTGTTGATCACTGGAATATTGTTATGACAGGTAGTCTGCCATCACTACAAAGAGTTTTATTTCCAAGTGAAAATAATGGATTTTTGTACTTTGTGCAATTAAAAACTGCATAGGGAGTTATCTCAACTTGTATTCTTTATTGTGTATTCATGTGCTGAGGTGCAGAACCTCAGCACATGAAAATGTTTAAAAAATAAATGTTTAAAAATGAAAAACCTAGGTATGAAACATCTGTGATTGTAACCCACTCTTTGGATGCTTTAAATGACAGCAAATTAATTGTAATTCCACATCAGAATTAAGCAAATCCAGTATCCCAAAGGAACAGTAGGACTCCACCGCCCTCCTCCCCTTTTTTTCAAAACATTATTGATCTAGTAGTGTGGTCTGTAAAATGTTAGTAAGGTAACACATTGTATATTAGGCTAAAACATAAAAATCCCCAGAAACCTTTTTCAATCTTGGAATGAACAACCTCATCAACTACAAATGGGCTCAGTGGGGGCAGCGATATTCTCATTACTTGTATGATTATTGTTGAACAAGAAAAATAATTAGTGTATCACTCAGTTACAAAATAATAAATAATACTACATTTTTCAGCCCTACTATGAAGATGCTTTATTTCATGCAATTAATGGTATTTAGGGACATTCTGTAAGGTGAACTGTACATATTATGAACTAAAAAAAAAAAAAAAAATTTAGTTTAATTGTGATAGAAGAGAAGATAATGTCCTATGATGATACTTTATAACAAGAAAAATGTTAATATAAATCAGATATCATCCAGTTGCAGTCCTGGTCATAATGACTGACACCCTTGAATTTTGTTTGGTTTCTGACAGAGGCTTTCTTCCTTCACTGGACAGGATAAATAATGTGGTAAATTAAGGAAATGGAAGAGAGCACTGGGGACATCTGGTCGGCAGATGTCCCAGAACTCCAAGCAACAATTATATATTTTTTGTGGTTTAGTTCTTGCTGTCAACAGTAAAGAGTTGTATACAGCTGTCCATTCGGTGGTGGTATCACACTATTTTGCCACCTGAAAATAACACCAACAACAGCATGAAGATAAAAGGAAAAGACGACAAAGAAGAAGAAAAAAACATAGCACTCTGACACTTAAAAAACCTGACATCTGCTTTTTAATCAACACTACTGAAAACTCATGTAGAAACATACCCCCCCCACCCCCCGCATACATATATGGAAAAACAGAAACAAGAGAAAAACAGTTTTCTAGGACAGAAGGGTATCTGGTCTATTATTATTAGATAGTACTGGTAATATTTTAACATGTGATACTTTCACTGAAAAACAATATTGTATTAACAGGTAATATAACAGTAATTAACCCTCTGGGGCCGACGCCGTCGTATACAACGGCTAAGACCAAGCTTTACTAAATTATAAATAACTTTTAATGATATGAGATAGAAACTTACTTTTTTTGCTGAAAAGATAACTCCGCGGACTTTCGTGCCTTTGTACTCCTCATAGAAGCTGTGTGATGACGTGAGCAATGTGCGTGTCGGATTTGGTTCACCGTCACATGGTTTTCCAAAATTCAATCGTAGGGCAGATTTACCTCACGTGAAAAGCCAAAGATCATTTTCAGGAGTGATATGTTACTACTTGGCCCGTTTGAATAGCCCCCTGGGTGCTCCAATGAGTACATACTATTCCAATGCTCCCTGCGCCATTACGCACAGCAATCAGTGAAAGCAGATGGAGAGCCTCTGATGACAATCTCACGTGCTCAAACAAAGAGTGTGTAACTATCAGGATTGCTCCACTAGTTTGCATGTGAATGTTACTGGATAACTCTGTTGCTTTCTCTGCGTAAAGCACTTATTTACCATATCAAAATAACAAAACACATAGACCATTTTGTATATATTGTTCAAAATGTGCATTTGTGTTTATTGTTTGAACCTTTTTGTTGTACAGTCTTTCACACAAGATCTCTAATTACCTCTATAAAGTGTCAAAAAAGTTGTTTATTATAGTTTGCTGTGTGTTTTGAATAAATGTGTGTGGAAAATTATTTTTGTTTTATTTTTTCCTTGTCTATTTTTGATTATTACACTTATAAAACACAACAAAAACATATAGACTCTGAAAGCACAGGTTGTCCTGACAAAAAAAGAGACATAAAACTTGATTGTGGGATGCAGGGGGAGCTGTTAACAGCAATAATAAAACATTTATGCCGGGCGAGTGAACTGTCCAAAAAATGTCCTCGGACCCCAGAGGGTTAAGGTAATTCCACACACCATAATCCTTTTTATTAAAGACATGGTGACTTATTCAGTCTCTATTCTCCAAGAACCTTCTTTAGTTTGGGGGATATATGTGCAGTAATAAATTGCCAAGACCTATCACCACATCAGTTTATTTTCTATCATAATTAAAGAGCAAAAATCTGTTCTAAGAATTTATCAAAAACATTACAGTGAAGTCAGTCACAATTTACCTCTCTTCCAGTTACACTTAAGCTAAAAGAAATTAATCACCACTCCTGCCTTCATAGTGGAGTTGCTGCACAGAGAATAACTTTCTTTCAACAAAACATCAAATCTATGCTTGAATCTCCAATGTGCCTTCTGGCAAATTGTAGCTGAACTTTCAAGTGTTTTTTTTTCTTTCTTTTTTTTATAGAAGCCTTCTCTATACCACTTCATCATGAAGCTGTCTAATTGGTGATGCAACACTCAAAACCTGCACTTTGCACAATTTCTTCAATCCTAGCCACAGAAATCTATAACTTCTTCAGGGTTGTCCTGGTGTCTTGGTGGCTTTCCTCACTCTTCACCTTCTTATAGAGTCTCTCAGTTTTGGAGAACTATCTACTCCACACAGATTTACCATAGAGTGCTATACTGTTTGTATACTCAACAAAAATATAAATGCAACACTTTTGGTTTTGCTCCCATTTTGTATGAGATGAACTCAAAGATCTAAAACTTTTTCCACATACACAATATCACCATTTCCCTCAAATATTGTTCACAAACCAGTCTAAATCTGTGATAGTGAGCACTTCTCATTTGCTGAGATAATCCATCCCACCTCACAGGTGTGCCATATCAAGATGCTGATTAGACACCATGATTAGTGCACAGGTGTGCCTTAGACTGCCCACAATAAAAGGCCACTCTGAAAGGTGCAGTTTTGTTTTATTGGGGGGGGGGGGGGATACCAGTCAGTATCTGGTGGGACCACCATTTGCCTCATGCAGTGCAACACATCTCCTTCGCATCATCCGTGAAGAGAACACCTCTCCAACGTGCCAAATGCCAGCGAATGTGAGCATTTGCCCACTCAAGTCGGTTACGACGACGAACTGGAGTCAGGTCGAGACCCCGATGAGACGGTTTCTGACAGTTTGTGCAGAAATTCTTTGGTTATGCAAACCGATTGTTTCAGCAGCTGTCCGAGTGGCTGGTCTCAGATGATCTTGGAGGTGAACATGCTGGATGTGGAGGTCCTGGGCTGGTGTGGTTACACGTGGTCTGCGGTTGTGAGGCTGGTTGGATGTACTGCCAAATTCTCTGAAACGACTTTGGAGACGGCTTATGGTAGAGAAATGAACATTCAATACACGAGCAACAGCTCTGGTTGACATTCCTGCTGTCAGCATGCCAATTGCACGCTCCCTCAAATCTTGCGACATCTGTGGCATTGTGCTGTGTGATAAAACTGCACCTTTCAGAGTGGCCTTTTATTGAGGGCAGTCTAAGGCACACCTGTGCACTAATCATGGTGTCTAAGCAGCATCTTGGTATGGCACACCTGTGAGGTGGGATGGATTATCTCAGCAAAAGAGAAGTGCTCACTATCACAGATTTAGACTGGTTTGTGAACAATATTTGAGAGAAATGGTGATATTGTTTATGTGGAAAAAGTTTTAGATCTTTGAGTCCATCTCATACAAAATGGGAGCAAAACCAAAAGTGTTGCGTTTATATTTTTGTTGAGTGTATTTCTTCGTAAGTCATGTAAATAATGTCCAAGACATAGTCACTGTCTTGGGAATGTTCATGTATCCATCCCCTGACTTGTTCGAAGAAAACTGTATATAAAAGTGATGGTTTACATGTGCTATACTAAAGGAGGCACCTACTTATTCATACCATGATTTTGGCTTTTAGATTTTTAATTCATTTATATCAAACTGTAGAGATTTACTATCACTGTGAGTTTAAAGAGCATGATTTTGGAAATTCTAATATACAAGGCCTGCATTTTTGTTTTGTTTTTTGATGTCCTAATAAAAATCTAACATGTAAAGTGTCAAGGGTGCAAACACTTTTTCACAGCACTGTACATCAGTCATTAATGAATACACACAATATAGTACTGTATGATAAATTTACCTAGAGTATGTTATTCTGAAAAAGTGAGTGACAGAGCAACAACACAAGTAAGGGAAGACAAAGACTCCCTGTATTTTTCTGTTGCACACCATCGTACGGCTCAAACTGTTGACGCAGCAGACCAAAGTTGCACTTTCCCCATTTTCTCCAATCACTTCCACAAAAGCCTTCACTGTTGTCACAGGTGTGTTGATGGCTTCCCTCGTGAGTCCTCATCTTCCATAGTCACTGTTACAGAACTACCTGCTCCACACATATTTTCCACACAGCACTATATTGTTTCCATTTCTTAATGACTGATTATTGACGCAGCAATAATTGAAGTCCAAGACGTGCAGTGAATGAGAAATTTGCATGTCTCCTTCACCAGACTCATCTAAGTATGGTTCATCTCTCTCGCTGTTCAATACGAACCATGTTTTCAAGGTCATGGCATAGTTCAAATCACACAAGATTCCTGTTAGGGATCCTCATCAAGGTCTCACAAAGAATATTTGCACCAAATTAAAATTATGGAACAATATGGAACAATTATGGAACAATTTCATATGTCCACAAATCACGTGCAATATTAATATGTCCACAAATCATGTGCAATAACAACTCGTTTACAAATCCCAGCACTAATGTCACCTTACCACACCTAAACTCCATTTCACATATTGGAAAGAAGATGCTCCTATCTCCTATATTATTTTGAATTTACTTTAACATTTTAAATTAGGCAATTAAAATTCAGGTGTCAGTAATTATGACTAGGACTGAATAAGGTTTATATATTTTTAAACTGCCCTTTTTTCCATCATGGTGGCAACAGTAGCTTGTTGTAGAGATCAGCAAGGTTAGAGGGTACATGTGTCTTTGTAGTTGGAAGAGAAGCAATGTAGACAAAGTGATAATGCAGCCTGCTGCCAACACAATGACATTAACACCCGGACCTTATCAAGGACACTGTCAGCATGTATCTCTCTCTCACTTTGTCTCTCTCTCTCTCTCTCTCACACACACGCACACACACACCCAGGAAGAGAAAGACGGAGACGAGGAGGCATTAGCTTGATGAAACAGTGGTTGATACAGTAGTCCGAGCCAACGTGAACATAGATCTGCTTTGTTTTAATGGAGATTACACAGTCAAGGTCCAGCCTAAGCTCATCTTGTTTAGCACCGCAGACAGCTACATCACAATGTGCGTGGGTGTGTTTGTGTGTGTGCATTTGGCAATATGCTTCTCCTAATATGCTATCTCCTCACACATCACCCATTATTACCACTCACATTCTGACCTGTGATATAGCAGCCAACCTAATCACTTTTATTCCCAATATTGCTGACCAATGAGTGCAAACAATCAGTGAGCCACAGAGGAACCAGGAAGTGCAGTACAAAACCACGCTACCATCATTACAAAGTCTACAAATCACACGGCTGACTCAGGGCTGCAAACATCTTAGATCCAAAGCTCTTTTTTTTAAGGTTTTTCCTGCTCTGTTCAAATGCCCTGTTGAATTTCATTACTATCTACTATATGATATCTACTGGTGTCTGCTGGTTTATATGAAAAAGAAATATTAAATTAAATAACTATTAAAAAGAAAAAAATGCTGCGTTCAAGACTACTGGAACTTTTCCCACTGAATTGTTGTCTTTAGAGACAACACAAGTTATTTTGCTGAGTGCGAACAGTATGATGGCCTTTCTATTTGTAAATGCGAGAGTGACAATATTAAATATTGTAGATGTCTCTCAATATTATCTCTAAATGTTGTCTCTAAATATTGTCTCTAAATGTAGATGTCTCTAAATATTATCTCTAAATGTTGTCTCTAAATATTGTCTCTAAATGTTGTAGATGTCTCTAAATATTATCTCTAAATGTTGTCTCTAAATATTGTCTCTAAATGTTGTAGATGTCTCTAAATATTATCTCTAAATGTTGTCTCTAAATATTGTCTCTAAATGTTGTAGATGTCTCTAAATATTATCTCTAAATGTTGTCTGTAAATATTATCTCTAAATGTTGTAGATGTCTCTAAATGTTGTAGATGTCTCTAAATATTGTAGATGTATATAATTCTCATTTTACATTTTACTTGGTCCACATTTTATTTTATTTTATTTTATTTTACCTTATGGTTCTATTAGTTGTACATATACTGTGAATAATTTGCCGTTAAATTTCACTATCTTTTATGTGGCTAAAAATTACTCGCACCATGGAAAGCACCTTTTGGAGTTGCACTCAAATCTTGTTGCAATGCAAATTACATTGACAATAAAGGCGATTCTGATTCTGATTCTGATTCTCTGATGTCTCAGCAAAAGGTGTAATGCTGGCATCTTTGTTAATATCTAAAGAATGCAAGCATATTAGAGTACATACAAAAGTAAGTGATATATAAAAGTAATAAAATGTGCAATAATACCGTCTTAGTCATGGGCAGCTTGGTGGGGCAAGCTGTAAGGACAAAAACAGGAGGTTTCTAGTTTAAGTCCACCAGTGTCTCATTGGTGTAAAACCTGTGCCAAATCAACTTGTGGCTCCATCTGGCAACCCTAAGCAAACAGGGAAAAACTAATGAAATTGCATCCATGCCATGTTGGAGGAAGACCATGATTGTAGCTGTTATGATGTAAAATAATTTCTGGAAAAATAAAAAAATAAACTAAAATACCCAACCTTGGGATCAAATAATTTCCCATGTATTGGCATGTTATGAACACAGCATAAAAACCTTAAAAAGCAGAGTGGAACAAATTTGTCTTGTCAAAAACCAAAGGAATTTGGTCCCGATTGGAGAGAGAGGAGAAAAAAAGGCCAATCAGTGAATTTTAACACATTTAAGACTTTTGTTTTCCTCTACACTTTGTGCTCTTTGGCATAGATATACACTAATTAGTTTCCACTGAGTTAAAAACAATTAAAACTGTTTTCAAATTACCTTCACAAAAAGGCATTAAATTTTCTTTGAGAAATCACATTAATGGAAGGCCCACCTCTTGAATTTGGCATTCTGGGAGCTCTCCACACCCTGAGCCAAGACCTCAATAATTTGCAGACCTTAATTTCATAAATATGATATGCTATCTGAGTTTATTTTTCATTCTTCTTCTTCTTCTCTCCTTACGTTTTGGTGTTTCTTCATTCTAGAGCATTGTATAGGTTGCGTTCAGATCATACATACCTCCTTGTCTACATATTTTCTTGCCGGGTTTCCTGGCACATTCCTTGGATATTCTTTTGACTGTAAAATGAATAGAAGACTAAAGAATAACATTGAGCCCCTGACTGCACAGCGCACACAGGAGCTGGCATGCACACACGCACAGCTGATTGTCTGAAAAAAACAAAAAAAGACTCAGAGGAGAAAGAAGGCAAATAAATAAATAAATAAAATAAAGACAAAGAGGGAAGGAATGAATCACACCAGCTCAATCAGCACGACATTCACTCTCTCAGTCTGCCAGCCAGTTGTTCAGCCAGTCAACCAAATCAATTGGTGATGATCATGACAACGGCTGTCTTGTTTAATGAACTCAAGCCATTGTGGCAGACCACAATAGACTGTGATGAGCTGAGGGAAGAAAGTGAGGGGAGTCTGCGGAAGAAGGCAAATAAGGCGATGAGCAAGCGTGTGAGGGATAAAGACGAGAGAAAAATGAGTGCGAGTTGGAGGAGGAATAGATGAGGAGGAAAAGTGATAAAGGATGAAGATGAAGTGGGATGAAAAGGTATTGAAATGCCTGAATAGCTGGCACCCACATTTCCGTATACATACTGTACTACTGCATACTGCTCTTTCACCAACTCAGACTCACTCACTCGGACTATAAGCAATGGCATGCACAATAAACATGCAGAAGGACATGCTTTCCTTCTAGTGACAGACAAAAACATAGATGATACAACACAACATAACAGATTCCTTTTTTGTACCAGAAGGTTGTGGGTTGAAGTCTCTACCCCGCCTCCCACTGTGCCCACAACCATCCTCCCCGAGCCAGCAGGCTAACTCACCATCCTCTGTGGGGACGTAGATATTGAGATAGAGACAGTCCTCGTTCTGGTCCTGGACATATGTCGACACCACGTCGATGCCGTTAGTGAACCACACCGGCAGCATCACATCAGGTAAGCGGCCCTCCACGATGCTCTGAGGGCACACGGGGGCAAAGTGTGTGGCATTACGGATCTCTGGCCAAGGCACTGGTGGCTCAGGTGGTTGAAACCGCCGCTCACCAGTTGGCGGGGCAGCATAGGGGACACCCAGAAACTGCACAATTGGACCCAGGATCTCATTGTTGAGCTCTTTCTTGACACCACGCAGCCTTCCATTGGTAGTGGTAACCACTGGATCGGTTTCATCTAGTTTTTCAGCCGACACCAAACCCAGTGATAGATGGAGCAGCAGCAGCAAACCCATCAATAACTGAGAGGGTGCAAGCCAGCTGATAAGCATGCACCCTTTGTGACCCACCACCCTGCTTTTTCTCTCAACAGTATGATGTAGCCGATGCCTCCGATGGTACCGCCAATGGATCATCACTGGTATTCCCATATTTAACTCCTGCTGATCTTTTGCTGCAACCTTTCTATGCTTAAATTCCTTGTTGTGTGTCATTCGTGTACTCCATCCAGGTGCAACCATGAGCTCACACTTCCCATAAAACCGCATTCATCTGACGACAGTTTGATAACTCCGTCTCTGTCAGGGTAAGGACCCAATGGGAAATGTGACTGTTAATAACAACAATCCCTTTTAAAATCCAAGCTGTAAAAACTGTTCAATGGAAACAAAGATGCCATTCATTTCCTCCAGTTGGGATGTGATCAGCACTGTATTCCACCCTTCTTCTCTTCGCAAAACGTCCTGGCATGAACCTCTACAATGACGGAAGCAATAGTGATGATATTACCATTCTGCTCCACTACTCAGCAGGTAGATGAGCCAGTCAGTGATCCAGGTTTCCATCATTTATGCGGTGGTTGAGTAGAGGTATCACTCACATCAGTATAATAACTAGTATTACTGCCGTAGATGTCTTGGTTTTAGTTGGATCAGTCTGGCCCAGGCTTACAATGGTCCACTGAAACACACAAAAAAAGCAACAATTAGTATTCAAATGAGAAGTAGTAATCACAAACCCAACCAGCTACACTTCTGTTGTCATCTCACACAATAGTGCAGCAGATAAACAATCCTTCAAATGATGATAGAAGCACCAAATTCAGCAGAAACACTCCTTAGTCATTACTCTTTAGAAAAAATGACTACCCCCTTGAATTTTCAATACGCTGCCAGGAGGGGTCAATTGAGGAATTAAACAGGACTGAAAAAAATTGCTCCAGTTATTGGAAAAATATACCACATTATTTGTCTGAATATAAATATTCCAAAAAGGTAGAGTTTGGACTATGTGTGACTAAACGTTATGGAGTTATGGGGTAAAAACAGCATGAATGGTGACAAAGGTCAATTTCAGTTAATACACAGGTCCAAAGTTAAATTTTCAATTTTGGTAATAAAGTGGTGCAAATTATTGGTTGAGCTAACAGGATTAATAAATTGAATAGTTTTGACTGTGTTGAATGTTTTGACTGCAAAGTAAAGGTCAAACAATGTCGATGTCCATTGGATTCTATGACATGGGACATATGCTACCCCGTAACATAACTAAGCATGATGCATGGGGCAAACTGTTCTTTTTAAGAACCCTATTAATTCAACCAATAATTTGCATCACGTTTTACCAAAATTGAAGCAACTTTAACTTTTGAACATGTACAAACTGAAATTGACATTTGTCACCATTCTTGCTGTTTTTACCCCATAACATTTAGTCAGATAGTCCAAACTATACCTGGATGCCTATTAAAAGTTCAAGTGGCCAGTCAACTTATTTTCCAAAAGAGAAATGTATAAGGAGTATTTGTGCTCAACATTGAGGCAATACCCATTCTGTGTACAGCAGGGGTCAAGCCACAGGCTAGACATTTACTGATTAATTTCTTTTTTGGTTGTTTTTCAAGTTCAAGTTTGTCATGTGCGTTTTAAAAAGGACAACATACAATATCATGAAACAAAATGCATTTGACCCTTACCCCCTCAGCCAGTAAAACCTGTAAAAAATATGCTGAATAATAAAAATCAATAAGACAACCTAAAAACCATGGCAACATGTAACAAAGCCAACATATTAGCATAAATATCCACAAAACAATCCTCAATAACTCCATTCATGAAAGTAGCACCATTCAGTAGTCTAACAGCCTGAGGGCAAAATTGTCTCTGATGCAGAAGCTCTGAGCTCTAATGCAGAGTAACCACTTCCCTGAAGGGAGATAAGAGAAAAGGTTCTGTGCTGGGTGACTTTTGTCCTTCATAATACAGAGTGCTTTCCTCCTGCAACAGGTGGTGCAGATATCATTGCTTGGTTATGGCAATCTGATCATTTTAGATGCAGTTTCACTGTGTTCAGTGCTCCATATTCTATTCTCCAGATAGTTCATGTGTAATAAATTCCTTGATACATGCTGGTAAATTCTCTCCTTATGCATGGCATTGCTGCATCTGCAAATTTCAATGTTTTATTTCATCACTTGTATTTTCTTGTACACATATTGCAGACAATACAAAATACTATTGTCATCATTGCCATCAACATGTCTATTAGACCCCATTCCTACCAGGCTGCTCAAGGAAGCCCTACCATTATTTAATGCGTCGATCTTAAATATGATCAATCTATCTTTATTAGTTGGCTATGTACCACAGGCTTTTAAGGTGGCAGTAATTAAACCATTACTTAAAAAGCCATCACTTGACCCAGCTATCTTAGCTAATTATAGACCAGTCTCCAACCTTCCTTTTCTCTCCAAAATTCTTGAAAGGGTAGTTGTAAAACAGCTAACTGATCATCTGCAGAGGAATGGTCTATTTGAAGAGTTTCAGTCAGGTTTTAGAATTCATCATAGTACAGAAACAGCATTAGTGAAGGTTACAAATGATCTTCTTATGGCCTCAGACAGTGGACTCATCTCTGTGCTTGTTCTGTTAGACCTCAGTGCTGCTTTTATACTGTTGACCATAAAATTTTATTACAGAGATTAGAGCATGCCATAGGTATTAAAGGCACTGCACTGCGGTGGTTTGAATCATATTTATCTAATAGATTACAATTTGTTCATGAAAATGGGGAGTCTTCTTCACAGACTAAGGTTAATTATGGAGTTCCACAAGGTTCTGTCCTAGGACCAATTTTATTCACTTTATACATGCTTCCCTTAGGCAGTATTATTAGACAGCATTGCTTAAATTTTCATTGTTACGCAGATGATACCCAGCTTTATCTATCCATGAAGCCAGAGGACACACACCAATTAGCTAAACTGCAGGATTGTCTTACAGACATAAAGACATGGATGACCTCTAATTGCCTGCTTTTAAACTCAGATAAAACTGAAGTTATTGTACTTGGCCCCACAAATCTTAGAAACATGGTGTCTAACCATATCCTTAGTCTGGATGGCATTACCCTGACCTCTAGTAATACTGTAATTCAAAATGCTGCAGCTAGAGTACTGACAGGGACTAGAAGGAGAGAGCATATCTCACCCATATTGGCCTCTCTTCATTGGCTTCCTGTTAATTCTAGAATAGAATTTAAAATTCTTCTTCTTACTTATAAGGTTTTGAATAATCAGGTCCCATCTTATCTTATGGACCTCATAGTACCATATCACCCCAATAGAGCGCTTCGCTTTCAGACTGCAGGCTTACTTGTAGTTCCTAGGGTTTGTAAGAGTAGAATGGGAGGCAGAGCCTTCAGCTTTCAGGCTCCTCTCCTGTGGAACCAGCTCCCAATTCAGATCAGGGAGACAGACACCCTCTCTACTTTTAAGATTAGGCTTAAAACTTTCCTTTTTGCTAAAGCTTATAGTTAGGGCTGGATCAGGTGACCCTGAACCATCCCTTAGTTATGCTGCTATAGACGTAGACTGCTGGGGGGTTCTCATGATGCACTGAGTGTTTCTTTCTCTTTTTGCTCTGTATGCACCACTCTGCATTTAATCATTAGTGAATGATCTCTGCTCCCCTCCACAGCATGTCTTTTTCCTGGTTCTCTCCCTCAGCCCCAACCAGTCCCAGCAGAGGACTGCCCCTCCCTGGGCCTGGTTCTGCTGGAGGTTTCTTCCTGTTAAAAGGGAGTTTTTCCTTCCCGCTGTCGCCAAGTGCTTGCTCACAGGGGTCGTTTTGACCGTTGGGGTTTTTCCGTAATTATTGTATGGCATTGCCTTACAATATAAAGCGCCTTGGGGCAACTATTTGTTGTGATTTGGCGCTATATAAATAAAATTGATTTGATTTGATTTGATCATTGCTGTCATTGTCCAATGACTAGGGTTACTGAGCTGTCAGAGCTCACTATATCACTAAAGGTTGTTGCAAGGCTGTTGCTGATCCAGCTCCTGATTTTATCAAGGCAAGCTTTTTTTCTGCTGCTACAGCACTTTACTTTAAATACTATTTAGCTGGATAGCAACATGGTTTTGCCAAGGATTGGGGGTTGAGTGACCCCCCCAAAAGGGTTAATATGAATATTGTTTCATGCAAATCAATGAGATACATAACTGGTAGATGGAGCTGATATACATTTGCATTGCACATCAAAATTTAGAGTTACAAAGTCCAACACACAAGTTTTATTTTAATGCATTTAAGTGTCAAGACAGGCCTGGGGGCATGCACTTGTGCCACGGGTTGCCATATCCACCATACCATGAAACCACCTTGGGTCCTGGATGATCACCACCCAGGTAGACATATGGCCCAGTGCTTGAATACAACCTATAGTGCATCCAGAAAGTATTCACAGCACTTGTTGTTTTTTGTTATGTTACGGCCTTATTTCAAATGGGATACAATTAATTTTTACCCACAAAATTCAACACACAATACCCCATAATGACAGTGTGAAAGGTCTGAGATTTTTTTCAAATTTATTAAACATAACCCCCCCCCCAAGAAATCACTTATACATAAGTATTCACAGTCTTTGCCATGATGCTCAAAATTGAGCTCAGGTGCATCCCGTTTCCACTGATCATCCTTGATATATTTCTGCAGCTTAATTGGAATCCACCTGTGGTAAATTCAGTTGATTGGACATGATTAGGAAAGTGAGACACCTGTACAAGGTCCTAATGTTGCCAGTGCATGGCAGACAACAAACCAAGCATGAAGTGAAAGGAATTGTCTGTAGACCTCTGAGACAGAATTGTCTCAAGAACAAATCTGGGAAGGGAACAGAAACATTTTTGATGCTTTGAAGATCCCAGTGAGCACAGTGGCCTCCATCATCCATAAATGGAAGATGTTCGGATCCACCACAACTCTTCCTAGAGCTGGTTGCCTGTTTAAACTGAGCGATCTGGGGAAGAGGGCATTAGTCAGGGAGGTGGCCAAGAACCCAATTGTCACTCTGTCAAAGCTCCAGTATTCCTCTGCAGCAATCCATAATCAGGCCTGTATGGTAGAGTGGCCAGACGGAAGCCACTCTTTAGTAAAAGGAACATGGCAGCCTGCCTGGAGTTTCTGAAAAAGGCAGCTAAAGGACTCTCAGACTATAACAAACAACATTCTCTTGTCTGATGAGAAAAAGATTGAATTTTTTGGCCTGAATGCCAGGTGTCATGTTTGGAGAAAACGAAAAATGAGGCACCATTACTACAGTGAAGCATGGTGGTGGCAGCATCATGCAGTGGGGAGGTTTTTCAGTGGCAGGAACTAAGAGACTAGTCAGGATTGAGGGAAAGATGAATGCAGCAATGTACAGAGACATCCAGGATGAAAACCTGCTCCAGAGTGCTCTTGACCTCAGACTGGGAAGACGGTTCATCTCTCAGCAGGATAATGACCTTAAGCACACAACCAAGATATCAAAGGAGTGGCTTCAGGACAACTCTGTGAATGTCCTTGAGTGCCCCAGCCAGAGCCCAGAACTGAATCAGATTGAACATCTCTGGAGAGATCTGAAAATGTCTGTGCACTGATGCTTCCCATCCAACCTGATGGAGCTTGAGAGGTGCTACATAGAGAAATGGGCAAAAAATACCCAAAGGTAGGTGCACCAAGCTTCTGGTATCATAGTCAAGAAGACTTGCAGCTGTAATTGCTGCCACAGATGCATCAACAAAGTATTGAGCAAAGGGTTTGAATACTTATGCACACGCGATACCTTACTTTTTAATGATTTTGTAAAAATTTCAAAGCCTTTGTTTTTTTGTGCTGCCATTATGGGGTGTTGTGAGTACAACTTGGAGGGATAAAAATGAATTTACTCCATTTTTTAATCAGACTGTAACATAAAATGTGGATAAAGTGAAGCACTGTGGATACTTTCTGGATGCACTGTATTTTCCAGCTGGCTTAGTAACACCTTGGGATGTCTCAAGAAGAGCTAGGGGACTTTGCTGAGGATAGGGGTGTGTGGGATAAGCTGCTTGATTTACTGCCACCACAACAGGAAGCTGGATAAGCAGCAGAAAAGGAATAATTGGAAAATCCAGTAGACTATGTTCTTCAGTGTCTAGGAAATGAATGAATGAATGCTGTGGTACTGACTGATTGCCCACTGCATGGTGGCACCCAAGGTCCAAACCTGAGGTTGCTCATGTGAGTGAGCTTCTGGTACATCCATTCACTGAAGAAGTGTGACTATATTCTCCTGATGAGTGTATATCTGCTAGAAAATGAGTGAAAATCTGAATATTTTAAAATTAAAAATACAGTTTAGTATTCCCCAGAAGTGATATGTACAATAAATATACATTAAATAAATATACGTTTATACATTTATATATACATAAATAAAAGTGTAAATAAACTCAAAATTGGTAAAACCAACATGTTGAATTTAGCACAACCCAGTAATTCTGGGACACTGCATTACACAGCACACAGTAAAAATTGAGTTTAAGGGAAGAGTCAGTTTATACTGAATGTTGACACAACAACAGGAGTGAGCTGGAGTGTTTTATCCGGGCTTGCAGGTCAGGACATTTTGGTTTTGCTTTTTCAGCAGGCATTCTTCATTTCTGTCTCTTCTCCGCAGCTATACAATGTGACGCTTCAGTTATCTGTAGTGGTCATTGTATCAGGTCATTGCCCACGCCATCTCTCGGCTGTCTACTTAAATTTTAAATATTGTGCTGTGGGGCCATGAAGAAGGTGTACAGTAGCAGTTGGGCGAGCTGTGCAATGAACTAGTGAAAAGTTGGAAGACGAGCTTGTGGCGCATGGGAAAACTCAATGGTGGTGTCCTTCTCCTATATGGGTTGGCATCCCATTTTTTTTACTTACCAGTTACTCATCAGTAACTGCTTACTGCAAATAAGGGTGATGTGGTGGTGGTGGGGGGGGGGTGATTGGTTGCAGCCTATGCCAGCAATCATAGGGCATGAGCCGGGGTACACCCTGGACAGGACGCCAGTCTATCACAGACAAACACATTCACACCTATGTACAATGTCTAAAGTTTCAATCCACATAACCTTCATGTCTTTGGATGTGGGAGGAAGTTGGAGCACCCGGGGTGAACCCATGCAAACATGGGGAGAACACGCAAACTCCACACAGAAAGGCCACAGGTGCGAATAGTAAATGGACTGCATTTATATAGCGCTTTTCCATCTGCATCAGACGCTCAAAGCGTTTTACAATAATACCTCACATTCACCCTGATGTGATGGTGCTGCCATACAAGGTGCTCACTACACACTGGGAGCAACTAAGGGATTAAGGACCTTGCCTAGGGGCCCTTAGTGACTTTCCGGTCAGGCTGGGATTTGAACCGAGGATCCTCTGGTCTCAAGCCCAACGCTTAACCACTAGACCATCAGCGCCCCCAGGTGTGAACCAATCCCATGACCTTCTTGGTGTGAATCAACAATGCCAACCCCTTATGTTTAAGGGGTGGGCGCTTAAGCTTTTGCTTCTGCCTACACCCTTTCGGGCACATGGGTACATTGTTAAATTGTTTTCTTTATGAGCTTTTTTTGAGTCTGTGTGTGGCAAATAAATAAATTCATTCATTCTAACCACTAAGCCATTGTGTTGCCTATTTACCAATTACAGCTGACAAAATTATTAATATCACCTCCTATTCCCTCATGGCCCATAAACGGTCTCCAGGTCTGCCAAAGGGCTGGAAAAATACAGCAATATTCAACGTGTGTGTTTTGGGGAGAAATCTCTCAGAGGGTACATAGCAGCAAGTGGAGAGAAATGTTTTATATACACAGAAGGCGATGAGAGATGTTTTCGGTAAGACGTACACACACTGCGGTGGTCTCTGTGTTCGATGTATAACATGAAAGCTTGCCATCTCACTGTGTTGTTGTCCAGAGTGGTTCGGACCCAATGTTCACCTCAGCAAACTCGCCATCAGATTTTATACACTCAGGAAATCCTATTTAGATGCATGCACACGTGCAAACACGTACCCCCCCCCCCCCCCCCCACACACACACACAAAACTTGACATTGCAAGTATGCTTCCTGCACATAAACTCCATCTTCTACAAACAGAGGAGCAGTCTTTACAGCTGACAGGTTTCATGGCTAAAATGTCTCACATCATAGTCCATAAATATATTTTTTATGTCTACAAATGCATTTGAATACTCAAAATTATATTGTGACTGATGTCCCAAGCTGTCCCGTGAGATATGACGTGAGTCAAATGTTACACTGAAAAGCTAGTGTGGTGCTGACATGAAGGTGTGTGTTAGAAAAATGTTAACATCCTGAACTTGAAGGCATCAGTGAAGTGAACAGTGACCACACGCATCACTGTAGATAACAGTTTAACAGTTTGTTTAGTGCAGAAAATAAAAAATCTCAATGCACCTACATAAATAAAATAAACAGAGTAACAAATAAAAATTAAACTGACTTTAAAATAGCATAAATTAAAAACTAAATACAGTATAATAACGTAAAGTGCTTGTTTAAAATAATATGATTTGAGATGTTTCTTAAAAGTGTAATAGGATTTAATGTCACCAGGTAGGGAGTTCCACACTTGTGGTACTGCGTAAGTGAAGGTTCGGGTGCCAACCCGAGTCCTTCACCTAGGGACCTTGAGGTTGTGCTGGCTGCTGGCTCTTAGTGTTCATTGTGGGCTGTAGATTTCCAGAAGGTGTTTAAGGTAGGTCGGTGCCAGTCCATTTCAACACTTGCATGTCAGTAATGCGATCTTTAAGGTGATGTGATATGAAACCAGCAGCCAATGGAGATCTTTCAACAGTGGTTTCACATGATCATATTTCTGGACACCACACACAACTCTGGCTGCACAGTTCTGCAAATTTTGTAGTTGGTTAATCACACACGTTGGTGCCCCATACAGCAGGGCATTGTAGTAGTCAATACTGGAAGTCACAAAAGCATGGACATTTTTCTCTGTGGCCGGTTTGTCCAGGTACTTTCTCATTTGCCTGATTCATGTAAGTTGATGATGACCCTTCTGACATATATAATCCACATGAATAGCCATTTTGAGTTTCTGGTCAAAGACCACAGTGACTGCACAGGCTTAGGGCTCCTTTACACATAGTGCAAAGTTTGGTCGAAGTGCGCATGAAGCAAGAATTATATTGTATGCAAAACATGTAGAACTGTACTTTGTCAGGAAAGATGACTTTAAGCTTGCTTTCAGCTTGTTTTCATCTTGGAATATAGTACGTGCCATGGGATTAATATACATGCTGTTGGATTAAACTGGACAGTGTTTGGGACTTTCCCGGAGTAAGTGAGGTCATACCGGACTTTTCCATTGCAGATGGGGAGGCCCATGGAATGAACTCAGTGGTGAAGACGATGGAATATGTCTAAAGATGATTCTAACATAACTATGATTAAATGAAGTATTAATGTGTTAAAAATTAAGAGTTGATTAGAAAAAGTATGTTACAAATAAGTGAAATGAATGATTATAAGAAGTTGTTTTTCATAAAGAGTGCAGAGTCAGAGAAGAAAGGGGAAGTGATGTTGCAACAAGGCAAGAAAAGCTGATGATAAACAACTGATCAAATGATTAAGATGTGGTAAAATATGAAATGAATAATAAGGAACGAAAATGTTTGTATATGATCATATGAATTGTTTTTATGTGAAAGAGAGTTGTAATGAAATGATTGAATATGACTGATGTGATTCTAAAGACATGATTTAGAAAAACAAATTCTCAGGAAAGCTGAAGTGTTAACAGAAAAGAGGAACTTGAGAAATAAGTTACTGGCAAAGGGCCGCAGATGGCTTCCAGTAAGGGAAGGAGAAGGGAGGAGGTTTTGAGTCACCAGCATCCCCATAGTAACATAGATCATCTGAGGACAACAAAGAATCAAGCACATATTTAAACTGTGAAACACCAGGAAACAGGGTTATTCTTCCAGGGAGAGGTGCTGTTGTCACTTCTCCCCTGCTACGAGGAGATCACAAGACTTCACCATCTTGTGAGCAGCAATTGGAATCGTGGAGTGAGAGGATTGGAGCCATAAGAGATCATTTGAGAGAGTTTTCAACTCCCACTCAGGCCGTCCAGTCACGGAGTAGCAGAGCATTGGAGAATAATCACTGGCCTTAAGTCTGAGTGGGGAAGGTTCAACGTTTTCTCTCTCTCAAGGAACATCACAGCATACCAGAATGGATTAGATCAACTTTTGGTTGATTGAAGAAGGAATAAACTCTTATGTGGATTAATTTCCTGAAGGATTACAACATCACACAAGGATCATGGTCAGCTAACGACTAATAGCTGATGAAGAGGAAATCAAGTTCATCGAGCTGGGGACTTTAACCTCAAAAACTTCCTTCCCTCACTCCTAGAAAAATTGTTAAGAAGTCAATCCAGTCCAGTCAAAGTAAGATCAGACAGTATTATTGAATTAAAAACAAAAAATCTCTGCCAATCATTATTCTAATTATACTTGAATTACTGTTGTGAAATTATCATCATATAACCTATTTTGATTATGTTGTCGGCACTTGCAAAACCTGTAATAAATTTCCAAGCATGCAGTTAAAGTGTTAAGGCTCGGACATTGGATTTATTGATGCTTCTTAAGGTGTAAAAGTTAAAGTTTATTGGGTGTACAACATCAAAAAGTGCTCTAAAAGGTTAGTCTGGTTTTTAATGAAAATAACACATCCTGGGGACTCGCTGTACGAGTCACTAAATTCAAAATCTAGCAACATTCCAAGAGCCCTGATCCATAAGAGGAGAGCTGCCATTAACGGGCGTGGCTGGTTCGTATCCTGGTTCCAGAGAAGGCTATTCGACCTGGGTGCGAGATCAGCGTCAGCGGGGTGGACGTCCGGATGGAGGCAGTGAGAGGCTAGACGAATCTCCTCGCCACCAGCTTAAACAGCCTTTGTGCAGCCCTGCCGGGTAATACCCGTGGAGACACGAAGGTCGGACCCCAGTGACGGAGAGCTGGTTTAGTACACAAACACACTCATCGGAGGGTGAGCATGTGCCGTGTATCTAAAAAAATAACGGGATCTGACAACTTTTAACACCTCATACACCTGTTGCTACAACTATTTGCACACACCAGCAGCTGAAAGACAGTGTGTGCACTGTGCAAACCCATCACACAAACATCTAACACCGCTCAGATAGCACTTAGACAATGTGTGGCCAGACGGACTCTTGGCATGACAACAGACTGCAGAAAATCACTTGCAGTGAAATTTGTCTAAGTTCCCCATGAGTGTGACTTTGCAAACACACAATGACATGTGGGTGTGTGCACTTCACTGACAGGAGGTGTGGCTTCCAACAGAAGCAGCTGTGGGGATCCGTTGTTCTGGACTTCCCAGCTGGACAACACCTGCTGTGTTTGGACAGACATGGACTAACAACTGTCCACTGTGAGGCGTGTGTGTCTGATTACTGTACTTACGTGGACATAAATAAAAACATGTCGCCCTGGTGACAAGCTACAGTAAGCGTGCATGAAGTGGACATCGACAGCCTGCCAGGTTGAAATGGATCATCAGATCAGAACATGCAGCGGGCGATCTGACCATCATGTCACCCACATGAGCTCTGTTCCACATGAGGTGATGTCTGTGCTGCGGCGCGCTGTCGACAATTCATGTGTGTCAGGCAGAACATACGTGCGAGCAACTGTACGCACCGGACCAGTAAATGTGGACATGATCAGAGCCCTCTGCTTCTCATTCATGTCATTTCATGACTGTGTGTCTGTGACCATGAGTCATCTACAGAGGAACAGACGAATCATATTTGATTGCTTGCTTGATAAATGTGGTGTTTTTATATGGCGTGTGATTTAATTTTTTTTTTTTGGAATACTTCCATGTCCTTCCTGATATGAGGCAGATTCCCAGAGCTTTCAAAGGACAGCTCCGTAGCTGAGTGGTAAAGTTTCTGACTGGCAATTACAGCTTTTGGAAGGCGCGGGTTCTAAAAGTCATATGTTTTTCTTTTTTCTTCTTTTTTTAATTTATTCCACTTAAGTGGCACAATGTGGTCCCACAGGTACCAGCTGTTTTTTATTTTTTATTTATTCCACATAAGTGGCACGGTGTGGTGCCACAGGTACCAACTGTTTTTTGTTTTTGATTTATTCCCCATAAGCAGTGCGATGTGGTGCACCTCGCACTGTTCCTGCTTGAAAGACACCGCTCCATGTACAAACCCTTGCACCGGGATTGTGCACACCTGCCCGTCGGCGTGATGTTTCATGGTGCGCTAATTCAAACTGTTTTGCATCATTTTGCCGTATTTGACCAAATGTCTCACAATGTGTGACGTCAGAATTTCTAACTTCTATGTCTTGAATTGTCACTTTCGTAAGCTGTTGTGGAGTTCCAAGTATCATAAATCCAGTTTTTATGTTGTTTATCTTCAACCAATGACATACTGATCATTGTCAATTTTTCTTTCAAAGATCAACTTTACAATAGACTAAACTGATCAATACTAACATCAAAATGCCTAGCAACATGGATTGATCCCTGTGGGCCAAATTATTATTATTTTTTTAATTATTGATATAACAGTATCCTACAATTATTGATTATATTTGTGTTATTGATGTTTACAGTTTGGAAGGTCCCCAGTTAAAGGCCACCCCTGCTTATTCTCCATGTAACATGGATTTGCATCAGGAAGGGCACCCGGTGTAAAACATAGGTCAAATCAACATGCAGATCCACCTCAGATGTGACAAAACAAGCAAGAGCCAAAGGGACTCACTGTACTTTAATATGATTCTGCAGAATCAAGCGACATCCTGATTGCAGTACTTGAGAAGCTAAGTGGAATATGGAATATGAGTGACTGGGTTTGTCACTATCCTGGATCAAGACTAAGAGCTAGGCTTTAAATTACTTCTTGGAGTCAGTCCTCAGAACTGTACACATATGGTGCAAAAGTGTTGATCATGTAAAGACTATCTCAGCAGTAACACGCATGCCTCTGGGTCTTTGCCATTTATAGATCAACAAATGCCTGGCAGGATGTTACATAGTAATGAGGTCAATAGACAGGAATTTGGCAATGCAGATATGTTTGCAGGAGAATGAAGCTCTGCATCTTTAGGGTTCTAGTGCTTCATGTCGTAATTTACTGTTAGGTAGACGTTACACTTGATTTAATAATTTGGATAAACACACTTTCTACAGCCATAAAAGCCTGTAAAAAGGTATGTTTCTGCAACTGCATTATATCTTACAACAGTTCAATGTTATAAATCTTTTGGAATGTAAACAGGCCTAAAATAATGCACATTCATACATTTGCAATTTGATGAAATTATAGTATAATACAGGCACTTGCACAAACAACTGGCTGTTAGATGCTCTAATTCAATATATAATATCACCCACACTGCAGGCATAAAAATGATCAAATGAAAAACAGATGTATTTATGTGACCAACAGATTTAGTTCACATTATTTTTATTGTTTAAATGAGAGCCTCCTGCAATTATATATTAATTTAATCAAAATCATAAAATCATGTTAGTTTCCATGTTGAAGCCAGAGAATAATGTGCTATTTTTGTTTGTGCAGTTTTGGATTGTTGTTTAGGGACACAGAAGAATTGCAGACAAAGCCTCTTTTAATTTTAGCAAACTGAAAAATGCAGATACTGGCTGCTGTACCATATTGGTTTTCCCCATGTAATGGCTAAAAACGCCTTTGGTATATACCAGTTGAATTTGTGAATGTGTTGTGTATTATCTGTTGGTTGCAGATATCAGGTTCAGCAAAATTAAAATAAATTCAAGGTGCTGACACTCAATTTAAGATGGAATCGGTAAAACGTGTTTGCAAAACAAGGGCCAATAACTTTTGTTAAACAGAATAAAAAGATGCAGCATGTGAGCATATGGGCCCCTGCTTAACCTCTGAAGATGTGTGCTTTGACTTTAACCTGTGGGCACAAGATGTCAAATTAAGAAGTAAAAGGTTGCTTCTATCCTGAAGAATTACCTACAGCTTTTCTTTTGATGAGGCAGATTGCTGAATTTACATCTCATTTGCTGATCCGCATACCCTGTACTGCTGCATGTGCTTTAAAAGGCTCTATAAAAAAATTATAATAATTATAATAATAATAATTACTTGTTATAGCATGATGAATTAGGTTTATTGATTGTTTTGTTTTTGGGTTTTTGCATGGCGCACTGCTGTTTGCATGCTTGTGTTTTGAAATTTTAGTTCAGCAATTAATTTATATTTTGTATTTGTTATCATGGGTATATGTACAACCACAATTCAATGTTAGTTTTCGGCCTTGCTGCTTATGTGTAGAAAGTTCTCCAGATTCTCTGAAGCTTCTGATTATATTATGGACTGTAGATGATGGAATCCCTAAATTCCCTGCAATTGAATGTTGAGAAACATTGTTCTTAAAATGTTGGACTATTTTTTTTTCACAAAGTGATGATCCACACCCCATCTTTGCTTCTGAACTGCTGAACCTTTTGGGGATGCTCCGTTTATACCCAATCATGACACTCACCTGTTTCCAATTAGGTATTTTGGGCATTCATCAATTTTTTTTCAGTCTTTTGTTACCCTGTCCCAACTTTGTTGAAATGTGTTGTAGGCATCCATTTCAAAATGAGCAAATATTTGCACAAAAACAATAAAGTTTATCAGTTTGAACATTAAATATCTTGTCTTTGTGGTGTATTCAATTGAATATAAGTTGAAGAGGATTTGCAAATCATTGTATTCTGCATTTATTTACATTTTACACAACGTCCCAACTTGACTGGAATTGGGGTTGTATATTTTTACATACATATGGATACATTTTTATTTTTTTGGTTAAAGGGGTGGACGTTTATAAGCTTTTGTTTCTGCCTACAGCCTTTAGGGCACATGGGTACATTGTTAACCCTCTGGGGCTGACGGCTAACACCAAGCTTTACTAAATTATAAATAACTTTTTAATGATATGAGATAGAAACTTACTTTTTTTTTTTGCTGAAAAGTTTACTCCGCGGACTTTCAAGTCAGCCATCGGCCATCTTTGTACCCGTCATAGAAGCTGTGTGATGATGTGTGTAATGTGTGTCCAATCGGAATTGGTTCACCATCACATGGTTTTCCAAAATCCAATCGTAGGGCAGATTTACCTCATGTGAAAAGCCAAAGATCGTTTTCATGAGTGATATGTTACTAGTTGGACCATTTGAATAGCCCCCTGGGTGCTCCAATGAGTACATACTCAGTGCGCCCTGCGCCATTATGCACAGCGACCAGTGAAAGCAGGAGCAGACGAGAGCCTCTGATGACAATCTCATGTGCTCAAACAAAGAATGTGTAACTATCAGGATTGCTCCACTAGTTTGCATGTGAATGTTACTGGATAACTCTGTTGCTTTCTCTGCGTAAAGCACTGTTTCCCATATCAATGGACAACAAAAACGCATAGAACATTTTGTATACATTGTTCAAAATGTGCATTTGTGTTTAT
Source organism: Thalassophryne amazonica (assembly GCF_902500255.1). Lineage (NCBI taxonomy): Eukaryota > Metazoa > Chordata > Actinopteri > Batrachoidiformes > Batrachoididae > Thalassophryne > Thalassophryne amazonica. The sequence continues at coordinate 79,950,115 of NC_047112.1, forward strand.
TGTTTGAACCTTTTTGTTGTTCAGTCTTATACACAAGACCTCAAATTAACTTTATAAAGTGTCAAAACAGTTGTTTATTATAGTTTGCTTTGTGTTTTGAACAAATGTGGTGGAAAATTATTTTTCGCTTTATTTTTTCCTTGCCTATTTTTGATTGTAAACCTTTATTACACTTATAAAACACAACAAAAACATATATATTCTGAAAGCACAGGTTGTCCTGAAAAAAAAAAAACAGACATAAACTTGATTGTGGGATGCAGGGAGAGCTGTTAACAGCAATAATAAAACATTTATTCGAGGCGAATGAACTGTCCAAAAAATGCCCTCGGACCCCAGAGGGTTAAATAGTGTTCTTTGTTAGTTTGATTCTGTGTGTGGGGCGAATGAATTCATTCATTCATTTATTTATTTTAGCTGCATTAATTGCTTCATTCAGCTCATTTGTGTCAACGTTTTTCAACTTTACGCTTGTTAGGTCATCAGGCTAACAAAATGCAATCTTATTCATCTATCCTTATGAAAATATAAGGTTTTAAATGCCTATTTAGAATTATGATGAGCTTAAAGTGCTCGAGTACCAGCAATAGAATCTGTAAAAACACTTAAGTGTTTGTGACTGAAATGTGGTATGTTACAAGCACAAATTATTTTGTGAGACCACTTTGTTCTTTGGGGAGGTGATGGTGGTGAAGCAGAGGGCTTGAGATCAGAGGATCCTTGGTTCAAACCCCATCTTGCCCCAAAAATAAAAATCACTAAAGTGTTCTTGGGCAAGGTCCTTAATCCTCAAGTTGCTCCCGGTGTTTAATGAATGGCTTGCATGGCAGCACCCTACATCGGTGTGTGTGTGAATGGGTGAATGTGAGGCATTCTGTAAAGTGCAATGAGATTCTGGTATAAGATAGAAAAGTGCTATGTAAATGCAGTCCATTCAGCTCAGTTTCCAAGTAAATGTCAAACAGGTTGCTTGGTGGCATCAGAGTTGGACTACCAACATATGGACCTGGGTTTGAGTCCAACCCATAATGTCTGTGTCCTTTGACAACATACTTCAGTTCATCCAGCTGTAAATGTGTCACCGTGGACACACAGCCTTCTGTTTGGCTTCAGTTTTTATGTAAAACTGACTGACCCATGGACTACGGCTTGGAAACCTGAACTATAGGAAAATATCAATACTTAGTAAAACTAGTGATCCTCCAACAGCTATTTTAAGAATTGAAATTCACAATGAATATTACAACAAATGCTTTTCTTACTTGAAACTTTGTATTCACACCCACGGATTTGATGACTTGTATCTGCTGGTGTTCTTGTAGGCCTCCTGGGATATTTTCAGTGATCAGTTGAGCGTTAGCAATGTGAGAGTGAAGGTGAAGCATTAAGGGAGCAAACTACTTGTTTTTCCCATTTCCAGCTCTGAAACAGCAACCAAAACCCTTGTTTTGTCCTGCAAAATAGTTGCATCAAACTAAATAAACCCAAATGCAGTGCCTCTATCCAGTTATACCACACAGAGGAACAACAACTGAACTCAAAGCACACATGGCAGTGGAGCTGACAGTTACCTCCTTCCTGTTATGTGGGCCGCTGAAGAGGAGGTACTGCTGGCCCACCACCAGAGGGCGCCCTGCCTGAAGTGCGGGCTTCAGGCACGAGAGGGCGTCGGAGCAACCGGGAGTGACAGCTGTCACTCATCAACAGCACCAGCTGTCACTCATCATCACCACATCACCATAAAAGCCGGGCAGCAACTCCACCTCGCTGCCGAGATATCATCTACCAAACTAGGTAATATTCTCTGCTGAGTCTGAACGTTGACTTACGTGTGATCTGTTTGCAGCCGTTATCCTGTGGTGCCCTGTCAGCTGGGTTGGCGGTCTGTGAGAGTGCCGACGTCTTCGCCTCTCACTCCAACCAGATAAGTGGTAACAGGAGCTGCTGTCATGTTCCTATTTCGGAGGTGGAGGTGCTCCCTCCCGGAGGAACTGTTTTTCTGTGTCTGAGGATTTACTGGGTGTGTATCCACACACCCACCATTAACTGTCTCTGCTTCCTGCCAGCAGTACCAGGTCTGACAGCTGGAGACGGTGGCCACCTGGAGATTCAGGGCTTGTCGGCTCTGGTGTTCTTCAGATCCGTTGGCGGTGGAAGCCGTGTGGGACCCGGCTCTTCTCTGGACGGACGTCTTCTATCCTCGAGCCTGCCCACACGTCACTTTTCGTATAATTGATTATCATTGTCAAACTGCATTTGTCTGTATTCCGTTGTGCACATTTTGCAACATTAAATTGTTATATTTTGGCTTATCCATAGTCCGTTCATTTACGCCCCCTGTTGTGGGTCCGTGTCACTACACTTTCCCAACAGGATATCTCGGCCAACGTCATGGATCCCGAGGGGCATCAACCACCGGATGAAACACCAATGGAAACGCTAGGTGCACAGGCGCCAGCAGGAGGCGTGTTAGGTCAATCAATCAACTTTTTTCTTATATAGCGCCAAATCACAACAAACAGTTGCCCCAAGGCGCTCCATATTGTAAGGCAAGGCCATACAATAATTATGAAAAACCCCAACGGTCAAAACGACCCCCTATGAGCAAGCACTTGGCAACAGTGGGAAGGAAAAACTCCCTTTTAACAGGAAGAAACCTCCAGCAGAACCAGGCTCAGGGAGGGGCAGTCTTCTGCTGAGACTGGTTGGGGCTGAGGGAAAAAACCAGGAAAAAGACATGCCGTGAAGGGGGGCAGAGATCGATCACTAATGATTAAATGCAGAGTGATGCATACGGAGCAAAAAGAGAAAGAAACAGTGCATCATGGGAACCCCCCCACAATCTACGTCTAAAGCAGCATAACCAAGGGATGGTCCAGGGTCACCCGATCCAGCCCTAACTATAAGCCTTAGCGAAAAGGAAAGTTTTAAGCCTAATCTTAAAAGTAGAGAGGGTATCTGTCTCCCTGATCTGAATTGGGAGCTGGTTCCACAGGAGAGGAGCCTGAAAGCTGAAGGCTCTGCCTCCCATTCTACTCTTACAAACCCTAGGAACTACAAGTAAGCCCGCAGTCTGAGAACGAAGCGCTCTAATGGGGTAATATGGTACTACGAGGTCCCTAAGATAAGATGGGACCTGATTATTCAAAACCTTATAAGTAAGAAGAAGAATTTTAAATTCTATTCTAGAATTAACAGGAAGCCAATGAAGAGAGGCCAACACGGGTGAGATATGCTCTCTCCTGCTAGTCCCCGTCAATACTCTAGCTGCAGCATTCTGAACCAACTGAAGGCTTTTTAGGGAACTTTTAGGACAACCTGATAATAATGAATTACAATAGTCCAGCCTAGAGGAAATAAATGCATGAATTAGTTTTTCAGCATCACTCTGAGACAAGACCTTTCTGATTTTAGAGATATTGCGTAAATGCAAAAAGGCAGTCCTACATATTTGTTTGATATGCGCTTTGAATGACATATCCTGATCAAAAATAACTCCAAGATTTCTCACAGTATTACTAGAGATCAGGGAAATGCCATCCAGAGTAACGATCTGGTTAGACACCATGCTTCTAAGATTTGTGGGGCCAAGTACAATAACTTCAGTTTTATCTGAGTTTAAAAGCAGGAAATTAGAGGTCATCCATGTCTTTATGTCTGTAAGACAATCCTGCAGTTTAGCTAATTGGTGTGTATCCTCTGGCTTCATGGATAGATAAAGCTGGGTATCATCTGCGTAACAATGAAAATTTAAGCAATACCGTCTAATAATACTGCCTAAGGGAAGCATGTATAAAGTGAATAAAATTGGTCCTAGCACAGAACCTTGTGGAACTCCATAATTAACTTTAGTCTGTGAAGAAGATTCCCCATTTACATGAACAAACTGTAATCTATTAGACAAATATGATTCAAACCACCGCAGCGCAGTGCCTTTAATACCTATGACATGCTCTAATCTCTGTAATAAAATTTTATGGTCAACAGTATCAAAAGCAGCACTGAGGTCCAACAGAACAAGCACAGATATAAGTCCACTGTCCGAAGCCATAAGAAGATCATTTGTAACCTTCACTAATGCTGTTTCTGTACTATGATGAATTCTAAAACCTGACTGAAACTCTTCAAATAGACCATTCCTCTGCAGGTGATCAGTTAACTGTTTTACAACTACCCTCTCAAGAATCTTTGAGAGAAAAGGAAGGTTGGAAATTGGCCTATAATTAGCTAAGATAGCTGGGTCAAGTGATGGCTTTTTAAGTAATGGTTTAATTACTGCCACCTTAAAGGCCTGTGGTACATAACCAACTAACAAAGATAGATTGATCATATTTAAGATTGAAGCATTAAATAATGGTAGGACTTCCTTGAGCAGCCTGGCAGGAATGGGGTCCAATAAACATGCCGATGGTTTGGACGAAGCAACCAATGAAAATAACTCAGACAGAACAACCGGAGAGAAAGCGTCTAACCAAATACCGGCATCACTGAAAGCAGCCAAAGATAACGATACATCTTTGGGATGGTTATGAGTAATTTTTTCTCTAATAGTCAAAATTTTGTTAGCAAAGAAAGTCATGAAGTCATTACTAGTTAAAGTTAATGGAATACTCAGCTCAATAGAGCTCTGACTCTTTGTCAGCCTAGCTACAGTGCTGAAAAGAAACCTGAGGTTATTCTTATTTTCTTCAATTAGTGATGAGTAGAAAGATGTCCTAGCTTTACGGAGGGCTTTTTTATAGAGCAACAAACTCTTTTTCCAGGCTAAGTGAAGATCTTCTAAATTAGTGAGATGCCATTTCCTCTCCAACTTACGGGTTATCTGCTTTAAGCTACGAGTTTGTGAGTTATACCACGGAGTCAGACACTTCTGATTTAAAGCTCTCTTTTTCAGAGGAGCTACAGCATCCAAAGTTGTCTTCAAAGAGGATGTAAAAGTATTGACGAGATACTCTAACTCCCTTACAGAGTTTAGGTAGCTACTCTGCTCTGTGTTGGTATATGACATTAGAGAACATAACGAAGGAATCATATCCTTAAACCTAGTTACAGCGCTTTCTGAAAGACTTCTAGTGTAATGAAACTTATTCCCCACTGCAGGGTAGTCCATCAGGGTAAATGTAAATGTTATTAAAAAATGATCAGACAGAAGGGAGTTTTCAGGGAATACTGTTAAGTCTTCTATTTCCATACCATAAGTCAGAACAAGATCTAAGATATGATTAAAGTGGTGGGTGGACTCATTTACTTTTTGAGCAAAGCCGATAGAGTCTAATAATAGATTAAATGCAGTGTTGAGGCTGTCATTCTCAGCATCTGTGTGGATATTAAAATCGCCCACTATAATTATCTTATCTGAGCTAAGCACTAAGTCAGACAAAAGGTCTGAAAATTCACAGAGAAACTCACAGTAACGACCAGGTGGACGATAGATAATAACAAATAAAACTGGTTTTTGGGACTTCCAATTTGGATGGACAAGACTAAGAGACAAGCTTTCAAATGAATTAAAGCTCTGTCTAGGTTTTTGATTAATTAATAAGCTGAAATGGAAGATTGCTGCTAATCCTCCGCCACGGCCCGTGCTACGAGCATTCTGACAGTTAGTGTGACTCGGGGGTGTTGACTCATTTAAACTAACATATTCATCCTGCTGTAACCAGGTTTCTGTTAGGCAGAATAAATCAATACGTTGATCAATTATTATATCATTTACCAACAGGGACTTAGAAGAGAGAGACCTAATGTTTAATAGACCACATTTAACTGTTTTAGTCTGTGGTGCAATTGAAGGTGCTATATTATTTTTTCTTTTTGAATTTTTATGCTTAAATAGATTTTTGCTGGTTATTGGTAGTCTGGGAGCAGGCACCGTCTCTACGGGGATGGGGTAATGAGGGGATGGCAGGGGGAGAGAAGCAGCAGAGAAGTGTGTAAGACCACAGCTCTGCCTCCTGATCCCAACGCTGGACAGTCACAGTTTGGAGGATCCAAGAAAATTGGCCAGATTTCTAGAAATGAGAGCTGCTCCATCTAAAGTGGGATGGATGCTGTCTCTCCTAACAAGACCAGGTTTTCCCCAGAAGCTTTGCCAATTATCAATGAAGCCCACCTCATTTTTTGGACACCACTCAGACAGCCAGCAATTCAAGGAGAACATGCGGCTAAACATGTCACTCCCGGTCTGATTGGGGAGGGGCCCAGAGAAAACTACAGAGTCTGACATTGTTTTTGCAAAGTTACACACCGATTTAATGTTAATTTTAGTGACCTCCGATTGGCGTAACCGAGTGTCATTACTGCCGACGTGAATTACAATCTTACCAAATTTACGCTTAGCCTTAGCCAGCAATTTCAAATGTCCTTCGATGTCGCCTGCTCTGGCCCCCGGAAGACAATTGACAATGGTTGCTGGTGTCGCTAACTTCACATTTCTCAAAACAGAGTCGCCAATAACCAGAGTTTGATCCTCGGCGAGTGTATCGTCGAGTGGGGAAAAACGGTTAGAGATGTGAACGGGTTGACGGTGTACACGGGGCTTCTGTTTAGGGCTACGCTTCCTGCTCACAGTCACCCAGTCGGCCTGCTTTCCCGACTGCCCGGGATCTGCCAGGGGGGAACTAGCGGCGGCTAAGCTACCTTGGTCCGCACCGACTACAGGGGCCTGGCTAGCTGTAGAATTTTCCACGGTGCGGAGCCGAGTCTCCAATTCGCCCAGCCTGGCCTCCAAAGCTACGAATAAGCTGCACTTATTACAAGTACCGTTACTGCTAAAGGAGGCCGAGGAATAACTAAACATTTCACACCCAGAGCAGAAAAGTACGGGAGAGACAGGAGAAGCCGCCATGCTAAATCGGCTAAGAGCTAGTAGCTACGCAACCTAGCGAATTCCTAAAAACACACAAAGTGAATAATGTGTAAATAATTTAAAGGTGATTCAGCAGAAGGAGTGCCCCAATCAAGGCACCAAACAGGCCATGTAGCAGCACAGTCAACGCACGACAACGGTGCTAAAATAAAATAAAAATCAACTAAACACGCTGTGGAGCAGCACAGATAACGCACGACAACAGTGCTAAAAGAGAAAAAAAAATAAAAATACAATAAAAAAAAATTAAAAAAAATAAAAAATAAATAAATAAATAAAAACGAAAGCGTTAGCAAGCTAGTTAGCTTGCCAACGCTGATGAAAGTTAGCTGATAAAAGTGCTCCGTCGCGATGTTTTGACCGTTAGAGGTCTTCCTTAGGCGTTGGAGCACAGTAAAAAAGTAAAAAAAAAAAGTAAAAAGGTAAAAAAGTAAAAAAGTCTTGAAAAAGACTGTTAATTCAAGTCCAAAGCAGCAGGTAGCAGTCTCTGTGTAAACAGTCCCAACAGGGAGCCAAAATTCTGATGCCAACACGTAAACCAACATGTATCTGAACACGTATCAACTTCCTCTGTTCCATATACGTCACAGAAGTCTAAAATAAGACTCAATAGCAGAGGAGAGCTGCAGCAAATCTTAACCGCCTCAGTTGGACTTGGTAACCGAGCAGAACGTTAGACTCAATCGGAGGATGGAGGCTCTCACCGCTCAGGTGGAAGCGCACACACAAGGCGCTGCTGCAGCGTCTCCTCCTGCTGACCGAGTGCAAAATACAGACATTCCAGTGGTCGTTCAACGAACCCCCACCCCATCCCCTGAAGCATACATAAGCCCTCCGGAGCTGTACGGAGGTTGTGTCGAGACGTGTGCAGACTTCTTAATGCAGTGTTCGCTCGTCTTTTCACAGCGTCTCGTCATGTACGTGTCAGATGCAAGCCGGGTGGCTTATGTAATAAATCTGCTTCGAGGAGAGGCACGCGCCTGGGCTATGGCGCTCTGGGAGCAGAATTCGCGGCTCCTAACAACATATGCTGGGTTTGTGCGGGAGTTCAAGCAAGTGTTTGATCACCCCAATAGAGGCGAGAGGGCTTCAAACGTGCTGCTGTCAATGAGACAGGGGCGTCGGAGTGCAGCCGAGTATGCAGTCGACTTCCGCATCGCGGCAGCGAGGTCCGGCTGGAATAACATTGCACTCCGCGCTGCCTTCATAAATGGACTGTCTCCGGTCCTGAAGGAGCATCTGCTGGCTAAGGAAGAACCGCGGGATTTTGACGGGCTTATCGACCTGGTTATACGGTTAGACAACCGATTAGAAGAACATCGTCGAGAGCGGGGCGAAGGGCGTGGCCAGGCACGAGCCGTCCCTCTTCCTTCCGGGTCCGAAAGGGTGCCGCCGTCCCCACGCTCCACAGCCAGAGAGCTCCGTGTGGCAACAGCTCCCCCTGCTGACGAAGCTATGGACACGAGCAGGGCCAAAGTTAAATCAAATGACAGACAATGGAGGCTGGCCCGCGGGGAGTGTTTTTTCTGTGGCTCGAGTGAGCACATACAGAGGACTTGCCCCAAGCGGTTAAACTACAACACCCGCCCTTAGAGACTGGGTTAAGGGTGGGTCATAACACTCACGTGGGGAAACCCCATAAATCCGCACGCATCCCAGTCACGATCCTGAGTGGGGATCTAACCCTTCACGTCCCAGCACTGGTGGACACGGGGTCGGAAGGGAATCTGCTGGATAGCAGATGGGCAAAGGAAGTGGCCCTACCTTCACCATTGAAGGTACGGGCACTAGATGGCACCCTTCTCCCATTAATCACACACCAGACACAGCCTGTCACATTGGTTGTGTCTGGGAATCACAGGGAGGAGATTGTGTTTTATGTAACACCTTCTACCTCCCGAGTGATTTTGGGATTTCCATGGATGGTAAAGCACAATCCCCGGATAGATTGGCCGTCTGGGGTTGTGACGCAGTGGAGCGAAACCTGCTACCGGGAATGTTTAGGATCCTTGGTTCCACCCGGTGTGACAGCTAATGAGGAGGTCAAAGTCCCCCCCCAATCTGACGGCGGTGCTTGAGGAGTACCACGATCTTGCTGACATCTTCAGCAAAGATCTGGCACTCACTCTCCCCCCGCACTGGCCATACGATTGCGCCATTGATTTGATCCCGGGTGTTGAGTACCCGTCCAGCAGGCTGTACAACCTCTCACGTCCAGAACACGAATCAATGGAGACCTACATCCGGGACCCGTTAGCTGCCGGGTTGATCCAGAACTCCACCTCCCCGATGGGTGCAGGTTTCTTTTTTGTGGGCAAGAAGGACGGCGGACTCCGTCCATGCATTGATTACAGAGGGCTGAACGAAATTACGGTTCGCAACCGATACCCGTTACCTCTGTTGGATTCGGTGTTCACACCCCTGCATGGAGCCCAAATTTTCACCAAACTTGACCTTAGGAATGCATACCACCTGGTTCGGATCTGGAAGGGAGACGAGTGGAAGATGGCATTTAACACCCCCTTAGGTCACTTTGAGTACCTGGTCATGGCGTTCGGCCTCACCAATGCGCCCGTGACGTTCCAAGCTTTGGTTAATGACATCTTGCAGGACTTCTTGCATTGGTTTGTCTTCGTATATCTAGACGATATACTCATCTTCTCCCCGGATCCTGAGATCCATGTTTAGCATGTACGTCAGGTCCTGCAGCGGTTGTTGGAGAACCGGCTGTTTGTGAAGGGTGAGAAGTGCAAGTTCCACTGCACTTCTTTGTCCTTCCTGGGGTTCATAATCTCCTCCAACTCCGTTGCCCCTGATCCGGCCAAGGTTGCAGCGGTGAGAGACTGGCCCCAACCAACAAGCCGTAGGAAGCTGCAACAGTTCCTCGGCTTTGCAAATTTCTACAGGAGGTTTATTAGGGATTACAGTCAGGTGGTCAGTCCCTTGACAGCCCTGTCCTCCTCCAAAGTCCCCTTCACCTGGTTGGATCGGTGCGAAGTCGCGTTTAGGGAGTTGAAATGCCGGTTCTCTACTGCGCCACTTCTGGTGCAGCCCGATCCTAACCGCCAAGTTTACAGATGAAGTGGATGCATCTGACTCAGGGATTGGAGCCGTGCTGTCCCAGAGCAGGGAGTCCGACAAGGTCCTCCACCCCTGTGCCTATTTTTCCCGCAGGTTGACCCCGGCTGAGTGAAACTATGACGTGGGCAATCGAGTACTCCTTGCTGTAAAAGAGGCTCTTGAGGAGTGGAGACACCTGTTGGAGGGAGCTGCGGTTCCATTCACGGTTTTCACTGACCATCGGAACCTGGAGTACATCCGGACCGCCAAGCGTCTGAACCCCAGGCAAGCCCGCTGGTCATTGTTCTTCGGGCGTTTTGACTTCCAAATCACCTACTGCCCCGGGACCAAGAACCAAAGATCTGACGCCTTGTCCCGGGTTCACGAAGAGGAGGTCAAAACCGAGCTGTCAGATCCCACGGAAACCATCACCCCCGAGTCCACTATCATGGCCACCCTCACCTGGGACGTGGAGAAGACCGTCTGGGAGGCTCTGGCACGTAACCCGGACCTGGGAACTGGCCCAAAGAACAAGTTATACATCCCACCAGAGGCCAGAGCTGCGGTCTTGGACTTCTGTCACGGTTCCAAGCTCTCCTGTCACCCAGGGGTGTGAAGAACTGTGGCAGTGGTCCGACAGCGCTTCTGGTGGGCGTCTATGGAAGCCGACATCCGGGAGTATGTCCAGGCCTGCACCACCTGCGCCAGGGGAAGAGCCGACCACCACCGGGCACAGGGACTCCTTCAACTGCTACCTGTGCCTCACCGCCCCTGGTCCCACATCGGCCTGGACGTCGTCACGGGCCTCCCGCCGTCCCAGGGCATGACCACCATCTTCACGATAGTGGACCAGTTCTCCAAGGCGGCCCACTTCGTGACCCTCCAGAAGCTCCCGACGGCCCAGGAGACAGCAGACCTCCTGGTCCACCATATCGTACGTCTGCATGGGATTCCATCTGACGTTGTCACCGACCGTGGTCCCCAGTTCTCCTCGCAAGTCTGGAGGAGTTTCTGCAGGGAACTGGGGGCCACCGTAAGCCTCTCGTCCGGGTACCATCCCAAGACGAATGGACAGGCAGAGCGGACCAACCAGGAGTTGGAGCAGGCTCTCCGCTGCGTGACCTCCGCGCACCCGACGGCCTGGAGCAACCATCTGGCCTGGATCGAGTACACTCACAATAGCCAAATTTCATCTGCCACCGGCCTCTCCCCATTTGAGGTATGTTTGGGGTACCAGCCCCCATTGTTTCCGCTCGTGGAGGGAGAGGTCGGGGTGCCATTGATCCAGGCCCACCTCAGGAGGTGTCGTCGGGTGTGGCGTACTGCCCGCTCTGCCCTGCTGAAAGCCCGGACGAGGGCCAAGGCCCATGCAGACCGCTGGCGTTCCCCGGCCCCTGTATACCAGCCCGGGCAGGAGGTTTGGCTATCCTCCAAGGACATCCCACTACAAGTGGAATCCCGCAAACTCCAGGAAAGATTCATTGGACCGTTTCCCATCCTCAAAGTCCTCAGTCCGGCCGCAGTGAAGCTGAAGCTACCAGCTTCACTGCAGATCCACCCTGTCTTTCATGTGTTACAGATCAACTCCTACCACACTTCACCATTCTGCACCCCCGGACCGGCGCCGCCTCCTGCCTGGATCATCGACGGAGAGCCGGCATGGACAGTACGCCGGCTCCTGGACGTCCGTCAGAAGGGCCGGGGGTTCCAGTACTTGGTGGACTGGGAGGGGTATGGACCTGAGGAACGCTCCTGGGTGAAGAGGAGCTTCATCCTGGACCCGGCCCTCCTGGCCTACTTCTACACCCGACACCCCGACAAGCCTGGTCGGGCGCCAGGGGGTGCCCGTTGGGGGGGGGTCCTGTTATGTGGGCCACTGAAGAGGAGGTATTGCTGGCCCACCACCAGAGGGTGCCCTGCCTGAAGTGCGGGCTTCAGGCATGAGAGGTCGTCGGAGCAACTGGGAGTGACAGCTGTCACTCATCATCACCACATCACCATAAAAGCCGGGCAGCAACTCCACCTCACTGCCGAGATATCATCTACCAAACTAGGTAATATTCTCAGCTGAGTCTGAACGTTGACTTACGTGTGATCTGTTTGCCGCCGTTATCCTGTGGTGCCCTGTCAGCTGGGTTGGCGGTCTGTGAGAGTGCCGACGTCTTCGCCTCTCACTCCAACCAGATAAATGGTAACAGGAGCTGCTGTCGTGTTCCTATTTCGGAGGTGGAGGTGCTCCCTCCCGGAAGAACTGTTTTTCTGTGTCTGAGGATTTACTGGGTGTGTATCCACACACCCACCATTAACTGTCTCTGCTTCCTGCCAGCAGTACCAGGTCTGACAGCTGGAGACGGTGGCCACCTGGAGATTCAGGGCTTGTCGGCTCCGGTGTTCTTCAGATCCATTGGCGGTGGAAGCAAGTGTCTTTACAACAACACCAGAGAAATGACATTGTCGCTACACACACACACACACACACACACACACACACACACACACACACACACACACACACACACACACACACACACACACACACACACACCTGTATGCCAATTCATTCAGAAGCAGTTTTATGAAGTCATTGACCATTTATGGAGAGTGGTTATGCAGTCAGATATGACAGAAATGGTTGTGTTCTCTGCAGTCTCTTCAGAAATCATAACAGCCCTGATATTTCTGCTGGAAGGTAGTCGGCCCTCACAGGTGAACAGTTTGTCATGCAAACAACCACACTCAACCAGAATTACATCAGAAGGAAAGTGGGGGAAGTTATGTTTTAGCATATATACAACAGGAAGCACCACAGGCCTAAGTGCATTTTCTTGATTTTATTATACCTTGAGAAATTCCCCTTTAAAAGGTACTTGTATATAATATGATGGTAATGTGTTGGATATCAAAATGTTGAGAACAATTTCAGCATTCTGAACATGACATGTATTGTCCTGAAACACTGTCTAAAGTTATAATTTGGCTCAAACCTGAAATTCTATGTTTTTTATAACTTTGTTAAATGTTTCAAGGAAATTTACCTTTATTCATGTGGACAGGGTTTTTTGGTGTTAGAAACAGGTTTTACAAATGTTTTGGTTCACAAAAGTCATGGAATATATGAAGAAAATTATAATAAGTGTCTAAAATGAAAAAATGGACTCTTGTTTATAGAGTAGAAATGTTGTCAGTCACTGTACATTACAAAAAATTGGAGTGATTTAGATAAAATGACAGCAAATAAAGACTGCATCTTATGTGTCAAGCATGTTGGGATAATAGGAAAACTGAGCATTATATATCTGTTTACACAACTCACATTTTTTGTAGAACCACTGGTGGCCAAAACACACCCAGAAACTCTGTCATCACTGATGATCACTTTTACAGAAGGAATTGACAAATGGATAGAGTATTTTGAAAATGGTGAAATATAAAACTAATGTACAGACAATTTCTTCAAACAAACAAACAAACATCTACTGATGCAAAGATCTATTGTGCCATGATTGTATGGCAGTAGTGAGCATTGAGATGATGCGCATACAGTGTGTCTAGAAAGTACTCACTGCGCTAAACGTTTTCCACATTTTATGTTACAGCCTTATTCCAAATGGATGGAATTCATTTTTTTCCTCAAAATTCTACATAATACCCCTTAATAACATAATAACCCCTTAATAATTATTGTTTTTTATCATTATTTTTGCAAATTTATTTAAAAAAAATCAAAAACTAAGATCACATTTACATAAGTATTCACAGCCTTTCCCATGAAGCTAAGAATTGAGCTCAGGTGCATACTGTTTCCACTGATTTCGGTTTCTACAGCTAAATTGGAGCCCATCTTGGGTAAACTCAGTTTATTGGACTAGATTTTGAAAGGCACACACCTGTCTACATATAAGGTCCTACAATTGACAATGCATGTCAGAGCACAAAGCAAGCATGAAGTCAAAGAAATTGTCTGTAGACCTCAAAGACAGGACTGCCTTGAAGCCCAAATCTGGGGAAGGGTACAGAACATTTCTTCTGCTTTGAAGGTCCCAATGAGCACAGTGGCCTCAATCATCCATAAATGAAAGCCACTGAAATCTGTGTGTATACACACAGATTTGGCAAAATATAAATATAATAAATTTAACTGAAAAACAGAAGCAGATTTCAAGCAACTTTGGACAATAATTTGTCCAAACACAGAGTCCCAAAACTAACTTAAAAACATCCCAGAAATGAAAAAGTGTTTTTCACAACCTAAAGCTTTTTGAAAAAGGTTCATCTTAAATGGTCTCTTCATCCTTTTAACCATTTCAGCAGTCTTTTCCTCTCATCTTCGTCTCCTCTCTTTCAGGCCTGCTCTGTGTCTTATGTCTTTGTTCTAGTTCCCACAAGGTGTTCAGTGCTGCTTTAATTAGGTGACTTAAGCATTTACACCAGACAGTTCGCACATTGCGCACAGATTGGGCTTCAAAACAAAATGGACAGAAACTAGCTTGAGTGTCGTCATGGATAGGTCCTGTCACACTTTGGACCTCTATATGTCTGGGAAGCTGTAAAAACATCATGACAACAATGAAGCATATGATGAAGTCACATATGGGTCCAGTGTTTATAAGATGATGTCAGATTAAATTAATTTTCTATTCAAGGGACGTGGTCCTACACGTCAAAAGGAGCCAGATGAGGTGGCTCGGGCATCTTTTCCAGATGCCCCCTGGACGCTTCACTGGAGAGGTGTTCCGGGCACGTCCCATCGGAGGAGGCCCCGGGGAAGACCCAGGACATGCTGGAGGGACTACGTCTCTTGGCTGGCTTGGGAATGCCTTGCGGTTCCCCCGGAGGAGCTGGGGGAGGTGTGTGTGGATTGGGAGGTCTGGGCGGCTTTGCTTGAGCTGCTGCCCCCGCGACCCGACTCCGGATAAAGCAGAAGAAAATGGATGGATGGATGGATATTCAAGGGATCCCAGGGTTCTCCCCAGAATTTTAGAGGATGATTGTGCTGTACCACTGAGGAATGTGCTTGTGTGTGTTTTGTTTGTTTCTTTGTTTTTTGTTTTGTTTTTTTGGTGGGGGGGGGGGACTCTCTGATATTTTGTAATTTTTAAAGACATACCAGCTTGGCCAGTATTGTATCAAATAAAATCCACATTTCATTCAAGAGATGCAATCATCTGGACTAACCAATTCAGAAACAGGTTGTGCAGGGCACAATGGGTCATCTCGTTTGTGACAGGAGTGATGAAATGAAGGAAGCAGTTAATGCAGATTTGTAAAATACAACTGATACCTTGGCACAGTGGTTAGTACTTTAGCCTAAAATAATAATAATAATAATAATAATAATAATAATAATAATAATAATAATAATTATAAATAAATAAATAAATAAATAAATAAATAAATAAATAAATAAATAATAAGGTTCTGAATGCAAGTCCACCAATGCCTAGTTTCTGTGTGGAATTCTTCCTGCATCTACACCGGGGTATTCAACTCATTCCAGAAAGGGCTGAGAGGCTGCAGGTTTTCTTTGAAACCACACATTCCACCAGGTGACATCAATTGACATCAATTTGAGCAGATGAAATCAGTTAATCGGTGAAATCACCTGGTAAAATGTGTGGTTGCAAAGAAAACTTGGAACAAGTTGAATACCCCTGGTCTAGGGCATTTCCATGTGACTCATGGGATAGTTTTTGGTCACTTTACAAAGTTTTTGTGTGTGTGTGTTTGTGTGTGTGTGTGTGTGTGTGTGTACTTCTCATACATATACATTGTTTGACACTTTTTCTTGCATGCATGTGCCAGTTGACACAAGATATGAAATGACAAAAGTAAGGTAAAGATTGAGTCTGAATTACAGCATGACTCATGTTACCCAAAAGTCCTTTGTTTTCTGAAAAACAACTTATTTTATACATAGAAAACTGAAAATGCAAGGGAAACACTGTAAAAATAATCTTGCCTAATTTTCCCCATTCAGCATGGAAATTCCCTATAGTTCCACCCCTCCCAAACATACACACACATCCATAAATAAATTAATTGTGCATTAGGTTATTTCTCCTTGTTCATAAGCAAGAATGTCAAGAAGAACACCCAGTGTAAAACTGGTGCTAAATCAATATGTGGATAATAGAAATTGAAGTTCTGTTCCAGAGATGGATGATGAAGCAGCTGGAAGAGAATACAAAAGAAGCAAGCCACTGACTGCACTTCCATAATGCTTAATTCAATAAACACAAAACCATAAAACCTTACACTTATTGATCACTGTCACAATGGTGGACAAGCAGTCATTTTATCTATCTCACAAGTGACAATAAAATTATGCTGTTCCATCAAAAGTTGACATTTTGCCCCATCTTACAACAGCCTAAGTAACTGCTCATTTGACACAAAGTCATTCCAGTAGTATCCAAGAATGCTCCAAAGAGACCTACTACCAAAGGCATCCAGTCATTACCTTAGGTCATAGTGTAAGACTGGAAGCACCAGGACCCTTATGACTTGGACCATTGTTCTCCTGCATAGGTACTGACATTGGCAAATAGCTCTGTCTTCCCCAGGTATCTCTCAGTCTCAAATGCCTAGGACCCAGAAAATAACATCAATCACATTCATGAATATTCTGACAATCTGAATATATGCAGCTTTGTTCAAACCTGTTGCAGGATCTGTGATGTGAGGTTGCAAATTTGAGTGATGCTACCCCCCTCAAAAATAAATAAGTCACAGAATACTGTTATACAGTAGCAGGGCACATATTATCAATTTAGCAGATTGTATGCTGTGATGCTCCTGGCATTGTCACAGGTGACAATATATGCATGAAAATATTATATACCATAATATCCATCTGTCCATATTCTATACCCGCTTATGCCAATTAAGGGTCATAGGTGGGCTGGAGCCTATCCCAGCAGTCATAGGGCATGAGGCAGGGTACACACTGGTCAGGACACTGGTTTGTCACAGGGCCACATATAGACAAACAATATACCATAATATAATTTTGTATCAACAGTTATACAGCTTCATGATGAAGTGGTATAGATGAGGATTTTCTTAAAAAAACCTCAGCTAAAATTTGCTAGAAGGTACATCTGTTATGCAAGCCTAGATCTGATGTTTCAGTGAAAGAAAATACTCCTCTATACCATATATATATATATATATATATATATACACTTCATTTCATCATGAAGCTGTATAACTGGAGATGCAAAACATGCACTATGTACAATTTGTCCAATCACAGCCAAAGAAGCTGAAAATTTTGTCTTGTGGCTTTCATCACTCTTTTCTGTCTTGGACAGTCACTCAGTTTTTGAGGACATCTACTCCATACAGATTTAGCATCAAGTGTCATACTTTGAACTTTGAACTTTTGAACTTTGAACTTATTTGGCACACAATTCATCAATAACAAAAACTGATACACAAGACATTTCCACAGTGACATGTGTGACCAAAAACCATGCAGCTCCGTGGCGAATTCCTCCGCTCCTCTTTGCATGACAAAACTCCTGTAACAGTGGAATGTGCCGAAAAAGTGGTATGTCCACCTCTTCTGCCATTTCTATAGTAGTCAGACGACGTCCCGGATCAACACAGCGTTCAGTTTGGAAATGATCTGGTCATTTCAGCCTGTCGATGGCCGCTCGGGGGCGTGGCGCGCCCTCAGCCACTGTGGGCCGTCTTTAATCCGGTTGTAATGCTCCTTAATCTGTGTGATCCCCATAAGATCTTCACGGAAAGCCATCTGAATTTTCCAAATGGTTTCCACCTGGCTGTCTCTCACAGTTTCTGAAAAAATTTTGATGCAGTAAAGCAGCAGTCGCTCAGCCAATTTCCTGACAATGAAATTCCACCGAGGAGGCTGGACCACTCCTCCTACAAGGCGTGCTCAGAGGCGAATGACGCAACCGACAGGTGTGAAAAAACCCACACATGCGCACGAAGGTTCAAGCTTGGCTGATGCAAGCACACATGATTCAAATCCATATAGTTTTTGCAAAAAATTAAAAGGTCGGATTCTTTTCTAACAGACCTCGTATACACATTACCAACCCCCAGAGCAAGCACATAGGCAACAGTGGTAAGGAAAAACTCCCTCTGATGTATTGAGGAAGCAACCTCAAGCAGACCAGACTCAAAGGGGTGACCCTCTGCTTGGGCCATACTACAAACACATTTAACAATACAAACTCAAATCCCATTATCATAAACATATCAAGTGAACACCGTGTCTTCTTCTTCATACATATTTACATACATATACAGTATACATGTATACACACACCAACATACACCTACACATACATACATACACACACACACACACACACACACACACACACACACACACACACACACACACACACACACACACCCACACACACACACACACACACACACACACACACACACACACACACACACACACATATATACTCACATACATACATATATGTACACATATACAAAGATATACATACACATATACATACATGCACATACACAAATGAATGTTACTGAACAAGTTCACAATTACAACTGACAACACAAAACTTATCATACTTCATACACTCAACAAAAATATAAATGCAGCACTTTTGGTTTTGCTCCCATTTTGTATGAGATGAACTCAAAGATCTAAAACTTTTTCCACATACACAATATCACCATTTCCCTCAAATATTGTTCACAAACCAGTCTAAATCTGTGATAGTGAGCACTTCTCCTTTGCTGAGATAATCCATCCCACCTCACAGGTGTGCCATATCAAGATGCTGATTAGACACCATGATTAGTGCACAGGTGTGCCTCAACTGTCCACAATAAAAGGCCACTCTGAAAGCTGCAGTTTTGTTTTATTGGGGGGGGGGATACCAGTCAGTATCTGGTGTGACCACCATTTGCCTCATGCAGTGCAACACATCTCCTTCGCATAGAGTTGATCAGGTTGTCAATTGTGGCCTGTGGAATGTTGGTCCACTCCTCTTCATGGCTGTGCGAAGTTGCTGGATATTGGCAGGAACTGGTACACGCTGTCGTATACGCCGGTCCAGAGCATCCCAAACATGCTCAATGGGCGACATGTCTGGTGAGAATGCCGGGCCATGCAAGAACTGGGACATTTTCAGCTTCCAAGAATTGTGTACAGATCCTTGCAACATGGGGCCGTGCATTATCCTGCTGCAACATGAGGTGAGTTGCTTGGATGTATGGCAAACAGTGGCCTCAGGATCTCATCACGGTATCTCTGTGCATTCAAAATGCCATCAATAAATGCACCTGTGTTCTTCGTCCATAACAGATGCCTGCCCATACCATAACCCCACCGCCAGCATGGCCACTCGATCCACAACATTGACATCAGAAAACCGCTCACCCCACACGACGCCACACACGCTGTCTGCCATCTGCCCTGTACAGTGTGAACCGGATCATCCGTGAAGAGAACACCTATCCAATGTGCCAAACGCTAGCGAATGTGAGCATTTCCCCACCAAGTCGGTTACAATGACGAACTGGAGTCAGGTCGAGACCCCGTGAGGATGACGAGCATGCAGATGAGCTTCCCTGGAGACGTTTTCTGACAGTTTTGTAGCAGAAATTCTTTGGTTATACAAACCGATTGTTCAGCAGCTGTCCGAGTGGCTGGTCTCAGACGATCTTGGAGGTGAACATGCTGGATGTGGAAGGTCCTGGGCTGGTGTGGTTACATGTGGTCTGCGGTTGTGAGGCTGGTTGGATGTACTGCCAAATCCTCTGAAACGCCTTTGGAGACGGCTTATGGTAGAGAAATGAACATTCAATACACGAGCAACAGCTCTGGTTGACATTCCTGCTGTCAGCATGCCAATTGCACGCTCCTCAAATCTTGCGACATCTGTGGCATTGTGCTGTGTGATAAAACTGCACCTTTCAGAGTGGCCTTTTATTGTGGGCAGTCTAAGGCACACCTGTGCACTAATCATGGTGTCTAATCAGCATCTTGATATGGCACACCTGTGAGGTGGGATGGATTATCTCAGCAAAGGAGAAGTGGTCACTATCACCGATTTAGACTGGTTTGTGAAATAATATTTGAGGGAAATGGTGATATTGTGTATGTGGAAGAAGTTTTAGATCTTTGTGTTGCATCTCAGTACAAAATGGGAGCAAAACCAAAAGTGTTGCGTTTATATTTTTGTTGAGTGTACATATCTTGAAAACATCATTTTTTTATATTGATTTTTAAAATGATTGATATTTGGACATCGTTTGAGTTCATCCGTCAGGTTATTCCATAATCTAGGGCCACACATGGAAACACAGAAACCTTTCCTGGTCGTCCGACCGCCAGCAATTTTAAAATGATACAAGCCCCGTAAATTATATTTTCCTTCTCTCTCAGTATTTCTGTGTAGGCTCTCAGTTGTCCAGGTGGTTTCCATCGTAGAGAAGCTGGGTGACTGGGAGAGATGCCCAGCCTTGACGTCTTTCACGGGCATCTCTCCCAGTCACTGGTTCAGATATGTCGATGACACATGGGTTAAAATCAAGCAACAGGAGGTCGAGGACTTTACAGAACACATCAGCTCGGTGGATTCCAATATCAAGTTCACACGTAGGATGCCAGAAACAATCATTTAGCCTTCTTGGACTGTGATGTCCAAGAAGGCTAAATCTCTTTTAAGAAGTCTTAAAAGAGACTTCTTAAAAGTCTCTTTTAAGAAGACTTAAAAAACTCTTAAGAATTTAAGACTTCTTAAATTTAAGATTTAAGAAGTCTTAAATCTCTACTTTTGAGATTAGGCTTAAAACTTTCCTTTTTGCTAAAGCTTATAGTTAGGGCTGGATCAGGTAACCCTGAACCATCCCTTAGTTATGCTGCTATAGAGTTAGACTGCTGGGGGGTTCCCATGATGCACTGAGTGTTTCTTTCTCTTTTTGCTCTGTATGCACCACTCTGCATTTAATCATTAGTGATTGATCTCTGCTCCCCTCCACAGCATGTCTTTTTCCTGGTTCTCTCCCTCAGCCCCAACCAGTCCCAGCAGAAGACTGCCCCTCCCTGAGCCTGGTTCTGCTGGAGGTTTCTTCCTGTTAAAAGGGAGTTTTTCCTTCCCACTGTCGCCAAGTGCTTGCTCACAGGGGGTCGTTTTGACCGTTGGGGTTTTTACGTAATTATTGTATGGCCTTGTTTGTTGTGATTTGGCACTATATAAATAAAATTGATTGATTGATTGATTGATTGATTGATTGATTGATGTTACGATTGGAGAGAACAGGCAGCTCCAGACAGGGGTTTACAGAAAACCCACTCACACTGACCAATATCTGCTCTTTGGCTCAAACCACCCCCTTGAACACAAGCTCGGGGTGATCAGGGCTCTTCAACACAGAGCCCTACAGGTGCCCACAACTGCAGAGGGAAGGGCTAAAGAACAACAACTTGTACCGAAAGCCCTCAAAGTATGTGGGTACCCACAATGGTCCCTGGACAAAGTGCAGAAGTCCCAGAAAATAAAGAGACCAGATAGACAGGGAACGGAGACAAGAAGAAGAGGAGTGTCTCTCCCTTATTTAGCAGGAGTAGGGGAAAAACTACAGAGGATCTTCAGACAGCACAAAATCCCAGTTTACTTTAAACCGGTTAACACCTTGAGACAGAAATTAGTTCACCCTAAGGACAGGATCCCTAGTTACAAACAGAGCAATGCAGTGTATTCTATCAGATGTCAAGAAAACTGTAATGAACACTACATAGGTAAGACTAAGCAAGCTTTACACAAAAGGCTATACCAGCACCGCAAGAGGGCACCAGTGGACCTCAGTCTGCAGTTCATCTCCACCTGAAAGACACTAACCACTTGTTTGAGGACAGGAAGTTAAAATCTTAGCCAGAGAGGAAGAAACTGGTTTGAGAGAGGTGTCAAGGAAGCATTCTTTGTAAAACAGTGAAACCCAGCCTTAACCGGGGAGGGGGTCTCAGACATGCTTTGTCCCCTGTTACAATGGGGTACTCAGGTCAAAGCAGTTTCACTCTTTTGTTCATGGTAATGAGTCATTCACGTCATCAGGAGAGTCATCAAGGGAGCCATCAGGAGAGACTTCCGTCCCATCATTAGGAGGGACAGCTGCCCTGTCATTAGGAGGGTGCTAACTAGAGCACAATAGGTGCTAATTAGAGCTATGTTTAGTCACTAGCCTGTAGCAGGTCGGCCTCTTGGTAGAGGGGTCTGGTTAGGTTAAAACTCCAGCTTTGTTGGCTTCTGTTTTATTCTTCTCTACAAGAGTCAAGACGGAAGTCAGACTACCAGAGCAAGAATTTAGCTGAGGAAGCTTCTGCGATTTGAAGCGAAACGTCCTCACGTCAAGCAACCCAGTCCAGTCGAAGATTCAAGCTTCTCTACTATTCTCTCTCAGTAAAATATTCTTGAATTCTAAATGGCACTTGTTTATTTTTCACTTTGTGCATTAATTGAACAGTCTTGAACGAAATCATATCATTAAGTTTTAAGATTAATGAACAGTGGGTTGGTGTGGTCTCGATACCTGCATTATGAATTGTCCTTAATGCTCTTTTTTGAAGAATGAATAATGGTTGCAATTGTAGTTTTGTAATAGTTGCCCCAAACTTCAGCGCAATAAGTCAAGTAGGTGCAACCAATGAACAATAGAGAGTATGTAGTGCTCTGCAATCAAGAACATGCTTTACTTATTTAATACTGCAATACTTTTTGATACTTCATTTGAATATGCTGAATATGAGCTTTCCATTATTTTTTTCATCAATAATTACACCTACAAACTATTCTCTTTGACACACCTCTACATTTACCCCATGATATATTTAACTGAATTTGTATGTCTTTTTTATAATTTCCAAATAACATCAATTTAGTTTTAGACAAATTTAATGAATATCAAAGCATCTCTTTAACTTTATCATTTCTGTTCCTAAATCAGATAATAATGTTGCAGATTTCCCCTGAGCAAAACAGGTTTGTGTCGTCTGCAAAAGAGCAAAGTTTTAACCAGATCTGAGACTTTACATAAATCATTCATGTATAAAATAAATAATTTTGGGCCCCACAGAGAACCCTGTGGTAGCCCACAATTGATGTCCAGATATGAAGAACAGTATTCCCGAGTTAACAAACTGCTTTCGGTTTTGTAAGTAGCTTTTAATCCAAACTGAGAGCAACCCCTCTGGTCCCATACAGTTCCAACTTTTGAAATAATATATTGTGATCAATTGTGTCAAAAACCTTTCTTAAGTAAATAAATAAACCTGCAACTATTACCCTTTGGTCCACATGTTTACTGATCTCTTCTATGGAATCGAGCAATGCCAGTGTCATGGACCTTTTTGCTCTAAAACCATATTGACTTTCATCAAGCAAGTTGTGTCAATCTATAAATTTATTCAGTCTGCTGTTGTAAAGTTTTTCCAGTATCTTTGAAAATTGTGACAGTAGAGACACAGGCCTGTAGCTAGTAAAAAGTAAAATGTATGGCCGTGTTTGTATTTCTTCATAATTGATGCAAATAAAGTCCAAGACATATTCTGTCACTTGGAAATGTTCACGTATCCATCCCCTGACTTGTCTGAAGAAAACTGGAAATAAAGCTGAAATCCAGGTATTATACCAATGCACTCCATTATGTATCCAACCCATCATATTGACTATTATATTTTTAATTAATTTATATAATGTTGTAGAGATTTGCTTTCACTTTGAGTTTAACCCTCTGGACTCGAATGACACGCCTCTGCGTAAAAGTCCCATGGCCTAGCACACAATCCACTGCACTCCCTTTGAATGCAAGTTAAATCTGCAGTCTTCAACCTTTACACCACTTTTTAAATTTTGTTAATAGGCCTAATATAACTTGACTTATGAGTATTTTTTACAGCAGACGTTTTCATGAATATTATTATCATTTTTCTGCATGTTTATATAGACACACGCAGAAAAAAAAAGGATCATTTCCTTTCTACTGCAGCAGCGACAGCAGTGGGAAGAAACAAACTATGCTGTTCTTCTGAACAATGTCTTGAACGTCCCATTTTTCCTCAGGCTTTCAAAGAGAAAAGCATGTTCAACAGGTGCTGGCTTCATCCTTAAATAGGGGACACCTGATTCACACCTGTTTGTTCCACAAAACTGACGAACTCACTGACTGAATGCTACACTACTATTATTGTGAACACCCCCTTTTCATGAATGCTTGGTCTTGTTGGATTTGTGAGAATCTACTGAATCTACTGGTACCTTGTTTCCCATGTAACAATAAGAAATATACTCAAAACCTGGATTAATCTTTTTAGTCACATAGCACTACTATTATTCTGAACAGTACTGTACATCCTGGCAGAGTTAATTCAATTCTAAATATAGAAATTTGGTGTCAGATAAAATAGATAATACTTCATTAGCTTTGGCACCTGAGGTCATACAACCCTCCTGGCAAAATGCAAATGGCAGCATTGATCCAAAATTCATGGATCATAGATTGAGGCGTAGCTTCATTCAGCCACTGGTTATGTGGAGGCTCATCTCATATAATGATGCCGTACGTGCTGCTGCCAATAGCTCCCATCATTGTGTCTCTCTCCAGCATTAGATCAAATCAAAAGTCAAAACTGCCAGCATCTCTTTGTCAAGGTTCATTTACTTCTGCCTCACTTTAATTCCCTTCTCACTTCTTTGTGTATGCTCATCTAATACTCTTATCTACTCATTCATCTTTTTGGGTTTGTCATTTGCAGTTCATTTTGTTACAATGTTAGGCTTTTTGTCTTTCACTGAATATAAACATCAAATTTGTTACATTTAAAATGTTAAATGTGAGAATACCAGGCACGTTACTGCAGCTGGAAAGAGGGAAGACAGGGTGGTGAACAAGACCGTCTAAACACACAGTAATAATGAAATTAATTTTGACTAAATATCTGACCAAACACCTTTTGGTGTACAGCCATTATGCCCACATAAAACAGAGATGATTAAAAAAAAAAAAGATATATGTAACGATTTTATGTTTGATTAAAACTGCATTTATACCTTTGGATAAAATTACAGCATTCATCACTATCCACTAAATGGGGATGTCTAAGCTATACTCCTTATTTAATGTGCCATATAAACCATTTATATTGTGTTTGTGTGTAAAATGTACTTGCACAATGTGATTTTAATGGATCAGCAAGGTTTTCTACTGTGTGCAGAATCTATGGCTCTATAGATATCTCTCAGACTCTCTGCATCAACTCAATGGACCAAAGTGGAACATGTCAAAGGGAAAAAACAATAATTCTTACATCTACATTATAATAGCCAAGTGTCCTCTGTGTGTGTGCGTATGGCTTTGATCATGGCGAAACCAGGGAGAGCTGATATTTGCCATTTGGTGTGGTATGCCCATCTATTTTGAGTTAAAGATGAATGCTGTGAAAATGGAAAGTTGATATTTTTTCTGAATATTTTTCTGAAATTAGCAATTTTACCTAACCAGTAACAATGGACATTGTGCTGCAATGCACCATGGGAGTTTGGGGTTTAAAAGTTATTGTGGTTCATGTTAGTTTAACAGTATAGGGCCCCTTCACACATAGCACAAACAAGTATGAATCACAGAGAATCACAGCCAACAGCCTGAATGAGCAAGCCACAAAAACCATTGAGCCGACATCGGGAGGAACACACGTTCAAGCAGGCGTGAACGATCCTGCTGCAATGATTACGTGCACTAACATAGTGTGAGCAGCACCACATCGCCCTGCTGCTGTGGAGACAGAAAAATTAAAACCACACACACCATATAAAAACACTGCATTGCGTATTCTCTATTTTCAAGCTGGCTGCGCTAATAGCCCACATTTCCTAAGTGCTCCGTGAGTGGTACTGGATGTTCGTGTGTGGCACCTGGAATTTGACCGATACCTGTAGAGAGAGGGTTCGAATGGGCACTCACAGGGTACTCTCTGTCTTTCGGTCGCTGGTGTGTGTGAATGGTTGTAGCAACGGGTGTACGAAGTATTAGAGGTGGCTCCGATTTTTCACGGATGGATGCGATTCCTCCTTTGTGTGCAATTCAGCTCATTTGTGCTATGTGTGAAGGGGCCCTTATTGATTTATGTTTTTTGTATTTCAATTGGTTTAGTCAGTTTAGTTAATTGTTATGTTGCTGGTACTATGACTGACTTAAGCATCATGCTCCTGGTACCATAAGTGAAAAGTGTAGTGCCTTTTAATATTCTTCTGCCACAGTCTCCATTTGTCAAAATAAAAGCACCTGCTTACAGCAGAATGTAGAAAAGACAAAAACGCTCTATGTGTGTGCATTTAGATCTCACACACAAACTGGGGAGAGCAGACATTTGCTGTTTGATATGTTTATCTATTTTTGGTCAAGGATGAATGGAGACAAAATAGAATGTTGATAGGACTAATATTTTTAGAGAAGCTACATATATTAGCTAACAACACTGAACAATGGACATTGATATTTACATTCTGTACTCACGTGAATCCAGCAAGGGGCAGTAAATCATCTATATATTAAAAGTGTGACAGTGAACTCAAAATATTTAATGTTTTGGGTGGTCAGCTTCATTTAATGTTAATATACAGCTATTCCTGTATTTTATGCCTGCAACACATTGCAAAGAAAGCTGGTACTGGGTCTGTTTGTGCTAAATATAAGGAATAATCATCACTTTTACAGGCAGTTTTCCTAAGACAAGTCATGGGATGGATACTTGAACATTTCAAACTCAGTGAATGGGTCTTGGTCTTCATTCACATAATTTATTAGGAAATACAAACAGTATGGTACATGTGTGTCAAGTAGGCAGTTCTCAAAAACTGAGTGATCTTGCTGAAATGAGTCATGAAGGAAGCTACCAAGGCACCTGTGACAGCTCTGAAGGAGTTATAGGGTTCTGTGGTTGTGTACACAGTGCATAATCCATACAAAATTCATAGTAAAATACCTGGCCTGTATGCTGTTTAAAAGCTTTAGAAGGTCACCACTGTGAAACAATGACAAAAAAGTTTACTTCTCTGAATTCTACATTTACAGTCCATCTGTACCTGACTGACAATCTCATCTACAACTAATTTACCCCCTAACTGCTAACCATCCAACATGTGGCAGACATGTATGGGATATAAGCGAAATAGTTGCTTTTTTTTGGTTGATCTGGACAATCAAAGCTTGCCAGATGCATAGGGTTTGCCTTCATTATGCTCCTTATTGTTTGACTTATTCTGTTAACACGCTGGATGACTCCTCCATTCATTCAGTTGGTTCATCCACTTCATTTTAGGAGTGCACTGGCCCCCATTTTTCCTACTTTTGGAAAAATGTAATAATTTGCTCATTTTGTTCTAGAGAAGTTAACCCATTCTTCGATACTCATGCACCGACAGTTGTGTTCTGCAGAGTTATACCAACATATATAAATTCTTGTAATACTACTTTGTTAAAATCAGTTTTCACTTTCAACTTTTGATTATACTGTTGAAATATTTCTGCATTGTTGTAATTGTATGTTTGTTGTGGCATATTTTTGTAGATGTTGGTGAAAATATGTAATTAAGCCAGTACTTTGGAACTACTTTTCCTTGCAGTTTTGTTTTCTGTATCTCTCTGTCCCCTCCCCATGGATTGATCATCAGCAAAGGCAGTTTGCCACATTTGCAGTTTTCCCAGCATAATTTGACTGCATTCTAAGTGTTGCAGATTGAATTACTTATTGTTCATTGGTTGAGTAGATCTACTTCCATCCAAATTCATAAATACATGCCATAATACATATCTTAATTTAAGCCATTTATTTGTCACAAAACTGACTAATGCATGAAGGGAGGAAAAGCAAAACACAAAGCAACAGGTCAGTTTGTGTCAGTTAAGTGGTCTTCATATTCACAGAGTTCCATGTTATTTGGGATAATATACTGCCTGCAATTACACAGGGTGATTTTGGCACCAAGGTGAAACAGCTTTTTAGGGGCGACTGCTTTTAAAAATTTTATGGTTTTAGTTTGTAAATATTGTAACAGTTGTGGTCACAACAGCAATGATTTTGGACTTTAAAAAAGGAGTGTACACAGTGTTGCATATTCTCCAATATCTGGGCCTGTAT
The DNA here is from genome assembly GCF_902500255.1 of Thalassophryne amazonica. Classification (NCBI taxonomy): domain Eukaryota; kingdom Metazoa; phylum Chordata; class Actinopteri; order Batrachoidiformes; family Batrachoididae; genus Thalassophryne; species Thalassophryne amazonica. The sequence goes on from NC_047112.1 coordinate 79,978,188, forward strand.
CTAGGAAGCAACTTAAAGTCCTCTGAAAGAGCTCCCAACTTAGCCTAATTGCCAGGAAATGTGAGCCATGAGCCAGCAGGTGTCTGAGAGCAAGTCTGAGCAAGGAGTGAACAGAAACTCCCATCTTTGTGAGAAGGTGGGGTTGACCATGTTGCTAGGTATGACACAGTCCTCTAAGAGCTGTGATTGGTTATCATGTAAGGGGGAGGAGAAAAAAAAAAGCAAATGTGCTTCTAGTTTAGCCCGACAACCGGCCCTGAATTGGGCCACATACTGGCCTCTCTCTCCCGGCCGAGATGCCGATGTGAGGCCATTCGTCAGCCTCACATTGATGTGGCGTGAGTGCTGCTCTCCTACTGGTCTTTAGTAGTGGGAAATCTCACTCCAAAATGGAGGCCAGTATCTGTCCCAATTCATAACCGGGCCGGTTGTCGGGCTACTCCTAGTTATAAATGGACAGTGAAATCAACTGATCATATAACCTGAACTGCATTAAGACATGATGGTGAGGATAACTTAATGTTATGATGAGGAAACTCACCAAAATTAAATAAATTGTTACACAGCTTGAAAATGTTTGAATGAACCATGTGAATGAACCATGTCCGCGAGTTTATTTAGTAAGTTCATTGTAAGTATATAATATAATTGAAATATGTTAAAAATGCATGCATGACAAGAAAGTGAAAACACATATTTCCATTATGGTCAATTTAAGGGTCAAATGACAAAAGTAATAACAATAATAATACCACTGATAATAAAAATTATATTGTTAATAGTGTGTATATGATAACAAGAACCTAGACAATTTATAAATACATTAAGACAGTGAATTAACATAAAACAATTATGTAGATCAAGTAATTATGTAGAAGTGGGTAGCGTGTTACTGACTATGTCATCCTACATACAGAGAATCTCTCTCCTTCCTCTGTCTTCGCTGCCATCATCTCTGTTTAAGACACTTAGGCTTCTTAAAAGTCCTCCTCCCTCCTCTTTCCAGTTTGACACCTTAGCTTAGGAGCTCTCTTTAGGCCTAAGGTGCATTGCAGAGAGCCTTCATCTTAACAAGGGAAAATTCTAACAAATGTCTAAGAATTTGAGGAATTCTATAATTTTTCTTAGAATAATGTAGGAGCCATTTTTAGCCTTAGGCTGCTTTGTGGATATGGGCCCTGGTGTTTGAGCACTTAAGTAAAATGTAATGTAAAGAAACCATATGCTATTGTGGCAACAGTACTAAAAAAATGAAGTGTTAACTAGGAATTTTTAATGTATTCCTTTGTTTTGGCCAATTTTGGCTAGATTTGAAATGTTCATTTCAGATCCATCATCAGTACTGCAAAGTAATTTAAACTGGATTGTGTTCCATGATCAAAAGTACATACGAGTTCTGTCAATAAAGTAACGGTCCTTTTTATTTTTTTCAAAAACTATATGGATTTCATTCATATGTTTTTACGTCAGACATGCTTGAACCCTCGTGCGCATGCGTGAGTTTTTCCACGCCTGTTGGTGACGTCATTCGCCTGTAAGCACATCTTGGGAAGGAGTGGTCCCACCCCCTCGTCGGATTTTCATTGTCTGGAAATGGCGGAATGAAAAGGACTATTTTTCCATCAGAATTTTTTCAGAAGCTGTTAGAGACTGGCACCTGGAAACCATTCGAAAAATTTATCTGGCTTTCGGTGAAAATTTTATGGGCTTCACAGAGAATAAGGTCTGTTACTACAGCTTTAAGGACCCCTTTAAGGACGCTCGGCGTGACACGCTCTGAACTGCGATGACGCGGCACAAGCCACCGGACCATTTCTAAACAGATGGCTCTGTGGATAGGAGACCGTCGTGTGCTCTTTCTCTGGTTATCACAAGAGCTGGACATCAGCCATTTTCCGGCAGATTTCACTTTTAACAAGAGATTTTGTCATGAAAAGCTGCGCGGAGGCTTTGCGCGTAAAGACCGATTCGCTTTGGAAGCGAGACAAAGGAACACCTCCGTTTCGGCGTGTCTAAGGACAAGTTTGGACATGTCTATCTCGGCTTTCAATGCTTACCAGTCCAGTAAGTATCAGTGAAATTGTGGAGAGCTGGACATGTCCAAACTTGTCCTCTGACATGCCGAAACGGAGGTGTTCTTTTTTCTCGCTTCTAAAGCGAATCGGTCTTTACACGCGTAGCCTCCGCGTGGCTTTCCACAACAAAATCTCTTGTTAAAAGTGAAATCTGCCGGAAAATGGCTGATGTCCAGCTCTTGTGATAACCAGAGAAAGAGCACACGACGGTCTCGTATCCACAGAGCCATCCGTTTAGAAATGGTCCGGTGGCTTCTGCCGCGTCGTCACAGCTCGGAGTGCGACGCGCCGAGCGTCCTTAAAGGGGTCCTTAAAGCTGTAGTAACAGACCTTATTCTCTGTGAAGCCCGTAAAAGTTTCACCGAAAGCCAGATAAATTTTTCGAATGGTTTCCAGGTGCCAGTCTCTAACAGCTTCTGAAAAAATTCTGATGGAAAAAAAGTCCTTTTCATTTCGCCATTTCCAGACAATGAAAATCCGACGAGGGGGCGGGACCACTCCTTCCCAAGGTGTGCTCACAGGCGAATGATGTCACCAACAGGCGTGGAAAAACTCACGCATGCGCACGAGGGTTCAAGCATGTCTAGTTTTTAAAAAAAATAAAAAGGACCGTTACTTTATTGACAGACCTCGTACAGTACCTCACTGTCACTGAAGGCCTGTCGGTTAGTTATGGACCACATGATTGGCACAGGTTTTATGCCAAATGCCCTTCCTGATCCAACTCTACAGGTACATGGAGATTGGGTGACAGGCCTTAAACCAGGAACATTCTGTTTTGTAGACAAGTCTTGACCATGTGAGAGTTTTGACAGTAGACTTTTCACCAAAGCAATAACACTCTGTAAACCATTTTCACACACCACTTTGGTGCAAATAAAGCTTCATAGTCCCAAACACATAGAGCACTGGATCTACCACCAGAGGACTCCCATTTTGTTGTAACCAGCGCACCTAGAGTAACTTAGAACAGGGACATTGCTCAAGGGACCTGAGTGATTTTCCTGACTGATGAGGTATCAAAATGAGATTCATCTGGTCACAAGCCCACCTCTTTAACCTCTAACCTGTAGACCATATCTGGTCTACTTTTAGTCACAATTACTTTCATTAATCTTCTGTAGTCTTGCTTCACTGCTTTCCTCTGCTTATGTCTGACTCTTAATAGGAAAATAAACATAAAATATAGACATGTTAAATTAAAGAAAGCCAGAGAGTATAGCATAGTGAGAAACATCCATGTGAACACAATAGAATAGATATTATCTGCCACAGTTGTCCAGTTTCAGGTGTGATTATAGCATATTAGTTCAGCAGGGAACACAAATAAACATAACACAAACCATCAGATTATGTCATTCTGCAGCAAGTATTGCTTACACTTTCATACTGGCCACTAAATGTAATTCTTAATCAAATGCAAAATGATAAAGCTGGGTTTAATGAGCCCATGTAGGGAAATTTGATTGTAAACCAGAGTCTAAAGGATCATGGCAACAAGAAAACAATGCTGCATGAGCAGGAGCACAAATCAGTTACTGTTTTTCCATTGCACACCACACCTGTTTTCTTAAATTATAGAGCGCTGAAACGTTAGAAATTTGTACACACTGCTTGATGCACACAACCTCAACTTTAACCCTCTGGGGCCATCGCTGTCATATATGACGGCTGAGACCAAGGTTTACTAAATTATAAATAACTTTTTAATGATATGAGATAGAAACTTACTTTTTTTCTGAAAAGTTAACTCCGCGGACTTTCGAGCCACCGTCCACCATCTTTCTACTCCTCATAGAAGCTGTGTGATGAAGTGCGCAATGTGAGTGTCCAGTCGGAATTGGTTCAACATCACATGGTTTTCCAAAATCCAATCATAGGGCAGATTTACCTCACGTGATAAACCAAAGATCGTTTTTAGGAGTGATGTGTTACTAGTTCGCCTGTTTGAATAGCCATCTATCTGTTGACTCCAATGCGCCCTGCGCCATTTCGCACAGCGATCAGTGGAAGTGAGCAGATGGAGTGCCTCTCACACATACTCACATGCTCAAACACACAGTGTATGCGTTTCAAAGATGCTCCACTCCTCATTACCTGTGAATGTTATTGAATAAGCCTGTAGCAAGCTCTCTCACTCTGGCGTAAAGCACTGTTTACCATATCAATGGAGCAAGGGGGAGGGGCCGCTCCTCAGAGTGTGAGGAGCCAAAGTGTGAACATTGCTTTCAGAGCAGGACAGAACACTCCAAAACATAGTCGAAGTAGAGGTTTGTGATGTGACCTTTGTGTAATAGCAGACAGAAATTGCTTTGAGATGAAGACAAAGAAAATGCATAGACCATTTTGTATATATTGTTCAAAATGTGCATTTTGTTTATTGTTTGAACCTTTTTGTTGTACAGTATTTCACACATGAGCCGAAATTAGCTTTATAAAGTGGTAAAACAGTTGTTTATTATATCTTTCTATGTGTTTTGAATAAATGTGTGTATAAAATTATTTCCGCTTTACTTTTTCCTTTCTTATTTCTGATTGTAAACTTTTATTACACTTATAAAACACAACTATAGCATATATATTCTGAAAGTACAGGTTGTCCTGAAAAAAAGAGACATAAAACTTGATTCTGAGATGCAGGGAGGGCTGTTAACAGCAATAATAAAACATTTATGCCAGGTGAGTGACCTGTCCAAAAATGCCCTCAGACCCCAGAGGGTTAAATATCGAAATAAAAGCACCCCAGGTTTCACCTAAAGACGCAATGAAAAAATGTGCAAACAAATTTTGACCAGCTTGAATTTGTTGCTTAATGGTTTCAGGCCATATGTTGTCCAACACAGCTGTCAGCTGACCCAGCCACATGATATTCAAACTTACATTATGATAATTCCCATATTAAACACCAAGGTTACAGAGCAGTGGTAATCGGTCCCAATAACACTTGCTACAATGGAAGGCTCATAGAAACTGCCACAGCATACAGCTTTGTAGCCACCATGGGCTAAGATATAAGATGGTACATGGCTCAGGTCCTTTGTAATTTTTACTCTGTATACTGACACAATGCAGTCCCCCTATTTTCAGAGGCCACAAGTAATTGTGCAAACATAATTAGAAATATAAGGATTATTTTTAGGACTTGAATGAAAATCCTTTGCACTCAGTGACTGCTTGAAGTTGAGAACCCATAGACATCACCAAATGACGAGTTTCTTCCCTGGAGGTATTTTGTCAGGCTTGTACTGCAGCCTGCTTCAGTTGCTGCTTGGTTGTGGGTCTTTTCTGCCATAGTTTTATCTTCAGTCAGTGAAAAGCATGCTCTGTTTGTTTGAGCTCAGGTAACCAATATGGTCATTGAAGAAAATTCTATTTTTTTGCCACGACATGATGTATAGGTCTGTACACATCCATATTTGTTATGCCACTTACGTAAGCAGTCACATCATCAATAAAGACCAGTGACCCAGTTCCACTGGCCACCATACATGGCAATACCATAACACTGCCTCGACAGTGTTTGACAGATGACTTTAGATCAGGAGCTGCACCATCTCTTTGCCATACTTCTCTTTGCCAGTAATCCTAGCACAAGTTAATATTAGGTCAATCTACCCAAAGAACCTTGTTGTAAATCTAGGCATACTTTATAGATGTTTCCAGTGGAGTCCTTTTATACAGAGAGTTACAATATGATGAGCCCCCCCCCCCCCCCCCCCCCCCCAAAAAATAAATAAAATAAAATAATAATAATAATGGTCATGTCAGTCGTGGAGCCACCTATGGGCCAAATTCACGATCGCTTTTTAGCCATCTCTGTGCACAGAGTTTATTTATTCACTGACAATTCTGGGTTATTGGGCATTACATGGCAAGGGTTTCAAAATGTACAGATTCCCTTCAGATGTAAAATTTGGAAAAAGAAAGACAGCTGTGTGGGATGGAAGCAGATTTTTCATTTTCATGTGAGTGTGCGTGTCTATGCGTGCATGTGATTGTACCTGCGCATGGATCTATTGCCCGTTGTGGTTAACTGATAAAAAAGTGTTGAAAAGGTCAATGTAATGTATGCATCGACTAATAGCATGTGTGTGAGCATGTGTTTATCCTCTGTGTCTTAATGCATTATGTTTGTATGTATGAGTTTATTGCCTCCGAAATTTAACCCAAAATGCATAGAACGCTGCCATCTACTGGAGTGTGAATAGTGTCCAACTATCACACAGTTGCTATTTGTTGTGCTGAATCACACTTAACAGAATTTTCAGTTTTGCAAATGCCTTTTTGTTTGCCAAATAAAAAAATGACATATTTACAAGTACACATTAATTTGTAAAAACCAGCACACGTTACAGTAACTTGTGTTTTTTTTTTTTTTTTTTTTTTTTACAAATAAATAAACCAACCATCCAGTGGGTTATTTTCGCATAATGCCTTTTGGCATCTGTGAGTGTTAATGCTCAAACATTCAGAATTAGTGCATTACTTTAAAACTAAAAGATATGCGTGATATTTATTAAATCAAAAGCAAAGCAGTCAAGACTGCGTTGCTTTTGGTGCCTTCTACCACACGTCTGGGGCACTATATGTTGAATGTAAATTACTTTTATTGTAGCAGCCTGGCAGCCAGGCTCCTTCTGCTGGGGTAGGGTTGAGCTCAGCTCCTCACAACTGCAAAACACATAACATATAGGAACTAACATGTATGATTTTAGGGTTTACAAATGTTTTTGACTGTTCGGCTTTACTAACTATGCCAGCAAAGAAACGTTAGCAAACTAAAAGTTAGTAACATTAAATTTAGTAGAAGCTAATTGGTCCGCTGATGGTTTTCAAAGTTAGCGCCCACCACTGCATGTATTTGCAATCAATCTTATCACTTCTTATTTGCTGCTTAATTTTTCAAACAAATACTTGATATTGGAGCTTATACTTGTAGACTTACGTCTCCAAACAATTAAAAAAATCCTCCCCCCCAAGGGAAAAATAAAACATTCAAAGTGTCCTCTGTTTGTGCAGTGACACTGCATTAGCATTATAGTTGCATAGTCATAGTGCACTATAGAAGTGTTGCGTCAGTAGTTCTGCACAATAGGCCCCAAAATTGCAGTGTATTCGCATTTGTGGCTACTCTCTGTATAAAGGTACTGTAGTTTCCCAGCCAAGCCTTGTCTGGTGTTCCAGTTACTGAGTGTTACCAGGGGTTTGCACCTTAGTGTAACAGTTTTGTCCATTCCTCTTTGCAACACCTTGTAAGCTCCATCAGGTTGGATGGGGAGCATCGGTCCACAGCCATTTTCAGATCCCCCCAGAGATGTTCAATCAGATTCCATTCTGGGATCTTGCTGGGCCACTTAGGAATATTGACGGAGTTGTCCTGAAGCCACTCTTTTGATAACTGGGTCCTTGTCCTGCTGAAAGATGAACAGTTACCCCACTCTGAGGTCAAGCGTGCACGCTGGAGCAGGTTTTCATCCAGGATGTCTCTGTACATTGCTGCATTCATCACTCCCACACAATCCTGACTAGTCTCCCAGTTCCTGCCACTGAAAAACATCCCCACAGCATGATGCTGCCACCATGCATCACTGTAGGGATGGTTCCTGGTTTCCTCCAAACTTCAAAGAGTTCAATCTTTCTCATCAGACAAAATCATTTTGTTTCTCATGGCCTGAGAGTCCTTCAGATGCCTATTGGCAAACTGCAGGCGGGCTACCATGAGCCTTTTACTAAGGAGTGGCATCAAGTTATATCAACATGTGATAATGAAAATAAAAAAAAAAAAAATAGCTGATGGTGGCAGTGCACTGCTGTCATTCGAGTGCCTTGTTACTCCCGGTGACTGGATGTGTTCTGGGTGCCCTTGTGATTTTCCCTTTATTCTGACCAACACATTACCTGAAGAATTAGTTGATAATACAGAGTTTTGCTGTTGTGTCTTTTTTTGGTATATGCAGCAATAGGTGACCGCTCACAGGCGTCACCTTCTGGCATTGAAGGACACCACATCAGTTGCAGGGAGGACACCGATGTTGGAAAACATACCCAATTCAACTATCTCAGTGACCAATGCTTTTAACCTCCCTTAAGTTCTAACTTGTCATTTTCCATTTCCTCTTGCTCTTCCAGCTGCACCTCATCGCTTTACCTCATTCTCCTCTCCTCCTGTTCCTCCACTTCATCTCTCCCAATTTCACCTCCTGGCTGGGCCCGGCAGTCTGTAGTGGTGTAACAAATCCTCCTGAATCCGAATCCCCTCGGTCTGAGTTACTGTTCTAATGAGCTCAGATCAGCCACAGCAGCCTGCAGCCTCACTACTGCCATTTCACTGACACCCAGTGACGACTCTTACAGTGATGCATCTTTAAGTGTATTTGTGGTTATATGTACAGTAAATGACACAGATGAACTGTACTGTATGGCAGATGTTTGCGAAGGATTTGAAGGATGATCACTATCTTTAAGGCCACTGAATGTGAAAGACATGACACCATAGAAATGATGATGAGAAAAAAATTGTCATAATAAAAACTGGTGTTTGCTCTTTAGCAGTTCTTTACTTTGAAAACCATTACTAATGCAATCTGCACAGTATTTATCTAAATATATATCAAATTCTTGAGAGTTCAAAAGGTGACCCTTGACAGAATGATTTATTGGAAAATGCTTGCAATATGATGCAGAAAGGCAAAAAAAAAAAAAAAAAAAAAACTAAAAAAAACAACTAAAATGTCAAATTTGTATTGTCACCAAAAAATTTAAATAAAACAAAATGGCAATATACATTTGCTGGAGTGGTAACCTGTGGACACCAGTTGGGCAGCACATCTCGTTTGAGGGTGGGCGTTAAAGGGGTAAAATATGACACATATGATGTAATTTCTCTACTTCCAGGCATGGAAACATAGTATTTTCTATGAGTGTTTGGGCAAATTACACACCACTAAAGTGAAAATACAAAGAAAAAGTGACAATGTGGTGGGAAATTGGACATGTGGTGCGGCTTGTTTATGACCCGGAGCACAAACGTGTCGAGGTGGTTTTGCAGGCGAGAGAATGTAACTACTCTGGTTAGCTGTGTAGGCTAACACTTACAGACATGACATCTCCCACTCGCTTCATCTTTGCTTCTCCACTGAGAACCGGAAACACACTGTTTGCGACTGCTTCAGTGATTGCAGTCAAAATCAGAACAGTACACCATTTGTCTGTATGATGTTATGCTGTGTATATATATTGCACAACGGCAGCGGAGGTCCCCGTAAGTGATCAAATCCTGCGATATCACACAGGGTTCAAACAAGACTGCGTTGCACTATAGTATGAATTCTTGCTTTCATCCCTGCATCTTTTTGATGAACAGTGGGAATAAAATGAAAAGCTATCTGTGGTTAAAAGAAGTGAAGGAAGAGATAGGAAAACAAATTATTTAAAACATTATAAAAAAGTGGAAAAAGCACGTTATTGATGTACTGTATGCAAAAGATATGATATTAAAATATAATATAACTCAGTGCTAAAATACCCTTCGCCGTATGAGCATGTAATCAAGGAAAGTGTGCAGATAAATGTGACCTGTTGACCCCTTTGAATAGGTCAAGGTTAGTCATCTTTGAACTTGTCCAAGGTCCGTGTCCCAAGAATGCTCACTGTGAATTTGAAGACCCTGGCAGTAATAGGACTGGAGTTATGCTGAGCAAAGACAGACAGATGGAGGACAGATGGACACAAAGTCTTCACAATACCCGATGGCCATATTTTGGCCACAGGTTAAAATGATCTCCACCAACTGAAGTTAATGATGGTAAAAGCTTTGTTAAGCAATTCAGGTTTTAGAAGTCATGCCAATCCCTCTTGACCTTTGATCATATATTAAAATAATGAAACGGGAGTGGAACTGTACTATGGTGCAGTGGTTAGCACTGTCACTTCACACCAGAAAGGTCCTGGGTTAGATTCTAGTATTAGTTCTAGCTGCTCTGTAGACTTTGCATGTTCTCCTCAGTAGGTGTAGCGACTATTTATAGTGCAAGCAGAGGAAAAACCAAGTGTCAATCATTTCAGCCAAGCTTGTCACCACACAGAACATAGTGTTCTTTTCCAAAGAGACCAAGACAGGATAGCACAGACAGAGAAAAGAAAGGGTACCATGGCTCACAGGAGACTTATGGCTTCGTCAGTCACCCATCTAAACACTCCATCAGCTTGTGCTTTAGCCAGTCTCATCCATATCCTCCTCTACTTCCCATCATCCATCTCACCGTACGCTGCCATCATGTGATAAATTGTCACAACATCAGAGCATTTTAACCGACACTCCACCCCTTCATCCTATTTTAAGCAGCTCATCACACCTCTGTCTGTGACACATGCACATAAAATAGGGATTTAGTGTAGCGGCATTTGATTATTTGAGGGATGTGCTTATCTTGCAGGTCCACCCAGCTTCACCTCTCACTTGTCTGAGAGGACCACTTATCCTGAAAAGGTGATGTGGGAGAGAAAAAGAGGAACACAGCAAGAGATGACCCAGAGCAATCCACTATAAATAGTTTCTCATGGTTACACAATTACCTCGGCGTCTATAAAGTCAAGCTTTCAAGCCTGCAATAATTCAGTGACAATGTCCCCAGTGTGCATGGCACTGGCTCGTGGAAAGGTACTGCTGGACCAACAGTATTTTAAATTCTATGATTTGCTAAATCACATTTTGTCTTTAATAAATGTCAATTACACAAGATAAATGCTTAGATCTACTCAGTGTAAATGCACAGATAGTGACAAATGTATGCAACCCTCACCTGTCTCCTCGAAAAAATTAACCACGTGGTCCATTATTGTGAGTAACCAACTTTTTTTTTTTTTCTTATTTGGGTCGTATCTTTTTGGGTAAAACAAACATGATCTAACGACAGTGGTTACCAACTACAGAACTCTATCAAAGACCTGCCTTGAAGAAAACAAAACCGTCAAAGAAAATCAAATACTGAATAATGCATTACTTTACTATCGGAATCATTTGATCCTTAATTGGGATAACAGGACATAGAAAATTAATGAATGAAATGTGATAAATATCTTTGGTCACCCGGCTGATCCTGATTATAGGATCAAAGATCATAATCTAAGGTCAGGAACAAAATTCAGTGACCAGAATCAAGGATATGCAACTAGGAATCAAAGGCCGGGAATCATATTCAAAGCTCGGGTTCAATGCTAAATGATCAAAGTTTAGCAAACAGCATCAACTCTCAAGACCCAAGTTCAGAACTAATTTTCAACAATCCAAATCAATGATCAGTAATCAGATACAAACCACAAAGTCACAATACAAGACCAGTGATTGGGATTAAAGCATAGCAATCAGACTCGAGGATCAGTAATCAGGATCAAAGTTCAACAGTAAAATTTAAACTCAAGGACGAGAATCAAGCTACCAGTGTGTATATATATACAGTGGTCCCTCATTTATCGCGGGAGTTACGTTCTAAAAATAACCCGCAATAAGCGAAATCCGCAAAGTAGTCAGCGCTATTTTTTGCAATTATTATAGATGTTTTAAGGCTGTAAAACCCTTCACTACACACTTTATACACTTTTCTCAAACGGGCATTAACATTTTTTCATGTTTCTCTCCTGTGTAAACACTCTCTTTTTTCTTCTGGGCGAGAAGATTATAAACAGAGACACGCAGAACTCTCACTCCGCTCACTGCCTCCGGAGGTACGGATGCGGGACCTGGAGAGAATCCATGTCCTCTCTCGGTGGCCTAGGAGCTCTGCGGGTGCGGTCAACATCCGCATCAAAACAGCAAGCGTAGTCTCTGGACCTGTTGCCAGATTTGGCGCAGCTCCGCACAGCAGACAGGGGGGCGGTGTGAGTGGCCCGCTGCTGCGTTTACCGAGCCCGCAGACTCAGTAAGCGCATCAGAGGCAGTGAGAGCAATCGCGGTGATGCTGACCGGTGCCGTGACCGGCCTGCCTGATAAGGACACAGAACACAATGCGCTGTTAAAAAAAACATGGACAGGTCAGCAATCACAGATAAAGGTGAGCAACCAGGATCAGAATCATGATCAAGATCACAGATGAGTATTCAACTTCATGTGATTCTTAAGTGTACTTTGATCTAAATTCAAATATTGAACCTTTCTGGTGGACACCACTGCCCTGTGCAGAGCAGTGGTGGTCCACTTGAGTAAAACCTGGAATTTGTATTATGGGTTTACAGTGACTTGCAAAAGTATTCAGTCTCTTGGTATTTCACACATTTTAATTTGTTTATGGCATTTCAAATACAAAAATTAAACCAGGCTTCTCAATATAAAAAACTTTTAAAATGATCTTTCTTAAAATCAAACTGAAAGTAAATCTCTGCAACCTGATATAAATTAATTAAAAATATAAAAGCCAAGATAATGAGTTTCATAAGTATTCAGCCTCTTTGGTATAATACCTGTAAATCAGTTTTATTGCCAGTTTTCTTCAGACAAGTCAGGGGATGAACCATGAACATTTCCAAGTCACTGAATGTCTTGAACTTTATTTACATCACTTATGAAGAAATACAAACAGTATGGCACTCTATGGTAAATCTGTGTGGAATAGACAGTTCTCAAAAACTGAGTGACTGTGCAAGAAGAAGAAGAGTAAGCAAAGCCACCAAGACAGCACAGAAGAAGTTATAGGCTCCTGTGGCTGTGATTGGAGAAATTGTGCACAGTGCAAATTTTGGATTTTATATCCCCAGTTATACAACTTCATGATGAAGTGGGGCAGAGGAGGGTTTTCTTAAAAAGAAGACCTGAAAGTTCACCTACAATTTGCCAGAAGGTATATCTGAGATGAAAGCCTAGATTTGATGTTTTAGTGAAAGAAGACCCTCCTATATACCACTTCATCATTAAGCTGTATATAACTGGAGATACAAAACGCAGAATTTGCACTGTGCACAATTTGTTCAATCACAGCCACAGAAGCCTAAAACTTTTTCTGGGTTGTCTGGGTGTCTTGGTGGCTTTCCTCACTCTTCTCCTTCTTGCACAGTCACTCAGGTTTTGAGAACTGTCTACTCCATGCAGATTTACCATAGCAAGTGGCTTGAGGCAGCTCTGTTGTGATTTGGCGCTATATAAATGAAATGAAAATAAATTAAGAGTGCCATATTGTTTGCATTTTTTCATAACTGATGTAAATAAAGTTCAAGACATATTCAGTGACTTGGAAATGTTCATGTATCCATCTCCTGACTTGTCTGAAAAAAAAACAAACAAACTGGCAATTAAACTGATTATTTACAGGTATTATACCAAAGGGGCTGATTACATCTTGGGTTTATTTTTTTTAATTAATTTATATCAAGTTGTAGAGATTTGTTTTCAGATTGAGTATAAGGAAGATAATTTTAGAAATTTTTGTATTGAGAAGCCTAATTTACTTTTTGTATTTGAAACACCATAAACAAAATAAAATGCGTGAAATACCAAGGGGCTCAATACTTTTGCAAGCCACTCACTGTACATTAAATTAAGTTGATCTTTATATATATATAATGCATTTATTTATTTCCAAAACAGGGGTAGTGAATAGATAGCAACTGAGCCAGAATTCAACCAACAAAGCCAGAATTCAACCAACAAAATTGCATCTGTTGTTGCCACAATAAAGTATGTAAATAAATAAATAAAAATTCTACTTCGAGTACTCCCTCAGGAAAACTCCTGTATCTAAATAAAAAAAAAAAAAAAAAAAAACTGATATTATGACCCAAACTCTTCACCAAACGTGACAGAAATCTCTTAACGGAGGTGTACCTTCCTGATAGAAGTGTGCAACTGGGACGTGCAGCTCCTTGGACTGAATGTGCTTAAAATGTGATTTTAATATTCATGCACATCAGCACTGAGACTAAAATAAATGGTGCTTTCTGAACCATCAGTCTGTGGTATGACTCATGTCAAGCACCAGTGAGGGAGCTTAGAAAACAATGCAACAGTGGTGTTGATGCACGTAAACAAATTAGAATTTTTCCTTCTGCTAAACTACATGTTGACGTCCCTGGCTTGTAGAGAGAGAGGAATTGTGGTAGCTCATCATGCCTAGACACACACCTACCAAATGCCAACAACACTAGGTTAACTACAGTTGAGAAAATGTTGGCAGGATAAAACTTTTGATAATTAGACCCCCCACTAATTTGCCAATGGACTGTCAGGTGTCCATTTTTATTCAGTCTTTATGAGCACGCTTAAAACATTTTCCTAACAATTATAATTAGTACATGGTTTAAAAAAATAACTGAATTTTTTTTTTGCTGAATTGTGTAGTCATAATAATGTATATTTAGATTTCATAATGGTCCTGATTTGACAAATCGTCAAATCAGGACCTTCAGCGTGCACTGGGGCAGTTTGCAGCTGAGTGTGAAGCATCCGGGATGAAAATCAGCACCTCCAAATCCGAGGCCATGGTTCTCAACCGGAAAAAGGTGCTTTGCCCTCTTCAGGTCGGTGGAGTGTCCTTGCCTCAAGTGGAGGAGTTTACGTATCTTGGGGTCTTATTCACGAGTGAGGGACGGATGGAGCGTGAGATCGATTGACAGATCGGTGCAGCATCTGCAGTGATACGGTCACTGTATCGGACCGTCGTGGTGAAGAGAGAGCTAAATAGGGGGGCAAAGCTCTCGATTTACAGATCGATCTACAGACCGATCCTCACCTATGGTCATGAGATTTGGCTCATGACAGAAAGAACGAGATCGCGAGAACAAGCGGCCGAGATGAGTTTCCTCCACAGGGTGGCTGGACGCTCCCTTAGAGATAGGGTGAGGAGCTCTGTCACTCGGGAGGAGCTCGGAGTCGAGCCGCTGCTCCTCCACGTCTAAAGGAGTCAGTTGAGGTGGCTCGGGCATCTTTTCCGGATGCCCCCTGGACACCTCGCTGGAGAGGTGTTCCGGGCACGTCCCATTGGGAGGAGGCCCTGGGGAAGACCCAGGACACGCTGGAGGGACTACATCTCTCGGCTGGCTTGGGAACGCCTTGGGGTTCCCCCGGAGGAGCGGGGGAGGTGTGTGTGGATCGGGAGGTCTGGGCGGCTTTGCTTGAGCTGCTGCCCCTGCGACCCGACTCCGGATAAAGCGGAAGAAAATGGATGGATGGATGGATAGATTTTATAATTTTATTTTTGGTTGATCAGAAGACTGAAAAGGACTGTATAAATGAATGCATTATTATTATTAAAATGTGGGATGCAGATTGCCCAACTTCCTTACCATTTTCAGTATTGTTGCACATGTCAACAAGAGCAATTTGAGATTTCTGACGTCTGCCAATCTGGATCACCTCCAAAATTCAGTGGAGTCTTCCATGCCCTAATATCTATCTGTGGTGCAAATTTGGTGAGAATCTGTGAAGTAGTTTTGACGTAATCCTTCAAAGCCATAAAGTGAAATCTTGATTCAGAATCCAGATCACCTCCAAAATTCAGTGGAGTCTTTCATGCCCTAATATCTATCTGTGGTGCAAATCTGGTGAGAATCCATAAAGTAGTTTTGATACAATCCTTCAAAGCCTATATAACATGCAACTTTATCCAGAACCCGAATCCCGGTCACCTCTAAAATTAGGGAAGGGTATTATTTCAAAAAATTTTGAAATCTATAAATGTTTGCATGGAATATGGAAATATACACGGAATAAACCATAGCAGGATAAATTTTGGGTCATTTGATTCCAAAAACCCATATGGATGAAGCCAGTGAAGATATGGGGTTCAAAAATCGCCAAAAATATCAAAAAAAATGTCATATCTTGAGAACTGATGCACCTAGAGACTTGAAATTTGACTCCAAATTTTGCTTGACCCCAAGTTTATATTCAACTTCTATAGTAACAATAAGCCTATCTGGTGTTATTTAAGAGTAATTGACAAAAGAACTAATTTCAGTACATATGTTATGATCAATTGTAACAAACAAAATCTATGTAGTTTTTATTTCAGGAACATCAGTTGAGTATAATCATCACATGTAAAGAATGACATGGCCACAATGAACTAATTATAAGCAACAGAGTGGTTTTCTACGTCAATGGCACATACGACACACCAAATGACCCAAAATTTATCCTGCTGTGGTTTATTCCATGTGTATTTCCATATTCCATGCAAACATTTATAGATTTCCAATTTTTTTTAAATAACACCCCTCCCCACTAAAATGTAAGGGTGTCTTCCATGGCATGATGCATATCTGTGGTGCAGATTTGGTGAGAATCCGTAAAGTAGTTTTGTTGTAATCCTTCAAAGCCTATATAATGTGCAACTTTATCCAGAACCCGATTACCTCCAAAATGTAAGGGAGACTTCCATGTCATGTTTTGCAGACTTGGTGAGAATCCGATAAGTAGTTTTGATGTAATTCTTCAAAAATGAAACTTGATCCAGAATCCAATACTCCTCCAAAATTTAATGGATTCTTCTCTGGCCTATTATGTATTCTGTGGTAAGAATGTCATCAAATCTGTGCAGCAGTTTTGACGTATCCTGCTAACAGACAGATAGACAAATAAATAAATAAGTGTTGATTTTATTACATCCTTGGTGGACGTAATAATGTTCTGGTAAAAGTAACTGTGCACTTGGATTAGTGACATTTTTAATGATTTATACACAGACTTACAGTTTTGTATTTGCTCCAATTTGTTCTTTTATGGAATATTTCAATTTTGTAAACATAACACTGCCTCCCAGTGGACACATTTCAAAATGACACCCACATGCATCCACCAAGCAGATGGGCAGTGGTGTGTGGCGTTTTTAAGTACCAGCTATTCCATCTGTTTCAACATCATCTTTAAATTAAGCTTCCAACAGTCTGCTTTTGGGCTGGCTGCTCAACGTTTGCTTCAACATTTGTGAGCTGGCCTGGCACTGCAGGAGGATTGGTGACTGTTTTTCAGGCTGTTGACCAGGGAACGTAGCCTGTGTTCAGGCCTGTCAGCCTGGATCAGTGTCTCAAATGAGGAGAATTTAACTCCAGCACAGATCCCGCAGCGCGGCACACACACACAACCGCACGCATGCAAGCCCGGGCAGCACCAAAGTATATGAACGCAGAAAGGATATGTCGGCTCAATTTCTACCCTGTTCTCCTCTTCATCCCCTTTTCTCTTCGTGCATCTTACCTTATCCTCCTCACTTTCTTCCCTCCAGCTCCTTTTCCTTTCCTCCATGTGAAGGCTCAGCAAAAAAGCAGCTAAAAATGTGCAGCTGATCAAAGAAATACATTCAAAAATCACTGCATATATATCCGTCCCCTACTGAAGGAGGTGAACAAGAATGGATTTCTATATAACACATGCACCCAGAATGCACGTCTACTTTAAAAAGTTCAAGTTACAGCAACATGATCGGTCCCTCGTAACTTCACACAAAGGATGAGCGCTTCAAGCAGCAATCTCCCTGTGTGATTCAATTCCACCATCTTGTTCGAGAAGAATCAATGTGCAAATGTTTTCCCTCTGACGCTCAGTCTCTCCGTGGGCGTCCATACTAAGGAGACTGCTGCCATGAGTACCGTAGCATGGATAAAGTGTAAACCGACCAGTGTTATGTGTGTGGGTGGCGGAAGAGCAGAGCATTCCCTCTCTGCTTGCGTTACCTGGCAGACATTATGTGCCTGGTTGCCAGGAGA
This sequence comes from Thalassophryne amazonica, assembly GCF_902500255.1. Classification (NCBI taxonomy): domain Eukaryota; kingdom Metazoa; phylum Chordata; class Actinopteri; order Batrachoidiformes; family Batrachoididae; genus Thalassophryne; species Thalassophryne amazonica. Next base: position 79,995,953 of record NC_047112.1, read on the forward strand.
GTCAATGGAGAAGTGGTGGGTTGGCGTGAAACTGGTTTTCCTCGCCACCGTGCTGGCTCAGTACGAGTTGGATCCCTTCAGGACAGAAGCACAGAGCAGCACTGAGCTCCCTCCGAGAACACACACACTCGAGTGTAAACACAATCCCACCTATAAATACACCAAATCTCACCGAACACGGGCAGGTTCCACGAGAAAGCAATCATGATATGTTTCTTATAATCTTTTTATGTAGTAGCTCCGGTGGATTCAATTTATTTCTCTTTGGTACTCTTTCCTCTCCAAATCCCTCAGCTCCCACATTGGTCAGGGTTCACATTCACTTCAAAAGACAATTAGCCGTTTAGTTTGAGGAACGCATCACAAAACCTAACTCCTGAGGGTACCATGGGTGTCCTGGAGAGTCTGAAAGCTCCAGAGGGACTCCGAGGACTGCTGTAAGGATCAATTTTATTTTCATGACTTTTTCATGCTGTTTTATATAACTTTTGGCTGAGAGGTGTGAAGTTTAATTTACCTCTCTGGAGGGATGGCAAGTTTTGTAAGCTGTTTTATTGCCCAGAAATGGTTGTGGATTGCCTCTTTGGAAACCTGGAGTTGGCAAAATTCGAATACTGGGATAAATTGGGCAAAATATATCAAATTATTTCAGTGACTGCGCCTTCAAATTAAAATTACTGCAACTGAACCTGGTTCTAGGGTTTATAAAATGCATAGACGTGCCCTATGAAATGCATCGACCTGAGCTAAGCTTTGGAGGAAACATTGACATTCCGTGAGGAATATCTGATAAGATTATCTTTAGAGTCATCGCAATTGTCGGGGCATCCTTAAGATTGTCGGAAGGGGAAGATCGGGTCCGATATCGGCCTAATTATCCTGCTGTGTGAACCAGGCCTAAATCGCTGGGCTTGAGACCAGAGGATCATCTGTTCAAATGCCAGCAGACCGGAAAATCACTAAGGGCCCTTGGGCAAGGTCCTTAATCCCCTAGTTGCTCCCACTGTGTAGTTGATGCCTTGCATGGCAGCAGCCTGACATCAGGGTGAGTGTAAGGCATTGATGTGTAAAGCGCTTTCAGCATCTGATGCAGATGGAAAAGCGCTATATAAATGCAGTCCATTTACTAAGTTTGTCACTGCCCCGTCCTCACTTTGCTGGGTTATTTCGTCCGCCAAGGACATAATAAAATCATCAGCGTTTATTTATTTATTTGTCTGTCTGTCTGTCTGTTAGCAGGCTTACATTAAAACTACTGCACAGCTTTTGACTAAATTTTCACCACAGATAGATATTAGGCCTTGGAAGACCCCACTGGTTTTGGAAGTGATCCTGATTCTGGTTTTCACTTTATATGCTTTTACATCAAAACTCCTGCACAGATTTTGACAAAGTTTTCACGACAGAGAGATATTAGGGCATGGAAGACTCCACTGAATTTTTGAAGTGGATCGGGATCAAGATCTGGATTCTGGACCATTTCTTAAATTTCCATCATTTCGAGGATCATCTCAAATCTTCTTGATGGATTTTGACAAAATTTAAATCACATGTGGCTATTGTACAAAGAAAAACCCTGTTCGTGTTGGATGTTGGGAGTGATCCGGATAAATATGCAGGTTCTGCAGCAGAAAGATACGACATCACGATGTAAAACCAAGATCAAGAAGACACTATTTTGTTTCAACTTGTGAATTAAATATCAGATTGCAACATATTGATCAGTTAGACCATTTTGGATCAGTATGCAATTACTGCATTGTGTTGTTGAATCCGGATCCAGGTAAAGTCCGGGCCATGATGTGAATTACAAATCTTTTATTTTGAATCCTCATCAACCCTTGGTGGGTGTCAGAAATCTCAGATTGCTCTTGTTCTGGTTTGTTCTGCTCCTGTGTTCTGCGTTTGCTCATCTGCCCTTGGTGTGGTGTTACCACCAACTATTATCTGGTTTTGACTCAATGTGTTTTGTGTTCTGGACACATGTGATTACTATGGGAAATAAACTGTTTACTCTCCACTCCTGTTTTGTCCCTGTCTGAAACGTTGCGTTCAGTTCTTCTGAAATCATGAAAATATCCCTGGCTCTCTTTTACATTTACAACAAAATTCAAATATAAGATCATTTCAGGTGGGATAATTTAGAGCTGTGACTGTCTTAATGGAGTGTTACAACATAATCAATGTGAAACAGAAGTTTACTTCCATAGTTTAATAGACTTATGTACTGTATGTAAACAGTCTGTGTCAGTGAAGAACACCTGCTCCTAATTTATCATCAATCCCGCATTCACTGAGCACTCAGTTGGTGGAAGACTCATCTATGGGACAAATAAAAATGCTTGTTCGATTAAATTTGACACATCTTTTTTTTTTTTTTTGCTATCATTCTTATATCTTTTTAATTTGGTGAATTACAAGATGATGGCATGCATTATTTTTAACAAATTTTTCCGAGCTAAACACACAATACCATGAAGCACTTAAGTCTGCAACTTTTTTCATATTGGTAAAGTAAGTTGGGTGTTATTCCATGAGAAACAAATAAAATAAATAAATAAAAAAAACAGACTAGGCATGTGAAAGATTTCATGCAAGACAAAGTCACGATAACTATTCACAGTATTCAGTTGTGGTTGTTGTTCGACATGCAGGCTACTCTTTGATTGATTCCCACTCCCTGCTTTAAATTTCAGAACATGTGTCATGATGAATGAACAATGATCATCTCCACTGCATGCACAAGTATTAGGCAAGTTGATTCCTGCGGATTAATTTTATTGTTGAACAAATACACTGCTCTCAGTCAATCCAAAGTGGTAATAATCCTCAAACCTGAAAGTTTAACAAAGGAAAAGTGAGTTTTGGCTTGCTCAGGGGAATATATGTTTGTACTGAATTATTATGCAGCAAAAGGAAAATCTCACAAATTTTTATTTATTATAGTAAGCATAACAAAACTCAAAATTAACAAGCACTTCTGAAATTTAAAAAACTATTCAGTGACCATCATAGCCACCCTTCTTTTCAATAACTGCCATGGGTCTTCCATCCATGGAATCTGTCAGTTTCTTGATCTGTTGGCGGTCAGCTTTTCATGCAGCAGGAACCACAGCCAACAGAATGCTGTCCAAAGACGTATATTGCTTTCCCTCACTGTAAATCTTACATTAAAATCATTCTTCGTTCCATTCCTGTTTTGTGAGACTACGTGCACAGCTCCAAGCACTGTGCGGCTCTCGGTCAGAATTAATAACTTCAAAGCAAATTACCATTTTAAATCAAATGACACCTCTTTCTAAATGTTATAATACAGACCACAACTGCAACCAACCAAAACCATTTTTTTTCCTCCCAAAATGAGACATCCTCCATTCTTTATGAATTATGTTGATCCTGACGTGCAGCGCATCCAGCTGCAAGAGCTCAGCTCAGAGGTTATGGAGTTACATTTGTCTTATTAATATCTGAAAGTAAATGCTTTTGACAAAAACTACAGATTTTGTGTATTTCTATTCATGTCCAGAGATCTAGGATCCAGTGACCAATTTCATTTCAGAAAATTCACAAGAGGTATTGATAAGGGAATCAATAAAGAATCTGATTGATAAGAGGAATCAGTTATGGCATTGCTATCGATAAAATCTTATCAATACCCATCCCTAATCAAGTGTCAGTCTCATTTTTTTTTAATGTTTTTTTTTTTTTTTTCCCCCCAGGTATTTCTGGGTCAATTTTGACTATTTAAACTGTGAGTCTTATTAATTGATGATCCTGTTTCAGTTTTCCTTACCTTGGCCGTGTCTCAAAGCACTGAACAACTTGTACTTTGGGACACTCTAAGTAGGTTGCAGTTCTGGAATATGGTGGCACTGGAGGATAATGGGTTCCTGGTAGTATCACGTGTAATTCTTCTCAAGTCTTTTTTTTTTCAGTTAATATGCAACTTTTCTTCTTAACCTATTGAGTATTTGTAACTAAATGTTTGGTGATCATGCCTCAACAACTTATGGAGCTATTTCACAGAGTTCTGTTTCTTCCCATTTAATCCTATACCAAATCAGGGCACGTTTTGAAGCATCATTGTAATTTATTGATCCATCTTTGTCAATCTTGAACAAACTTAAGTCACTGTCACACCTTGACGATTTAGCCAGTGTATGCCAACTGTATTAAAAAACGCTGGTATAAGTCCAGTAAGTTAAGTTTTTTTATAAGCAGTGATGCCGGTAACGCGTTACTTAGTAACGTGTTACTCTAATCTGACCACTTTTTTTTAGTAACGAGTAATCTAACGCGTTAATCTTTCCAAATCAGTAATCAGATTAAAGTTACTTCTCCAAGTCACTGTGCGTTACTATTATTTTTCATTGTGGGTCGATAGCAGCATTAAACTTGGTCTGTGGGCAGGAGGTCGGGGTTCGACTGAACTGCCCACTTTAAGCGAGCTGTGAGCTTTTCATCCGCGGTTTTTTGCAGCTGCTCAACTCGTCGTCACCTCTTAAAGCGCGGTGATCAGCACACCTGCACTGAGCTTTACAAAGACATTTTTATACTTTTTTTCCTCCTTTATTTAGAGCTGAGCTGAGCCGCTCTGTATCTGCACGTTAAAAACAGCTGATCCTCCGCGACGCGTCAACAACTAACACTATTTTCCACTCAAATGCACCTAAACTCTCTTTCTGAGGACCACATGATGTGAAAACGCAATAAAACTTTCTTACCTGTAAATCTGGTCACGTTTTCTGCATAAATAAATGTTATCCATTCTTTGTGCTCAAACGCCAAAGCAGGGGCGAATCCAGATGGAATGGGGGCGTGGGGGAGGGATGTGCCCCCCTCACAACACCCCTAGATTAAAGGTACAGTTTTGAAGCCTTTTTTTACTACAACTACTAATACTACTTAAAATAATATTAATTTCGACAAGTAAAATATTTAGAGAGAATTTAAATGTTAGAAAAATGCTAGAATGAATTTAATAGTTACATTTATAAACAATGTAGGTTCGAAATTGCAAGTTTTACTGTTACAGTGCTGTCAACAGTTAAATATGAGGTCAAGAAAGAGGTCTTTATTTTACTTTTTATAAAACAAGTATTTATTTTCATTGAAGTCAAGAAAGGGTGACTATAAAGTAAGTTTTGGCAAAACAGGTATCATTGTCATGTTGAGGTGGCAGAGGGTTGTTGTCGGCAGCTGGGGAAAGTAACTAAAAAAGTAACTAGTAATCTAACTTAGTTACTTTTACAATTGAGTAATCAGTAAAGTAACTAAGTTACTTTTTCAAGGAGTAATCAGTAATTGGATTACTTTTTCAAAGTAACTGTGGCAACACTGTTTATAAGTTAAGAGCACGTTGAAACACGCTGAAGCTCGCTGATGTACATCCTAATAAGCTGAGCTCCTCAAAAAATTTTGGACATGCTGAAAATCTTCACAGCATGCCAGCGTGTGACTCATACGTCTGGCACATGCTGGACATAAGTTGTAGTTAAGTTATGTGATTGTTGGCACACATTTTTTGGAATTTACTCATAAGTCTAAATCTGTCCATTAATGCTGGCCACTGATTTGCTGAAACCTGCAGTCCTTATGCAGAACGACTGTTTCATTCACACATGGAAAAAAAAATGTATAAAGTCTGAGCTGTTCATTTCAGTCCAATTCACCATCACAGACTGATATGAATCAACATAAAGCTCCTGATTTTTGACCTCTGAAAATACTTTATTCATGGCTGGAAATGCAGCATTTTAAAGCAAGTCCCTTGGTGTTTTTTCTGCTGCAGGTGTGTTTCTTAGATGATTCCCATGTTGTGCTCTGAACACACAGAGGCGCTGTAATGATTTAAACTTTTAAAGCGCCGTCGCTGACGGTGATCACACCAACAGATCACACAGCACTTTCTTCAGATCACACCTGATCACGGTCGACTGGCGCTTAAAAAGTTTAAATCATCACAGCATTTCATTAGTCAGTTGTGCGATGACCTGATCAGATCCGCTGATCAGGAAGCAGCCGCTTGGCACTTTAAACATTTAAAAAGACAGCACTCCATTCATTCACGGCAGCATTTCCCACAGCCAGTCCATTCATCAGCATTCTGTACACAATGAAAATGGTCCACCAAGGTAAAAATGAAAATAAAAAAAATAAAACAATCTTAAATTACTCTGCTTCTGACACACACCACACCGTGCAGTACCGACCTGAACCAGTGGGTGTAACGTGGCTGTCGGTATATGCTGGATAATCGTCAAGGTGTGACAGATGCATTAATTTATTAGACGTATGCCAGCGTGCGCTAGAGTTTTTAATATGATCAACATATGCAGGCCAAATCATCAAGGTGTGACAGGGCCTTTAGTATACATAGTTGTTACGGCCATCATTGGCACCAGATTTGAAATCAGTGTCCAATTTTTTAACGGTTCAAAAATGTCATCCCAATTCTTGAAATCGTTGATAGTACATTCATTTAAAAACAATTCAAAACAACTTCAAGGAGCAATTAGGTTCAAGCAGCACAGAAACACAGTGACAGATAACATTTTAGAACAATAAAACAGATAAAACAGACTTTGACAAAATAACTTCTGAGTATTCATAGTCTTAATGGCTGTAATCATGTTCAAACATCTTTAAACAGGGTATTCATAGTGACTATGGCCTGAAACATGTTTGCTCGTGCTCCATCAAGGTAAAAATTGGATGCTGAAGCAGCATTTGTTGCATTTTTGTTCAAAGTTGATGTGTGGCCGAGGGTGCAGCTCCTTTTTCATTTTTGGGTGAGTTGCGAGGTCTGCACTTTATAAGCCAGTCTGTTAGGCAAACTGTATGAAACCTTTTCGTCCCATTTTTTAACTTTTTGGATCATGGTTGATCATAGAAGAAAGTGCCCTGTGGAATAGCCCTGTTACCTACTGTATTTCATATACTCATGCACACCTTGTTAATCACTTTAGGCCAAATCCTCCTTCATTATACAAATTCACATCACCGGAGAAGGCTTAAATGCAATAAGCATTACGTTTTTTATAGCTTGAAGTTGGAAAATATGCATAGTAATAATAATAAAGTCACAATCACTTGCCTAATAAATGTGCACATAGTGAAGAAGGGCACTTGATACAGAACACACTTCTGACATGCCTTCTCAGTCCCTTTTTGATTTAAGTTAAGCCCCAAAATTAATTCCCCTTGTCAGTGAACTACCCCTGTCCAAAAATAAGTGTGTTGGCCATATCCTGTTTATAATAAGGATATGGATGACAGTACATCAGACAGTATTGGGATCCTGATTGCAACACAGATCCTGATTGCTCACCTTTCTGACTGTTGAAACATGATATTGATCATTGTTCCAGACCACTTGTGTTTCATTCTGATTGCTCATCTTCATTTGATCAGTCACTTTTGCTGATATTTTTTTGTGCTCAGTATCTCTGGAATATCCCTGGGTACCACTGACACAACTTGTATATACACACTGGGAGTTGGCACAATTTGCATGCCAAATAACCTTGTGTGTTGTCTACCCAAGTACTCTCCCAGCCACATACTAATCACAATCTTCTTTGTTTCACTTTTGAGATTGTGCAAGATCAGGTGCACACAAAGCACATTCGCTGCATGACATTTTATGAATGGATGACCTTAAATTCACCCTCTGTCAATTCATCTGACGGTAATAAAAACATTCCATTATTCATTTAGAAATTACAGCCAATCTTATACAAAGTCCTAGCATTTTCAGATGTCATAAACGACTGGAAAATTAACAACAAGCAGTTTCATATGTGGACTCTTGTCATTCCATGGCAAATTAAGCAGACAAAAGGTCTTGAGTTGTTTCCAAGAGATGAATTTGCATTTGGCAGCTGTTAATTGGAATTCTCAATAGAGGTCCAAAGAGGTGTTGATGCAAGTGAAGGACACCCATAATTAGGACAAACAAACATCAGATCTGGAGATCCAAAAGTCTTTGCAGGACCACACATGTCCATTGTAAATATCAGCAATAATGCCTTGGTAATGTGAAATGCATTCCTGCTCATGATGCAGACTCAGTTCTGAGGATCACAGCAACTGGACAACACAAATGGGATGCTCAAGTGTCATCTGTCCATGGCAGATAAAGAGCAAGAGCTGTTCATCTGCTTAGATGATTGCCAAATGGGAAGCTCCATGAGGAGGTGCACACATCCAACAAGCACCACTACTGCATGTTCCAAGACTGCATTTGCTGTACAGATTACGGTCGGCATATTTCTTCCTAGTGCCTCCTACCAAGACTCATAACTTCCATGTTTTGCACCCAGCAATAAATCGCTGGTCCAAAATGAAAGTGCTCCAAAAAAATGCAGTCATAACGACAATGCAGGCGACACATACATCCAAAAAGCAAACTAGACACAAAGTCCCTGCACTGATAGTTTGTATTAGATGAAATCTGGGTAATTATGTTTATCATGTCATCATGCTAAACTGTAATGAAATGCAAGTTGTCAGCAAAATCCCTCCTCTGAGGCAAGAACAATAGTAGCAGAGTGAGAAAGACTGCAGATTGAAGCTGCTGCACATCTCTGATGAAGGGAGTGGAAAAAGTGAATGAAATGTCTGCCTACATCTTGATATGAACCATGTTGTGGTTGGGTGCAGTAATTTTAGAATGGAATTTTTCCTTTTTTTATTATGTATTATTTCATCTGTGATACTTTTAATACATTGATGAAGAGATGAAAAACAAGGGTATGCGCTTTATTTTTATATGATGTTATGTCATGCTTCACTTCACTGTGATGAGTAACACTGTGTCATACTGTTCTAATACACTGTTATGGGAATTTAAATTGTTATGAATCAATTTGTCTGCTGACTTATCAGTATAAAGTGATGTCAATATTACAGGTGCATTTCAAACAAGAGCAATCAGAGATTTCTGATGTCTGCCAATCTGGATCCAGATCACAAGATAAGAACAAGATAAGATAATAAGCATAAGAAAATATGAACATTTTTAGCTGCCAGGATTCACAGTGAAACAAAAATATGCATAATCACACACTCAGAATTGATCAGAATACACACCCATGTGTGTGTGCCTGTGTGTTGTAGAACTGTACTAATTATCATTAATTGATCCATCATTTTCTGTTCATTTATTATTTGCTAGGTCTATAAAATGTCAAACAAAAGGGATGAGAAATCAATCAATCAATGCCCGAAATGGGGCCTTCAAATTCTTGATTTGTCCACAGCCCAATGACATGCCAAATAGGAGTAAAGCATAAACTACAGACAAGAGAGATTTCTGATGTCCACCAATCCGGATCCGGATCACCTACCAGAATTCAGTGGAGTCTTCCATGGCATAATATCTATCTCTGGTACAAATTTGGTGAGAATCCATGAAGTAGTTTTAATGTAATCCTTCAAAGCCTACAAACAGTGAAATCTTGATCCAGAATCCAGATCCAGATCACCTCCAAAATTTTATGGAGTCTTCCATGACCTAATATCTATCTGTAGTGAAAATTTCATCAAAATCAGTGCAGTAGTTTTGATGTAATCCTGCTAACAGACAGACAAATACATAAAAAAACTGATGGTTTTATTACAAGCTTGGTGGATGTAAAAAATTGAAAATTGACATTTTTTTCTAAAAGTGAAAATATCATACATATATTCAAGATTCCTTACACATACATGGAATATATTAGAATATCTCATCCTGGTTCTGTGCACACAACCACAGGCGTGAGGAGGACTGCCGACTTGATAGTTGTCCAGAAGACACTCATTGACACCCTCATTGTGGATGGTAAGCCACAGAAGGTCACTGTTCACAGAGTGCTGAACCAAAGCATATTCATGGAAAGTTGACTTGAAGAGAAATGTGTAGTAGGAGAAAATGCAAAAAGGGATGACAACATGGTTGACCAAGCAAAGCCAATATTAAGCAAACCCAATTCAAAAACTTGGGGGAGCTTCATGAGTAGCGGACTGAGGCTGGAGTCAGTGCATCAAGAGCCACCATATACAGATTTTTCCAGCAAATGGGCTCGTATAACATTCCTAGTGTCAAGCCATTCCTGTACACAGTAAATTTTGCTGAGTAAAATATACTCTACTTATTTAACGGGTGGTTCTCCTAATGGTGTACTTTGTTGTGGACATTAAAAGTTTTGAGCCATGTATTTTTTTTCCAGTAATCATACATTAAGTGGAGCTAACAAGCAAATATACCAGTCTACTAGCTGCTAAAAGTGCTAATCCCATTAGCATACAACATTAAATCCGATGACAGTTTCACTTTTTTCACTCATTTGCGCTCTATGACCACGGTGCTCGAGTCTGGAGTATTTTATGACAAACACCTGGAATAATCTGGCTTGTTGTGTGATCAAACCTACAGTTGTCTTCCTTGCTGCCAGTGTCCTGATGTGCTTTAGCCAGCATCCTCCTTGTAAGAGCAATATATTGACTTTTCTCTTTTCTTTCCTATCTATTATACATTTATTTTAGTCAACACTTGATAACTTGCATGGATATTGTTCAGTAATCACTTAAATAATGTATGGATCTTTTGTTGTCTGTCTTTCACAGGGCTCTCTATTTGTCTGATGTGACCTACAGAACCTTGCTGCCAGCCTGCCAATTCCATGACAGTTTCACCACTTATGAGTGAGTGAGTGAGTGAGTGAGTGATAAATAAACACTCTTGAATCTTACTTTCTCGAGCATCGTTCTTAAGACCAAGTGGGCAACATACTGTGTAGTCTTCATTTATTTTATTCAAGGCTCCAGAATATAAAGGGATATTGGTCATTATTATCACTTTACCGAGGCATTGCTAGGCCGGTAGCATAGATTTAAGGCAATGCTACCTGGTTATACCCGCCGGCTGTGCGTAAACAAATCACATCATAGCGCACAGCCCAAGAACTGTCCGCAGAGGGGAAAAAAAAATAAAAATAAAACAGCAAGAAGTGTGTGTTGGTCCCAATATGGATATTCCAGATGATTTTCTCATGGATAGTATGACAATGAACAGCAGCCAGAGCAGCCAGCTTGATGAGGATGCACTGCCAAATTTGGAGAGCAGCGCGTGCCAACCAACACGACAAAAGTTAAGTGAGCCAACTTTTTATGTACCCGTTACAGGTTGTGTATCTCAGTAAAAAAGTGATAATAATGCAAAAAACATGCTGTTGTCGTGCGGTATGCATTTTCAGAGTCCCTCTGTCCATGCCATCGCCCGCAATGACAGATATTCGCACTCCTCTAACTCGGGCGAATATCTGTCATTTTGGGCAACTGGGCATAGACTCTGAAAATGCATACCGCCCTCCAAAAGCATGTTATTGTATTAGTATAGTAGTGTTATCAAGGGCTTGTTTGTTTATATGTACTTCAACGGGGGGCAAGTTGGCACAGTATCTGCACATGAATTGTAGTAGTGGGCAGTGTTGCCACAGTTACTTTGAAAAAGTAATCCAATTACTGATTACTGATTACTCCTTGAAAAAGTAACTTAGTTACTTTACTGATTACTCAATTGTAAAAGTAACTAAGTTAGATTACTAGTTACTTTTTTAGTTACTTTCCCCAGCTGCCGACAACAACCCATGTCAACATGACAATGATACCTGTTTTGCCAAAACTCACTTTATAGTCACCCTTTCTTGACTTCAATGAAAACAAATACTTGTTTTATAAAAAGTAAAATAAATACCTCTTTCTTGACCTCATATTTAACTGTTGACAGCACTGTAACAGTAAAACTTGCAATTTCAAACCTACATTGTTTATAAATGTAACTATTAAATTCTAACATTTTTCTAACATTTAAATTCTCTAAACATTTTACTTGTCGAAATTATTATTATTTTAAGCAATATTAGTAGTTGTAGTACAAAACGGCTTCAAAACTGGACCTTTAATCTAGGGGTGTTGTGGGGGAGGGGGGCACATCCTTGCCCCATGCCCCCATTCCATCTGGATTCGCCCCTGCTTTGGCATTTGAGCACAAAGAATGGATAACATTTATTTATGCAGAAAACGTGACCAGATTTACAGGTAAGAAAGTTTTATTGCGTTTTCACATCATGTGGTCCTCAGAAAGAGAGTTTAGGTGCATCTGAGTGGAAAACAGTGTTAGTTGTTGACGTGTTGCGGAGGATCAGCTGTTTTTAACGACCAGATACAGAGCGGCTCAGCTCAGAATTCTAAATAAAGGAGGGGAAAAAAGTATAAAAATGTCTTTGTAAAGCTCAGTGCAGGTGTACTGATCACCGCGCTTTAAGAGGTGAGGACGAGTCGAGCTGCTGCAAAAAAACGCAGATGAAAAGCTCACAGCTCGCTTAAAGTGGGCAGTTCAGTCGAACCCCGACCTCCTGCCCACAGACCAAGTTTAATGCTGCTATCGACCCACAATGAAAAATAATAGTAACGCACAGTGACATGGAGAAGTAACTTTAATCTGATTACTGATTTGGAAAGATTAACGCGTTAGATTACTCGTTACTAAAAAAAGTGGTCAGATTAGAGTAACGCGTTACTAAGTAACGCGTTACCGGCATCACTGGTGGTGGGCCAGTCTGGACCAAAAAGTCCAGGGCTGAATTTTTGTCCCAGTCCACCCCTGGGTGAGGTCAACAACAGATAAATTACTGACTCAGACATGCGAGGGTCTTATTGGTTCACTTACCCACTAAACATTAGACGTCTTATGCATGTTCTATGGACCCTATGGACGCAATATAGAAATGATCTGCATGCCAATAAGACGTCTAATATTAGTGGGTATGTGATGTTCACATCAGATTCCTCACAGCCAAAATGTGAACTTGGAGAGTACAGAAACCCAACAATGTAATAATTGTCAATTGTCATTACCTCCTCCAAATAAAGGAGACATTGTAAACTTTGTGCGGCACATATCAAATGTATACAGATCTATGTGATGTAACATATAGGAACAGAGCACAAAGGAAAGATTTTGAAACAAATCCAGATCTGCTTCACAGATGAATCTACTCTTCCCTGAATCAAGAACCATGCCTTCCCAAAATTGCATCAACAATTTTAACAACTTTTTGAGTTGTCATGTACAGCCACTCACATGACTGCCATCCTTGACTGAAGATGGAGGAAATAAAAAGGCAACATTTCTTTTCAATATGCATTTTATGCTCCTACGAGCTGACAATGTTTTCCATCCCATTCTAAAGTGTGGTGTCACATGCATAATAAAAGCACAATACTTGATTTTATGCATCATGTAGTGCAATCCATGTAGATACACGATCACCGCAAGCAGTGCTCTGCTCATTCAGCTGTGTTCACTCAGCAAAGTAAGCAAGAATAGGAGATTCCTATTAGTCTATATGGACATTTCTGTCAGGAACCATTTGCAAAGCAGACAGTATAGTGCTTTGAAGGGCAGTCAAGTGAATGCAATACTGCTTGTGTCATCGTGATGTTCTCTTGATTATAGGAAGTATATCACAAACTGCAATACATGTAAATAACAACATATTTCAGAACACATTCTATATTAAACTAAGCCAGTAGGTTGCCCATGGGGATCCACAGACTTTAGATTGGATAGTGTTCATAAGATAGTTAGCTGACATTTTTCAAGGGTGGTAATAAATTATTCAAAGTTTCTATAATGAGTTGGAATGGCGGGTGACTCCAGAATGCTTTTAGAACATAAGACATAAGACCTTATACCGCAACAGTTTTTAGAAGAAGAACTCAACCCTTTTATTTCCCATGAATTATGCAATTTTTTAATGTTAATTTACTGTCATAAAGTATTTAGTATTTATTTTAGGTTCTTGTTATCATATACACACTATTCTTCATCTTCTTCTTCTTATTATTATTATTATTATTACTTCTATTTTGTCATTTGATTTTTAAATAAACCACAATGGAAATAAGTTTTCTTATTTTTGTGTCTTGTTTTTAAATAATAAATGCAGTTTTCAATTTTTCTTGAAAACTGCATTTATGTAGTGCTTTTCCATCTGCATCAGATGCTCAAAGCACTTTACAAATAATGCCTCACATCCACCCCGATGACAGGGTGCTGCCAGACAAGGCGCTTACTACACACCGGGAGCAATACGAATTAAAAACCTTGCCCAAGGGCCCTTGGTGATTTTCCAGTAAGGCTGGGATGTGAATCGAGGATCTTCTGGTCTCAAGCCCAACGCCTTAACCACTAGACCATCACCTCCCCTAAATAAACTAAATAAAACTAAATAGATAACTCGAAAAAAGCCAGCCTACACAAATGTGCCATAAGTTTCACTTTAAATATGTCAATTGAGTCCACAGAACATAAGCCCAAAGGCAGTGCATTCCACATTTTAGGTGCCACCACTGCGAAAGCACAGTCCCCTGGCTTTCAGTCTTGCCATATGCACAACCAACGGGCCCAGAGCCGAAGACCTCAGAGGCCTGCTTGTCACATAGCGATGTAATAGCTTGGCGATGTAAGTTGGCATTTGCATGTGCAGTGCTCTAAAAGTCAGAACCAGAATTTTAAATTGGACTCTAAAATGGATGGGTATCGATAAGATTTTATCGATATCGATACCATTATCAATTACCATTATCAATCCGATTCCTTACCGATTCTCTTATTGATACCTCTTGTGAATTTTTTGTGTACTAAAAGTAGGCTTTACAGGTTTTATCTCTGTTTTATTCTTTTACTTCTGTTTTTAATTATGGATTTGAACATTTTAATTTTTATTTATTTATATTAATTTTTTATGTTGAACTATTCTATGTGAGGTGCCCTGAGACATTTTTTTTTCTTGTGATTTGGCACTTTATAAGCTGATTAAATTGAAATTTTTAATTGAAATTGAACATTTTATTGAGTCTTAAAGTAAATAAATATGAAATTGGTCACTGGATCCTTAAACTTTGGACATAATAAACGCTACATGGTGAATCCTTGATCTCTGGACATAAATAGAAATAAACTAAATCTATAGTTATGGTCAAAAGCATTTCCTTTCAGAAATTATTTCTTTCCATACATCTGAGCTGAGCTCTTGCAGCTGGCTGTGCTGCATATCAGGATGGAATTCATAAAGAATGCAGGATGTCTCATTTTGGGAGGAAAAAATGTTTTAGTCGATTGTAGTTTCTTGTCTGTATTTCAATGTTTGTAAGAGGTGTCATTTTATTTAAAGAGGCAATTCATTTTGAATTCTGACCGAACTCTGTCTGAGCAGAGAGCCACACAGTGTTTGGAGCAGTGCCAACGGAACGGAGGACGATTCTCGTTTCTTGACTGCAACAAGACAAGAGTCCCAGTTAATGACTTTAATCCACACAAAAGTGACTTACGATATTTTAATGGCTTTGAGAGGGGTTAAGAAGCGGACTTGCCATTTCTGAAGAGCAGGGAATCAAAGAACCAACAAGCTAGTGGATCGAAGCATTGCTTCACTGCTTCATTGCTGGTTCACGCTTTAAAGTGGTGTCGCGCTGCAGAAACGGTTGATTACAGACCCGCTACAGGGTCTGTAATCAATGTAGAGGAATGATCATTTTCCCGACAAACACCCTCAAAAACATCGGCTGCTCTGAAGGACAGATAAGGGAATCATTAAGCAAGAAGGCTATTGATATCGGTGGATCGAATAATTTCTTAACGATACTCGAAAAGAACCGGTTCTCAATACGCAAACCCTAATGGGGATCCAGTGCAAAATGGGAAGAATCAGTGTTACATGTGACCTCTTTGATGACCCCGTAAGAAGCCTTGCAGCCACATTCTGGACCATTTGTAAGCGGTCCAGAGAAGACTTGCTAAGGCTAATAAACTGTGAATTACAATAAACCAGATGTGATGAGACAAATGCATGAATGATCATCTCCATTTCAGCCTGAGACACAAACCTGTGCAGACAGGCAAAATTACGCAAATGAAAAAAATAAGACTGTGTCAGACGGGTAATATACGCATCAAAATTGAAGGAATGATCAAATGTAGCACCTAAATTCCTGACTGCTAAGCTCACAAAAGGGGCCAGAGAACCAAGGTTCCCAACCAAAGTGTGAACGAACTTGTCAGGGGCACAAACAAGGACCTCGGCTCTTGCCATGTTAAGGTGCACTGACACGTTCATGACTTTGATTCACACACTTGCATGCACGTCATCATGATGATCCCACTTGCTGTGTTCCCAGTTGGATGCAGTGCTTTGTTCTACCACCTGCCACTCGCTCTATGTTGTACACTGCATATACAAAACAATTATTTTGTAGCAGATTAATCATTTTCTTTGCAATTTTTCTTGAAAATACCTCTAATCACTCCAGCAAGACCATTTGAGCGTGTGCACTGAATGAGCTGGAGAAAGCATTTGGAGCCGTCTAAAAAGGTCATTATTTGTCATGTTTACATTGTCATGGCTTGGTAAAACAGTTGCATTTTCTTGCCTTCTTGTCTGCAGCTATTAAAGTATGTTTTTGATAGATTTAACGTCTTGATATAATCATTCAGACGAGCTGTGCTCTGATGCAATCCACTGACGCAAACACTTGCTCTGTTCACTTCTTCTTTACTCCACTTGAAGAGCTGCATGAAATGTTGGCGAGCAGATCATGCCACGTAGCATGACATTTATAGGTTAAGGATTTTTGAACATTTCAAAATTCTCTCTGCGCAATTGCATGCACCGGTACCCCTCTCACATTTAGTGTGCACCCGTTAAAGACTAATTTACTCTCTTGCACAACACATGTTGTGCAAGTGCATGAATCAAAGTCATGCACGTGTCAGTGCACCTTTAAGGGACAAGTAGTTAGCCGCCAGCCACCCACCAATAGCCTCAACACAGCTCTGAAGAGCAGATACTCTAGAAACTATTTAAGGAGTAAATGACATATACATGTTGATGTCATCCACATAACAATGGTAGGAAACCGCTTTAAAAGAGCAAATAATGTAGGTCCCAGAACAGAGCCTTGAGATACACCAAAGGATAAAATGTCAAAGGAGGACATAAAATTATCAGTGCCTACAGGTCAGAACCAGAAATGCCCACCCAAGTCTTTAATTGCTCAATTAAAACCTGATGATCAACTGTATCAAAAGCTGCAGAGAGATCCAAATGGACAAGTAAAGAATATTCACCTGCATTTCCTGTGCATTAAAATATTGTTTGAAACTCTGTTCAAATGATATTGTTCAGTGTTCATTGTAGTTCATTGTTCATTGTTGTTAGCTAATATCCATAGTTTTTTCCAAAAATATTAGTCCCATCAACATTCTGTATTTGCAGTCTTCATCCTTGACCCAAAATACATAAGCATACCATACGGCAAATGTCAGCTCTCCCCAGTTTGTCCATGATCGAAGTTGAATACACACACACACACGCACGCACGCAGAGCTTTCTATCTTTTCTGCATTCTGCCGCAAGCAAGTGCTTTTATTTTAAGACACCCACAAACAGAGACAGTGGCGGAAGACATCAAACACTCTACACTTCTCACTCATGGTAACAGCAACATGACATTTACAGTAACTCACTCATTGTAATGTCAACACGACACTTAACTAAAGTGACTCAACCACTTGAACTACAAAAACACAATAAATCAATAACACTAACAAAGCTGTAGAACTAACACGAACCATAATAACGACTAGTTAACAATCACAATAGACCTGAGTTAGTACATGAACTTATCACATTATTTTTTTTTTCTGTTTTTTTATTCCTTTTCACAACAAAGGCATTGGAATGATCAAACTGTCACAGATTCTACATAGCAAACCTATCCAAAAACTATACCATTTCATCAATGATACCCCCCCTCCAATTATTAGCTATTCATATACTAAAGCCCCGTTTACACATAGACGGTAAGAGCTCCCGATCACACGCCGTTCTTAACGCCGGCACCAGGGGGCGTGGCTTAGTTCCAGCTTTACCGGGAATCGTCGAAAAAATTATTCAACATGTCAAATAATTCCGGGAGTGCTCCTGGAGAAGTCGCGTGACGACGGAGACAACGCGAACAACGCGAACAACGGCGTTTGATACTTTTTAATCGCTGTTTCATCCTGCCCCTCCCTGTAGTGCCGCAGTTTACACCACCGTAATTGGCGGCCGGCGTTGTATCCCTAACCAACGGCGTGTAAAACGTCAAAAGAGCCCACATCGGCATCCTCAAGGGCGTTTTAACCGGCGACAGAGGCAGACAAAACGGCGGTGCTAGCAGACAGTACGCCGTTCTAAACGCCACCTCCCGGTTAATGGTGTTCCAAATGGCCAATAGGCGGCAGTCAATATAAAAACGCTAGCGCGCTGCATACCGGCCTCTCACTCGCAGCCAGCTCCAGATATTTTTGCAGAGAAGCTCCAGTATGCCTCCTAAAAGAAAATTGGCAGCGGCAAGGACTTACCAAGAGGTCTGGTTCAGAAGCAGGGGAGAGGTCTGTGGTGGAGACGAGCAACACATTGAGGAGGGGGAAAAGGAGAGGAAAAGAAAAGGCTGAGAGATGAGCTCCCTCCCCCTGCAGTGACAGCTGCTTCAGCCTATTATACTCTGGAGGCGGTGCCTATATGCAAAAGTTCCTGGAGTAATGCAGGATTTGCCTGGATAAATCCAGCGGTACACAGGGCATTATCAGCGGCAGCAGAACACCGCACGTCTTAACCTGCGATTGTAAAGGATAGAACTGGGTATTAACTCCCGTTGCCTGACGTGTGCCAGATGCTACGGCGTCAAAACGCCGCTTTATTCGGCGAATTTAGCAGCACGTATTTGCGCCAAGTATGGCGAAATGCTCTGCCCCTTTCCACCGTGAAAACAGCAGGAACTACCACGAACTTCTGTCTACGTACTACCCGCCAACAAAACCGTCTGTGTAAACCATGCTTAAAACTATAGCTGGTAAAATTTTTAATTTCAATCAAAGCATAAAAATTTAAACTTTGAATTAGGAACTACAAACCTTAGCTGCAACTGCCACTCGTCTAATTTCAAATACGAGCCAACAGGACATGTAATAACCATAATCTTGGAATAATTGAGAACAGGAAGCTTAGAAAATTACTTAGTAAAGGACCATCGTTTAGACAACAAAATAATATTAACTGGAACACAAACCTCATAATGGTTAAAAAAGCCATTAGGGATTACAAAAATCACTGTGGTAAAAAAGAAAAGGTAGATACTAGAACATGGCCGAATGGGAAGGTAGAGTATTAGAAACAGTTCAAATTAAGATAGACTTAGGAAAAAAGGAAAAATCCATACAAAAAACACTGTCAGTCAAGGTTTGCCGAGAATACCTAAATAACTTTCAAAGGCATTTTGTTTTAGTAACTTCCAAAGACGTTTTGCTTTAGTACCAGCAGATAAAGCCAGCAACAATATCCTAATAGTTTGCAAAAACATTACTTAGATGTAGTTTTAAAGGAACTCAGCACAAGTGATGGGACTAGCCCACAAACATATATGTCTTATAATAGTCACATAGAAGTTATTGTAACAAAACACCAATACTAAATATAACATTATTACAGATATGAAACAATTAGCATCCTTCTACTGGCTTCCAAAAATGCACAAAAATCCAATAGGTAGTAGCAGTCTATCATGCATGTACAACTAAACCATTATCCCAACTGCTAACCTCTACCCTTAAATTAGTTACAAAACATTTCAAACAATGCTGCGAAGGTATAGCTCGGAACACTGGAGTTAACTGTTTTTGGATTATCGATAATGCCACAGAGGTTTGAAATAAACGAAAGAAGTTAAAACACAAGTAGCTACACATTTTGATAGTTTTGATTTTTCCACCCTGTATACGAACATCCAACATGACCAACTTATATATAGTATAAGTGGACTAGTCAGGGAAGCTTTTAGGATTAGAGGCTCTAAATACATCGTTATTAGAAATGATGGCACTATGTACTGGTCTAACACAACATCAACACGTTATCGTAATGTAACTGAAGAAAACATGATTAAGCAAATTGAATTCCTTGTAGACAATATCTATATAGAGCTTGGCAACAGAATTTTCAAACAAACAATAGGGATACCTATGGGAACAGATTGTGCTCCACTTTTAGCTAACCTTTTCCTTTTTTATTATAAATATCAATTTATGAAAGATAAACTTAAAACAAATAGCCAGTCAGCAAAAACCTTTAGTAATACCTTCTGTTACATTGATGACTTACTTACTTTAAATAACCCTAATTTTGAGAATGAAATTAAAAATATTTATCCATCAGAATTAGAGCTTAAAAAGTATACAGAAAAAATGACAACCTCTCAAACTTAGATAAAGAGCTGAGCATTATAGATAGACAGTTTAGAACAGCAGTTTTCAACAAACGGGATGATTTTAACTTTCATATTCTTAAATTTCCTTATATGAGTAGTAAGATACCTACGTACAGCTAGTCAGAATTGTCAAATCTGTGATAATTACCAAAGTTTTTCCGCTAGACACCACAAACTGACTAGTAGATTAGTTAAACAAGGGGTTCTGTATTACAAACTGATATATATATATATATATATATATATATATATATATATATATATATGCCAGTTAAAAGTTGTTTTATCAGTCTTCATTTTTTTTTTGTCTTTTAATTTTATTTTCTTACAATGATTTTGATACCTAAATGGTAACTATGCCTACTACTGTCAACATTAGCTTACCTGGAATTTATCCCTCTACATCGAGCTAGTTGAAGTCTAACCTGGCCTACATGTTGCTGCAGCCATGAACCCCAAGCTCTCTTTAGCCAGGAGCAGTTCCACCTCTATATCCTTTCACTAAGATAATTATATCATGTCTCCATTTTTGTTCTCCATCTTGTTCTTTTATTAATATTATTGTATTAGTGATAAAAATGGAGGAGTAGGGTACAATTAGTTAAATCTAACAGCTAATGTTAGCTTATCTAGCCAGCTGTAGCACCGTTTATCATAGCTAACAATATTGTCAGTTCTTTTCTGTTTAAGAAGCTATCGTTAATACACAGTTTTGTTTACATTTGTTGTTAAATATATTTGTTAACCCTCTGGGGCTGATGCCGTCGTATATGATGGCTGGGACCAAGCTTTACTAAATTATAAATAACTTTTTAATGATATGAGATAGAAACTTACTTTTTTTGCTGAAAAGTTAACTCCACGGACTTTCAATCCACCATCAGCCATCTTTGGACTCCTCATAGAAGCTGTGTGATGACATGCGGAATGTGAGTGTCCAATCGGAATTGGTCCACCGTCACATGGTTTTCCAAAATCCAATCGTAGGGCAGATTTACCTCACGTGATGAACCAAAGATCGTTTTCAGGAGCGATATCTTACTAGTTGGCCCGTTTGAATAGCCCCCTAACTCCTCCAATGCACCCTGCACCATTACGCACAGCGAAAGTGAAAGCAGACGGAGATTCTTGCATGACAATCTTAATTGCTCAACCAGAGTGTGTAACAATCAGGATTGCTCCACTAGTTTGCATTTGAATGCTACTGGATTACTCTGTGGCTCTCTCCCTCTAGCATAAAGCACTGTTTACCATATCAATGGGGTCAGGGAGAGGGGCCGCTCCTCAGACTGGAGCATAAGTGCATAGACCATTTTGTATATATTGTTCAAAATGTGCATTTGTGTTTATTGTTTGAACTTTTTTGTTGTACAGTCTTTCACACAAGACCTCAAATTACCTTTATAAAGTGTCAAAACAGTTGTTTATTATAGTTTGCTGTGTGTTTTGAATAAATGTTGTCAAGAAAGATGACTTTAAGCTTGCTTTCAGCTTGTTTTCATCTTGGAATATAATACGTGCCATGGGATTAATACACATGTTGTTGGAATAAACTGGACAGTGTTTGGTACTTTCCCGGAGTAAGTGAGGTCATACCGGACTTTTCCATTGCAGATGGGGAGGCCCATGGAATGAACTCAGTGGTGAAGACGATGGAATATGTTTAAGATGATTCTAAAATGACAAAGTATGATTAAATGAACTATTAATGTAATAAAAAGTAAAAGTTGATTAGAAAAAGTATGTAACAAATAAGTAAAATGAATGATTATATGAGTTGTTTTTCTTGCAGTTACAGAGAAAGAGGAACTGAAAGAAGTTGTTTTTAGTGTAGAGGCAGAGAAAAAGGAGGAAGTTAGTGATGTCGCAAGCGAGGCCAGAAGAGCTGATGATAAAAACAACTGAAAATGATTAAGATGTGATAAGATATGAAATGAATAATAAGGAATGAAAATGTTGTATATGATCATATGAATTGTTTTTATGTGAAAGAAAGTTGTAATGAAATGATTGAATATGATTGATGTGATTCTAAAAAAGACATGATTTAAAAAGAATGAATTCTCGGAAAAAGCTGATGTGTTAAGCAGAAAACAGGAACTTGCACAATAGAGTTACTGGCAGCCAGGAGATGAGTTCTCCAGATGTCTTCCAGTAAAAGGAAGGAGTATGGGGGGAGGTTTTGAGTCACCATCATCCCCATGGTAACCAAGATCAACTCAACAACAACAAGAGTTTCATATAAAAACTGTACAACAACAGGAAACAGGGTTATTCTTCCAGGGAGAGGTGCTGTTGTCACTTCTCCCCTGCTACGAGGAGATCACAAGACTTGACCATCTTGTGAGCTGCAATTGGAATCGTGGAGCGAGAGGATTGGAGACATAAGAGATTATTTGAGAGAGTTTTCAACTCCCACTCAGGCCGTCCAGTCATGGAGTAGCACAGCATTGGAGAATCACTGGCCTTAAGTCTGAGTGGGGAAGTTTCAACGTTTTCTCTCTCAAGGAACATCACATTGTACCAGAATGGATTAGATCAACTTTTGGTTGATTGAAGAAGGAATAAACTCTTATGTGGATTTATTTCCTGAAGGATTACAACATCACACAAGGATCGTGGTCAGCTAACAACTAATAGCTGATGAAGAGGAAATCAAGTTCATCTAACTGGGGATTTTAACATCAAAAACCTCCTTCCCTCACTCCTAGAAAAATTGTTAAGAAGTTAATCCAGTCCAGTCAGAGTAAGATCAGACAGCATTATTGAATCAAACACAAAAATCTCTGCCAATTATTATTCTGATTATATTTGAATTACTGTTGTGAAATTATCATCATATAACCGATTTTGATTATGTTGTCAGCACTTGCAAAACCTGCAATAAATTTCCAAGCATGCAGTTAAAGTGTTAAGGCTCGGACATTGGATTTATTGATTCTTCTTAAGGCGTAAAAGTTAAAGTTTTTTTTTTTGGGGTGTATAACATCAAAAAGTGCTCTAAAAGGTTAGTCTGGTTTTTAATGAAATTAACGCATCCTGGGGACTCGCTGTACGAGTCACTAAATTTAAAATCTAGCAACATTCCAAGAGCCCTGATCCATAAGAGGAGAGCTGCCGTTAACGGGCGTGGCCGGCTCGTATCCTGGTTCCAGAGGAGACTATTCGACCGGGGTGCGAGATCAGCGTCAGCGGGGTGGACGTCCGGATGGAGGCAGTGAGCGGCTAGACGAATCTCCTCGCCACCAGCTTGAACAGCCTTTGTGCAGCCCTGCCGGGTAATACCCGTGGAGACACGAAGGTCAGACCCCAGAGACGGAGAGCTGGTTTTATATAACGGGATCTGACAATGTGTGTGGAAAATTATTTCCGCTTTACTTTTTTCTTTGTTATTTGTGATTGTAAACCTTTATTACACTTATAAAACACAACAAAAGCATATATATTATGAAAGAACAGGTTGTCCTGAAAAAAAGAGACATGAAACTTGATTGTGGTATGCAGGGAGAACTGTTAACAGCAGTAATAAAACATTTATGCCAAGCGAGTGAACTGTCCAAAAATGCCCTCGGACCCCAGAGGGTTAATACCGTTGTTGTAGGGTTAAACTATGCTAAAGTATTTTATACACTAGTTACCGGCTTTGTTTAACATTGTTGGCTAGACAGGTACAGTTGAGTTTATGAGTTCTTCAATAGATATCTACATATACTATCTAAGTATGGGGTTTCCATTTGATAGCATATAGAATGTGTATTTGTCTTCCTATAGTAAGCTAGCAGGGTGAACTTTATATAGATACCTAAAACATATTACATCATAGCTTCTGTTTCTATAATAAAATAACCATATTTATTGCTTAGCTATCCTAGGTATAATTTTACTACTAGTCTACAGACTAGGTATATGTATACTCCTGTCTTCTTCTGTATTAATATTTAGGTTTTATAAGCTAACTCCTATAATATTCTATAGTAACTATATTTCTTGTATATGTTGTTTATTACCCTTATTGTGTAAATATCATTTATATACACAAAGTCTATTTTCTTGAGCTGCTTGGGTGGGTAGGGAGAGTTCCCATGGGATAAAAAAAGCTTTTCAGCCTACCACTCCTGGTTCTCAAGACCAGGCACCTAAGTGGCTCTACTCTATTCTACTCTTCTGTTCTCCTCTTCTTTTTTTAGATATTTAGATATACCTTAGTACACACTAGTAAAGTTCTACCTTAGAATTGGAATGTATTATAGACGACATACCTTACTGAATTTTCATGCAAACTCCACACAGAAAGTGGGAATCAATCCCATGACGTTCTTGCGATGAGACAATAGTGCTAACCACTAAGCCACCATGCTTAAATTACTTTGAGAAGAAAATAGATGACATTAAGTTAAATATATCCCAGCATGCCTTAGTCAGGCTGTTGGGAAAGTGTAGTGACACGGACCCACAACAGGGGGCGTAAATGATCGGACAATGAAAGAGTCGAATATGAACACTTTACTGTTGTGACAGAGCACAACAAAAACACAGAGGATTACAGAATTTGAGCAAACAGTCAATCCCCAAAGGTGACGTGTGGGCAGGCTCGAGGATAGAAGATGTCTGTCCTGAGAAGAACCGGAACCACACGATTTCCTCCGCCACCGAACCTGGAGAATACTGGAGCCGCCAAGTTCCGAGTCCCCAGGTGGCCACCGTCTCCGAGTGTCGGAACTGGTACTGCTGGCAAGGAGCAAGAACAGTCAGATGTGGGTGCGTGCACACCCAGTAACAACAATGGTGGGAATTCCACCTCCACCTCTAACACACACTCGTGCAGCTCCTGTCTAACCACTTATCTGGTTGGGGTGTGAAGCGAAGCCGTCGCTAATCACACCAAACGCCAATCTCTCAGATAGGGAACACCACAAGAAAACGGCTGGAAAAAGAGTTCAGACTAAGACACAGTTTAGTGTTAAGGCTGAGAATATTACCTTCACAGGTAGATGATATCTCGGCAATGAGGTGGAGATGACGTCCGGTTTTTATGGAGTGGAATGATGAAGTGTAGATGGATGACAGCTGTCAAGAGATAATGAGTGACAGCTGTCACCCCCAGCTGTGTCCGTGGCGGCAGCGCCCTCTCGTGCCTGAAGCCCGCACTTCAGGCAGGGCGCCCTCTGGTGGTGGGCCAGCAGTACCTCCTCTTCTGGCGGCCCACACAACACAGGCTACATTCTGCTATTGAGGTGGGTGCCATCACTGATACATTACCTAGGTTTACCAAATTTGATATTATTTCACGGACAGTGCTGACGATACTTGTAATGTCTGCTAAAAGTACAACCTGTCTGTTTGACTCTGTACCAACAAAACTGTTTAAGGCCCTGTGGGCCACTCTTGGGCCTACTGTGTTGGAAATTATTTATCTGTCACTCTCCTCGGGATCTGTTCCTGAATGTTTCAAATCTGCAGTGAAGAAACCATTACTTATGAAATATATATATATATTTGGAAGCTGGCTTCCAAAGCAGATCTTCTTGCCCCACCTGAGCGAAGGAAACAGTCTGGAGGAGGGCAGAAAAAATGCTACAACGACCTTCTGAAGTACAACCTCAAGAACTGCTCCATCAGCTGGAAAACCTGGGAAGAACAAGCGAGGGACCGAGCCAGCTGGTGAGCAAGGATCCACATGGAAGTGAAATTCCACATAATAATGTGAATGACCAACATACAGGAGAAAGAGGAAGGAGATGGAGCAAGATCCTGACTGGCAGAAGTTTCCCACAGTAACCGCTTGCAGCGGTTGTCTTAAAGCTGAGCTTGTTCAGTCATTTCCACATCCACCATCTCGACCAGGAATCAGTCAAGAGACAATGTTGTGGCAGTGCTTTGCCACTGAAGCGCTGCCACGGTGGCTATTTCTTTGTCAGCAACATATTCATCAATCTAATAATCTAATAATCCAATAAGTAATCGTATTTCTTCCATGTTCTCTGTCGTGTGTGGCATAACTCAGGGTTGTGCTATAGGTCCTTTTTAAACATTCACTTTATCGAGCACCTCTACAACAAATAGTTGAAGGCTATTACTTTGCTGTGTTTTACTGATGACACTCAGTTTCACATGTTCATTAATGGAAAAAAATCTCTCACATCAGGTCTTGTGAGGTTTGTCTGGATTCACTGAAAAACTGTATGTTTAATGGATGATTAGTCTAATTTCAACTTCACTTCATTGGTTTCCTCTCCATGTAAAGTTGGATTTGAATGTTCAAGTGTTAACATATATAATTTTGAATGGTCAATTCCCCTGTGATCATGTCCCAAAGAAGCCAGTGGTCCACATTGATATATTTTACTACCACTCTACATTTCTGTGAAATAGCCTTCCCATTGAGAAAAGGCAGTCCAAATGTGATGAGTCCTTTAAATCCAAACTGAAGCCACATCTGTTTTCTCCTACTTCTAATTAGCTGTAGTGCATCATTGTCTTGTCTCGCTCACATTAATTAGTCCCATCACCCATGGGGAAGATTCAGTGGCATCAAACTCTAATTTTGGGGAGGGTTGGCTAAGTATAGGTCTCTCCTGCTGATAAGGACGTTAAACAGATATTAAATTGATGTCATGACTAATTCTGTTCTGTTTGTTTAGTCCAAACTGTTATCTGACCTGTCCTCTGTGCCTCTTTAAGTGGCTGCCAGAGCAATGAAGCTGTGGTTGTCTGACGCATGGCTACTGTGCTGTCTGTTGGACATCTAAATATCACCAACCTGAATGACTGAGATCTGACACTGATATACACAGGGACTCCATGCGCTCTGATCGACATTTCATTTGTGTGTATTTCTTTATGACATTCATACATTGCACACAGTGAGATATATTAGGTTGTATTATTTGCAACTTTTGTGGTACAAATTGCTACATGTTCTGTCAGTCTTGTTTTGTCTATTCTGTTCTGATGTCATAGCATGGCCATGGCAAATGGACACCCCACTGAAGCTGTGCTGCTTGAACACACTTTAAAAATGTTTAAAGGAGTTTGTTTTTAAATGTCAATTTTGGCAATGTGTTTGTTAATGGGGTGAGTAAGGCATCAATATCTTACTCATGTCAGACTATGAGATGAACTATCTTGTGATTGTGTTGTAGGGGTAGTAGTAGTGATCATAGTGGTAGTAGTAATAGTAGAAGTAATAATAATAATCACACAAGGGTGGTGGAAGATTCCCAGGTGAAACCCCACCTTTGCCAGATTTCTCCATGTAATGTGGAGTTGCATCAGGAAGGGCATCCAGTGTACAACTTGTGCCAAATCATGCTCCACTTTGGATCTGCTGTGGTGACCCCGAGTGAAAACAAGGGAGCCAAAGGAACCAGCCAAAGGATCTTACTTGTAATAATAAAAATAATAAGTGGAATTATTGCCACAAGTGGAGGAGTTTAAGTATCTTGGGGTCTCTTTCACAAGTGGGGGTATGTTGGAGCATGAGATTGATAGACGGATTGGCGCAGTGTCTGGTGTTTTGCTGACACTATACTGGACTATCATGGTGAAGAAGGAGGTGACCCAGATGGCATGACTCTGAAATTACCAGTTGATATCTTCACCTATGTTATGAATTTTGGGTAATGACCGAAAGAATAAGGTTGCGGACTATCTGGGAGAGACTCCGAGTACAGCTGCTGCTTCTTCACAATGAAAGGAGTCAATAGAGGTAGTTCGGGCATTTGATCAGGTTGCCCTCTGGTCATCTCCCTAGGGAGGTCTTCCAGGCATGTCCAACTGGGAGGAAGCCCTGGGGAAGACCCAGGACATGCTGGAGGGATTATATTGCCCATCTGTCTTGGGAATACCTCGGGATCCCCCGTGAAGAGTTACAAGGCTTGACCGAGGATAGGGAAGCATGAGGTGAAATGCTTAGTCTGCAACCATGTGACTCAGATCCACATAAGCGGCAGAGAATGAATGAATGAATGAATAATAAAACACTCCAAGGACCCGGAGCTGGAAATCTACCTGAGACACTTTATCAATGTCCACTGATATGCATCAAAGTTAAAGCAGGTGCAGGATGACCAAACACCCCTGCACTTGCATGGATTTATGGTCTTATTTTGAGTGATAGTATACAGTCTATGTCTGTTACCCTTGCGTTATTATGAATATTATATTATATTTTTGTTTTTACACCTGCTGCTCTTGTGACTCATTATAGGAGCTATCATGATAATCTATACTACCTGGTCAAAAGACATTATCAATCAGCCAGGCCGACCCCAGGTCAACAGTTGCTGTGTTTAATAGGGGTTGACTGATTATCGTCTGGGTTCAACCAATATTAGTTGCTCCCACTGAGCACATCGTGCAAGCTCTTTACAGAGTGCATATCTGAATGCAAAGTAAGGCAGTCCCTCCAAAATTTTGCAATGCTAGGATTTCAACAAATATATTAGTGGTACCAAGTACACAGAAGTACACTTGTATTTAGACATTACCGTTCATAGGAGTTTGGTACAGTGGGTTAAAAAGCAAAAGACAAACACAAATGTTTCAGGGTACATTTCTTTAGTGAACAATTATACAATTTCATTCACACACTGGATAAGTGTTGCTCTCCATGACTCACTGTCCACTGCTGCTAACAGTAACAGGGAAATCTTTCAGGTGATTTAAAGGAAGCAGGTGGGTCAACTAACTGTGTGCAACTCATCGTGTTGTCAACCTGTGTATGACTCTTGTTAAGCTAAGGCTTGATGTGAGTTAAACTATCCAGCTGGATCTCACAACATGTGAACCTTGGTTCTGCTTTACAGTTGTCAGTCACATCATACTGTGCAGAGTTGTATTGTGTATTCTGCATAGAGTTCTGTGTAAGGTTCAATGCAAATACATGTATTGTGACTCTGTCTCACTCTCTCTCACTGTCTGTCTGTCTATCTATCTATCTATCTATCTATCTATCTATCTATCTATCTATCTATCTATCTGTCTATCTATCTATCTATCTATCTATCTATCTATCTATCTATCTATCTATCTATCTATCTATCTATCTATCTATCTATTCGTTGACTTGTTTGTTAAATTAATTGCAGAAATCCTGACGTCACAAAATTTCTGGATGATCTCATAAGGTGTAGTGTGCAAACAGATTACGTTATTCTCCTGGTTGTGTTTTGGGCATACAAAAAACACCAATCCTTCATCTGTTTTTGACTTTAAAAACAATGTGAACTGCATTACAGTTTTAATGGTGCATCCAAATGAGAGGTTTTCTGTCATGGTGGGACAATCACATGGGGGGTTCCTCAAGGGTCCATTCTCGGACTACTTCTTCCTAGCCCAGATTATGGAACATCACAACATCTATCATATGTATGTATGCGTGTATGTTTGTATCTCCTGTTCTTTTCAGCCCAATGTGGGTAAATGTAGATGTCAAAGAAATGCTTATTTTGTAAAACTCAAAATAAATGATCAATCAGTCAATATGTATGTATATGTACGTGTATATGTGTGTGTATATATGTATATGCATATCATCATCATCATCAATTTTATTTATATAGCACCAAATCACAACAAACAGTTGCCCCAAGGCGCTTTATATTGTAAGGCAAGGCCATACAATAATTACGTAAAAACCCCAACGGTCAAAACGACCCCCTGTGAGCAAGCACTTGGCGACAGTGAGAAGGAAAAACTCAATCACTAATGATTAAATGCAGAGTGGTGCATACAGAGCAAAAAGAGAAAGAAACACTCAGTGCATCATGGGAACCCCCCAGCAGTCTAAGTCTATAGCAGCATAACTAAGGGATGGTTCAGGGTCACCTGATCCAGCCCTAACTATAAGCTTTAGCAAAAAGGAAAGTTTTAAGCCTAATCTTAAAAGTAGAGAGGGTGTCTGTCTCCCTGATCCGAATTGGGAGCTGGTTCCACAGGAGAGGAGCCTGAAAGCTGAAGGCTCTGCCTCCCATTCTACTCTTACAAACACTAGGAACTACAAGTAAGCCTGCAGTCTGAGAGCGAAGCGCTCTATTGGGGTGATATGGTACTATGAGGTCCCTAAGATAAGATGGGACCTGATTATTCAAAACCTTATAAGTAATAAGAAGAATTTTAAATTCTATTCTAGAATTAACAGGAAGTCAATGAAGAGAGGCCAATATGGGTGAGATATGCTCTCTCCTTCTAGTCCCCGTTAGTACTCTAGCTGCAGCATTTTGAATTAACTGAAGGCTTTTCAGGGAACTTTTAGGACAACCTGATAATAATGAATTACAATAGTCCAGCCTAGAGGAAATAAATGCATAAATTAGTTTTTCAGCATCACTCTGAGACAAGACCTTTCTAATTTTAGAGATATTGCATAAATGCAAAAAAGCAGTCCTACATATTTGTTTAATATGCGCTTTGAATGACATATCCTGATCAA
This sequence comes from Thalassophryne amazonica, assembly GCF_902500255.1. Taxonomy (NCBI): domain Eukaryota; kingdom Metazoa; phylum Chordata; class Actinopteri; order Batrachoidiformes; family Batrachoididae; genus Thalassophryne; species Thalassophryne amazonica. Next base: position 80,026,740 of record NC_047112.1, read on the forward strand.
AAATGACTCCAAGATTTCTCACAGTATTACTAGAGGTCAGGGTAATGCCATCCAGAGTAAGGATCTGGTTAGACACCATGTTTCTAAGGTTTGTGGGGCAAAGTACAATAACTTTAGTTTTATCTGAGTTTAAAAGCAGGAAATTAGAGGTCATCCATGTCTTTATGTCTGTAGGACAATCCTGCAGTTTAGCTAATTGGTGTGTGTCCTCTGGCTTCATGGATAGATAAAGCTGGGTATCATCTGCGTAACAATGAAAATGTAAGCAATGCCGTCTAATAATACTGCCTAAGGGAAGCAGGTATAAAGTGAATAAAATTGGTCCTAGCACAGAACCTTGTGGAACTCCATAATTAACCTTAGTCTGTGAAGAAGATTCCCCATTTACATGAACAAATTGTAATCTATTAGATAAATATGATTCAAACCACCGCAGCGCAGTGCCTTTAATACCTATGGCATGCTCTAATCTCTGTAATAAAATTTTATGGTCAACAGTATCAAAAGCAGCACTGAGGTCTAACAGAACAAGCACAGAGATGAGTCCACTGTCTGAGGCCATAAGAATCATAAGATCATTTGTAACCTTCACTAATGCTGTTTCTGTACTATGATGAATTCTAAAACCTGACTGAAACTCTTCAAATAGACCATTCCTCTGCAGATGATCAGTTAGCTGTTTTACAACTACCCTTTCAAGAATTTTTGAGAGAAAAGGAAGGTTGGCGATTGGCCTATAATTAGCTAAGATAGCTGGGTCAAGTGATGGCTTTTTAAGTAATGGTTTAATTACTGCCACCTTAAAAGCCTGTGGTACATAGCCAACTAATAAAGATAGATTGATCATATTTAAGATCGAAGCATTAAATAATGGTAGGGCTTCCTTGAGCAGCCTGGTAGGAATGGGGTCTAATAGACATGTTGATGGTTTGGATGAAGTAACTAATGAAAATAACTCAGACAGAACAATCTGAGAGAAAGAGTCTAACCAAATACCGGCATCACTGAAAGCAGCCAAAGATAACGATACGTCTTTGGGATGGTTATGAGTAATTTTTTCTCTAATAGTTAAAATTTTATTAGCAAAGAAAGTCATGAAGTCATTACTAGTTAAAGTTAAAGGAATACTCGGCTCAATAGAGCTCTGACTCTTTGTCAGCCTGGCTACAGTGCTGAAAAGAAACCTGGGGTTGTTCTTATTTTCTTCAATTAGTGATGAGTAGTAAGATGTCCTAGCTTTACGGAGGGCTTTTTTTATAGAGCAACAGACTCTTTTTCCAGGCTAAGTGAAGATCTTCTAAATTAGTGAGACGCCATTTCCTCTCCAACTTACGGGTTATCTGCTTTAAGCTGCGAGTTTGTGAGTTATACCACGGAGTCAGGCACTTCTGATTTAAAGCTCTCTTTTTCAGAGGAGCTACAGCATCCAAAGTTGTCTTCAATGAGGATGTAAAACTATTGACGAGATACTCTATCTCACTTACAGAGTTTAGGTAGCTACTCTGCACTGTGTTGGTATATGGCATTAGAGAACATAAAGAAGGAATCATATCCTTAAACCTAGTTACAGTGCTTTCTGAAAGACTTCTAGTGTAATGAAACTTATTCCCCACTGCTGGGTAGTCCATCAGAGTAAATGTAAATGTTATTAAGAAATGATCAGACAGAAGGGAGTTTTCAGGGAATACTGTTAAGTCTTCAATTTCCATACCATAATTCAGAACAAGATCTAAGATATGATTAAAGTGGTGGGTGGACTCATTTACATTTTGAGCAAAGCCAATTGAGTCTAATAATAGATTAAATGCAGTGTTGAGGCTGTCATTCTCAGCATCTGTGTGGATGTTAAAATCGCCCACTATAATTATCTTATCTGAGCTAAGCACTAAGTCAGACAAAAGGTCTGAAAATTCACAGAGAAACTCACAGTAACGACCAGGTGGACGATAGATAATAACAAATAAAACTGGTTTTTGGGACTTCCAATTTGGATGGACAAGACTAAGAGTCAAGCTTTCAAATGAATTAAAGCTCTGTCTGGGTTGTTGATTAATTAATAAGCTGGAATGGAAGATTGCTGCTAATCCTCCGCCTCGGCCCGTGCTATGAGCATTCTGGCAGTTAGTGTGACTCGGGGGTGTTGACTCATTTAAACTAACATATTCATCCTGCTGTAACCAGGTTTCTGTAAGGCAGAATAAATCAATATGTTGATCAATTATTATATCATTTACTAACAGGGACTTAGAAGAGAGAGACCTAATGTTTAATAGACCACATTTAACTGTTTTAGTCTGTGGTGCAGTTGAAGGTGCTATATTATTTTTTCTTTTTGAATTTTTATGCTTAAATAGATTTTTACTGGTTATTGGTGGTCTGGGAGCAGGCACCGTCTCTACGGGGATGGGGTAATGAGGGGATGGCAGGGGGAGAGACGCTGCAGAGAGGTGTGTAAGACTACAACTCTGCTTCCTGGTCCCAACCCTGGATAGTCACGGTTTGGAGGATTTAAGAAAATTGGCCAGATTTCTAGAAATGAGAGCTGCTCCATCCAAAGTGGGATGGATGCCGTCTCTCCTAACAAGACCAGGTTTTCCCCAGAAGCTTTGCCAATTATCTATGAAGCCCACCTCATTTTTTGGACACCACTCAGACAGCCAGCAATTCAGGGAGAACATGCGGCTAAACATGTCACTCCCGGTCCATACATATATGTAGTATGTATGTGTATATATGTATACATGTGTGTGTGTATGTATGTATATGTGTGCGTATATATATATATATATATATATATATATATATATGTGTATATGCGTAGGGGTATGTACTATATGTATGTGTAGGTATAAATGTATGTATGTGTATATATATATATGTAGTGTATATTTATTTATGTGTTAGTGGGTATGTGTATAGGTATATACGTGTGTGTGTATATGTGTGTGTATAAGTGTATATATACATATAATGTGTGTGTATGTATGTACGTATACAGGTATATATGCACGGCCCAAGCAGAGGGTCACCCCCTAGAGCCTGGTCTGCTTGAGGTTTCTTCCTAAGATTGAGTTTTTCCTCACCACAGTTGCCTAGTGCTTGCTCTGGGGGTCGGCAGGGTTAATATGGAGTGACTTGGGCCACGTTTGTTGTGATTTGGCGCTTTATACATAACATACTTATACATGAATTGAAATGTAATTGAATACTGAAGTGTATGTCTGTGTTGATATGTAGTGTGTTGTGAATTTGTGTATATGTTGTTATGACTGTTATAATTGTTGGACTCATTCTAGCAGGGGTGGGCGTTGATAAGCTTTGCTTCTGCCCACACCCTTTCGGACTCACAGGCTTGTTTATATAACATTCATATTATTGGTATGTTTCTGTTCTTTCGGATTTGTGTGTGTGCCGAATAAATCCATTCATTCATATGTATGCCAATGAGCAGTGGTGGGCACAGTTCCGCTAATCCGCTAACCACTAATTATGGAAGCTAACTTTTTGTTAGCAGATTAGCTTTTCAGCTAACTTCAAAAACCAACAGGGGACCAATTAGCTTACGATAAATTTAGTTCCGATAAATTTTTGACGCTAACGTTTTTTTCAAATAGTAACGGTGAAAAACATTTATAAACCCTGTTAGCTCCTGTCTGCTATGTATTTTGCAGCAGTGACACAGCTGAGAGAAGCTGAGCTCAACTCTACCCCAACAGAAAAGACCTGGCTGTCAGGCTATCACACACACACACACACACACACACACACACACACACACACACACACACACACACACACAGACACACACACACACACACACACACACACACACACAAAAAAAAAAACAAAAGTCATTGCTCTTGACAGCATACAGCAGTCCAGCTGTGAGGCAGATATCTTGGAAAGCAGGTTTGACTTATGGTTTTGATTTATAAATCAAATTAATCTGCGTAGAATAACTACATTAATGTCAGCTCTTAAAATGTACAAAGTGAAAATATACCACATATCTGTTAATTTTAAAATAATGCACAAATTGTGAAGATTTGAACATTAAGGCAGATGCCCAAAGGAATTGTGGGTAAGTTGTGATTTGACAACCGTGTGATATAACCGGGAACCAGTAGATGGCAGTGTTCAAATCTTCAGAATTAGTGCATTATTTTAACGCTTTCCTGTAGTAGTAACCATTTACCATTTTACCATCGGTTTAGCATTATAAAAGACAACTTTTCAGTTAGCTGATTAGTGGTTATCAAAGCTAACTTTTTAGTTAGCTGTGCCCACCACTGCCGATGACACACAACTCTATATCTCAGTGTCATCAAATGACTACAGTCCCTTACTCTCATTAACTGTATTCATCAAATCAATGACTGGATGTGCCAGAATTTTCTCCAGCTAAATCCAGAAAAGACAGAGGCATTAAGTTTTGGCCCCAGAAATGAAAGGGCAAAGATCAGTGCCCACCTTGGCTCTATGTCATCGACAGCTACAAATCAAGCCAGAAATCTTGGTGTTAATATTGAGTCAGACCTGAACTTCAAAAGCCATCTAAAATTTATTACTAAATCTGCCTATTACCGCCTCAAAAATATAGCTAGACTTAAGGGGTTTCTGTCTAAACAAAACATGGAAAAATGTATTCATGCATTTATTTTTAGTAGGTTGGATTATTGCAATGGCTTATTTACGGGCCTTAATAAAAAATCAATCAGACAGCTGCAGCTGATTCAGAATGCTGCCACCAGAATCCTTACAAACACCAGGAAACTGGACCATATTACACCCATCATTAAATCGCTACACTGGCTTCCTGTGAGTCAAAGAACACATTTGTTGTGTGTTCCAAGAACAACAACCAAGCAAGATGAGGCAGCATTCAGTTATTATGCTCCTCACCTGTGGAACAAACTTCCTGTAGATGTGAGGTTTGCTGAAACTGTCAGCCACTTTAAATCAGGGCTAAAAACACTATTGTTTACTGAAGCGTACTCTTAGATTAAATATTAATCTGCTGTATTTTACTGCCATATATTTTTAACTATACATTGCTGATTTATGCCTTTTATTATTCTACTTGTTTTTGATTCTGACTGTTCAATGTATTGAGCCTGTTTTTATTTTATGTTACTGTATTTCTCAATTTCTGTTTTTCTTTTTGATCAACTGTTTTTATTGTTTTAAATCTTGTTTTGTTGCTCTTAATGTCTCTGTAAAGTACTTTGAATTACCTTGTGTTGAATTGTGCTATACAAATAAACTTGCCTTGCCTTACTCAGGTGTGACCCCAGCACAGATAGCAATTAGATGCTTAAATCCAGCATTGGGGTAATTTTTGATCCTACATTGTCCTTTGACCTCCACATCAGAGATATTACGAGGACTGATTTCTTCCATCTGAGAAATATAGCAAAGATCGTCCCATCCTGTCTATGGCTGATGCTCTGATTCATGCATTTGTCTCTTCTAGATTGGGTTATTGCAATGTTCTATTTTCTGGTTCGCTGTAGTTCAACATTGGGGGTCTCCATTTGCTTCAAAATGCTGCTGCCAGACTTTTGACACAAAGAAGAAGGTTTGACCACATTACACCCATTTTGGCATCGCTTCACTGGCTTCCTGTCTCTGTGAGATTGGTATTAGCCGGTAAAATTGTTCACGTCTTGGCACCTCCCTACTTAGCTGATCTCGTTAAATCCTATGTACCGGCCCGGGCTTTGCGTTCGCAGGATGCAGGACTACTTTGTGTCCCTAGGGTGAAGAAAAAGTCTGCGGGTCACAGAGCTTTCGATTATTGTGCCCCTGTTCTGTGGAATGATCTCCCTGTGTCAATAAAGCAGTCAGATTCTGTGAAGAATTTCAAGGCCAGGCTTAAAACGCACTTGCTTTCCCTTTCATATGCCTAGCATATTGGAATATTGTGCTACTATGCTTTTTACTTTTTACTCTTTTATTGTGCCTTTTTAATCTTTTAATTCTTTTTCTTTATTTATTTTTTGTTTGTTTGTTTATTTGTTTTATGTGAAGCACCTTGAGCTGACTCCATTGTGATTTGGTGCTATAAAAGATGAATAAATTGAATTGAATGGAAATTGAAATTGAAATTGAATTGAGTGTTATGTATTTAAATAAAAACAGGATAAGTCCAGGAACAAAAAACAAAACAAATAAAAACTAAATGTGTCTATGGAATGTCAGGCCAAATGGTAGGTTTATAATTAGATTTAAATTGAGATCTTGTGAATCAGTCCAAGCAGATTACAGCCTTTAAGAGGGAGGCAGCAATGTCTTAACCAAAAATAGGCAAGGTTCAGTAACAAAAGGTCATCATACCAATTAACCAGTCCAAAATAGCAGGCAAGATATCAGGAACGTAGGGCGGGAGTAAAGATCTGTAAATGTAAGGCAGCAATGCAGAAGTTGACATGAACGGTGAGAAACAATGTGGATGTTAATGAGCAAGCAATGACCAGCAAAGAATGTAACAGAAGAAACATGAATATACTGTGACAGAAAATGACATCTGGGAGTGCCTGTGACAATTGGGCTGATTGAACACGTGAGGAGAGTTAGTGCAGCTAGATGATACAAGAGGGAACCAGAAACCAGATAGAGAGAGAGGGACAGAGACCAGGCCGGGGAAGACTGAAACACACTAATGCCAATATGATAGAGGAAATTAACTATGAGGAAGAATTCAACAGATAGCATAAAGAACAACAACACATGAGGAATGACACCAGAGACAGGATAACGTGGAGATTAAATCCAGACATCAAAACGTGACCCATGTCATTAACTGACTCATGACATTAATAACAAGGGAGAATTAATCAGATAAGATGGAGAATAATACTAAAATTAGAATAACATGGCGAATGAAACTAAAACATGAAACTAAAACACCAAAATGTGACTCATTAAAATTTCTGGTGAGGAAACAGATATGCATGTAAGGTGTCCCAGCACATCAGCCTGTTATTATTATATGTTTATTTACACACATGCACTCAAAATTTAAATAGTGTACTTTAAAAAATGAAGAGCATAAGAGTAATAAAATAAAATCAAGTATTTATGGGAGCGGGCACCAAGGCTCCCTGAGGTGAAACAGCAAAGTGGTAAGGTGAAGTTTGATATTTTTCCCATTGAATGTTAATTATTATTTTAATTAAAAAATAGTTCAGATTTGTTATAGTTTGATACAGTACTGTGCAATCTGGAGTGCATAAGCAGAGTGTACACACAATGTTAACTTAGCTATTAATATGTACCTCACTATTGTGACGTATAAAAGGCAGAAAAAAAACTGCTACAGTTTCAAACGTTTGGTGGTCGATGCTGAAGTTCCTTTCTGCTGCATCACAAAAACAATGTACTGTCACTGTACCTGATGCTTGAGCTGAACTTCAGTATGTAGCCACTACTGCACCTGCATGCATAAATGAATTGGGTTTCTGTCACATTTGGTTGATTCAATATTTGCTTCAATGAGAGTTGAACAGGTGTACCTAATGAAGTGGCAGAAAGTGTATTTGACATTGGTGCCTCCGTACGTAGTGGTGCAGAACTCCTACCTCCAACCTAATAGAGTTGTGCTCAAAGGTTTGTGAACCCTTGAGCTTTTACACATCTGAAATTTGTAATTACATAAATTTTTTTCTAAAGAAATAATAATAATTTGGGCTCTGTTTCATTACTCAAAACTCAATACAATATGATACATATTATTGGAAGTCCAATATTCTTTGTATCACAATATCAATACATTTATGTGCTTAATGCTGTTTATAAAAACTTTATTTGAATGCATGTATAAACTGTAGTGTATGGGGTTCATGTAACCATGCCTTTTAATACTTTATACTGCTTAGTCTGTGATGTATTAGTATTTTCTTTTGCACATTTTCAGCTTTTCTTTGCCTTTACCCTAATCCAAATTGGCATTACAACCTACATTTGGTTCATAAGATTATATACCCAAAACCCTTAATCATGTTCATAGTTATGTCTTCCTGAACCCAAACTGACATGATTTTAAAGTTAGAAGTTAGAGTGTTAAAGGACAAGTTGGGACATGCCTATCTCGGCTTTCAATGCTTACCAGCCCAGTGAGTATAAGAGAAATTGTGGAGAGCTGGGCATGTCCCAACTTGTCCCCTGGCACTACGAAACGGAGGTGTTCCTTTGTCTCGCTCGATCAGCGAATCGGTCGTGACGCGCAAAGCCTCCGCGTGGCTTTCCATGAGAAAATCTCTTGTTAAAAGGGAAATCTGCCGGAAAATGGCTGATGTCCAGCTCTTGTGATAACCAGAGAAATTGCTCACGACGGTCCCGGCTCCACACAGCCATCTGTTTAGAAATGATGTGGTGTTTTCTGCCTCTCGATGGCGGCTCGGAGCGCGGCGCACCGTGCGCCATTGTGTGCCGTCGTTAAAGCTGTAGTAACAGTCCTTATTCTCTGTGAAGCCCGTAAAATTTTCACCGAAAGCCAGATAAATGTTTTGAATGGTTTCCAGCTGCTTGTCTCTAACAGTTTCTGAAAAAATTCTGATGGAAAAAAAGCGCAAATCATTCTGCCATTTCCTCGCAATGAAACAATGACGAGGGGGCTGGACCACTCCTCCCACAAGGCGTGCTCACAGGCGAATGACGCAACCGACAGGCGTGGAAAAACTCACGCATGCGCACAGAGGTTTAAGCTTGGCTGACGTAAAAACATATGAATCAAATCCATATAGATTTTGAAAAAATAAAAAGGTACAATACTTTTCTCACAGACCTCGTATGTTTCCTATACACACTGTAGGTGTGCTGTTCAAGAATCATGCGTCACCACCATTCTGTGAGACACGGCGGAGACAACACAAACTATAGAAATGCACTTGGGGTGCAAACACAAACCAGCAGATGAATGGCTTGCCACATCCAGCACTGATATACGAGGTCTGTTAGAAAAGTATCCAACCTTTTTATTTTTTGCAAAAACCTGATAGATTTGAATCATGTGTGCTTGCATGAGCCAACCTTGAACCTTCGTGTGCATGTGTGAATTTTTTCATGCCTGTCGATTGCATCATTTGCTGGTAACCAGCCTTTGTGTGAGGACATGTGTTCTCTCGTCAGATTTTCATTGCAAGGAAAATGGCGGAACGACTGGAGCAGCACTGCATCAAATTTTGACAGAAAATGGGCGACAGCCAGGTGGAAACCATTCGGAAGATTCAGACGGCTTTCGGTGACGATCCTATGGGCATCACACAGATTAAGGAGCGGTACAACCAGTTTAAAGACAGCTGCACAATGGTGGAAAGTGAGCCACGCGCCGGTCGACCATCAGCATGCTTAAATGACCAGATCATTTCCAAAGTGAACGCTGTGGTGATGTGGGACCGTTGTGTGACTATCCGAGAAATTGTGGAAGAGGTGGACATCAGCACTTTTTCAGCACATTCCACTGTGACAGAAGATTTGGCCATGAAAAGAGTGGCGGTGAAATTCGTGCCGAAGGCTTTGGCACGAAGCTGCTGACGGTGGAGCAAAAGCAACTCCGTGTTGAAGTCTCACAGGACATGCTGTGACATGCCCACCTCTTCCACAATTTCTCGGATAGTCACACGACTGAAAAGCCACCGAAAGCCGTCTGAATCTTCTGAATGGTGGAAGAGGTGGGCATCATTTTTCGGAGTCCAGCAACTAAATTTATCAGAAGCTAATTGGTTTGCTGGTGGTTTTTGAAGTTAACCAAAAAGCTAATCCACTAACAAAAAAAGTTAGCTTTGCTAATTAGCAGTTAGTGGCTTAGCAGAACTGTGCCCACCACTGAATTTTCTCACTAGTCCCATTCTTGCATGCTTTAGTGGTTAGCACTGTTGCCTCCCAGCAAGAAAGTCATGGGATCAATTCCCACCTGTGGCCTTTCTGTGTGGAGTTTGCATGTTCTCCACCGTTTTCTTGTATAGCTTCCTCCCACTTCCAAAGACATGCAGGTTAGGTGAACAGGAAACTAAATTTATCATAGGTGTGCATGTGAGTGTGGCTGATGTTGTCTGTCTGGATGGATGTATGTGGCCTTTCAACAGATAGTTAGGGTGTACACTACCTTTTGCCCTGTGACTTCTGGGACATACTCCAGCCCCCTGTGACCTTTGATTGGAGCAAACGAGTGTAGAAAATGAATGAATTGCAAAATTCAGATGTACAAATCACACACATCTTCAACCGCTTAGTCCAATCAAGGGTCACGGGGGGCTGGAGCCTATCCCAGCAGTCATAGAGCGCGAGACGAGGTATACCCAGGACAGGACGCCAGTCTGTCGCAGGGCCACAAACAGACAAACAAACGCATCCACACCCACTCGCACACCTATGGACAATTTAAAGATTCCAATCCACCTAACTTGCATGCCTTTGGCTGTGGGAGGAAACCGGAGCACCCGGAGGAAACCCATGCAAACACAGGGAGAACATGCAAACTCCACACAGAAAGACCACAGGTGGGAATTGAACCCATGACCTTCTTGCTGTGAGGTAACAGTGCTAACCACTAAGCCACCGTGCTGCCCCAGATGTGCAAATGCTCAAGGATTCACAAACATTTGAGTACCAATGTTCACTGCATCGAGGTCATATTCATATTAGGAAAAGACGACAATTATCGAATTAGAAGTCAGTGTAATTTTACTGACTGCATGTTGTATAATTACATAATAATCTCTTATTTAACATATTTCTGAAACCCCATTGATGCTGTAATTAAAGCTTTTGTCTTAAGCAGTTTTGACTCCTTTAGATAGCATGGATAGTGAGTGAGAGGAATGAAGGGGAAAGAGAAAAAGCACATGGAAAAAACAAAGGACTCATTGGTTTGGAATCCAACCAGGGACATCATGGAGAAGATTTCTCGATTTGTGACTGCAGCTCCAACCACCGGTGTACCCATTGTTTTAATGAGAGCTTTTTTTTTTCTGTTCTTGGTATGCAATTAAAACATTCCCATAATTAAAAGCAACAACAGGAACACAACAGCGGTGTGCACCTACTCAAGCTCAGGTGCTGCCAAAAATGGAGTGGAATATTAGCATGACACCCGAAGCATGAAAATGGCTGTGTTTGTTTCTTAAGGGATCATTTATGCTTTTATTTCCAATGCTCAAAACCCCTGCTGCATAAAGCATCAAAATGACAACCTTCTGAGATGCAACCTTCTGAGATATATATATATATATATATATATATATATATATATATATATATATATATATATATATATATATATATATATATATATATAATAGAATGTGTGTGTGTGTGTGTGTGTGTGTTTGTGTGTGCCTGTGTGCTTGGGCTGTCAAAGTTAACATGATAACAAGTGACAAGTTAATGTCAGTTCCATTTAATGCCAGTAAGGGTTTTGATGTGTGATTAGCACACACACACACACACACACACACACACACACACACACACCCTCTGTGACCATCGCCCCACACTTTAGTCTGGTGACATCAAGAAGCCATGCAACAATTTGTGGGTGGCAGTAGAAACAAACTTCCCTGAGCACAAATACTCGATCAAGGCATTTTTTGATTGCTCTGATTCAAATTATTTAAACCCTTGTCATGAAATGAATAAGTGCACATGTTTTGGCTCTTTTGCTATAAACCTGGTGTTTGCTCTTTAAACTGCAGAAACATCTCAAGGATGACCAGTGGAAACAGGATGCACCTGAGTTCCATTCTGAGCTTCATGGCAAAGGCTGTGAATACTTATGTACATGTGATTTCTTTGTTGTTTTGTTTGTTTGTTTGTTTGTTTGTTTTTTAATTTATAATAAATTTGCAAAAAAAAAAAACTTTTTTCACAATGTCATTATGGGGTATTGTGTGCATAATTTTGAGGTTAAAAAAATATTTAATCCATTTTGGAATAAGGCTGTAACGTAAAAAAGTGGAAAACGTGCAGTGCTATAAATACTTTATGGATGCATTATATCTTCATTTTCCATGTTTGACAAGAGAAACTTTCTCTGTTTCGCTCCACCTTGAAGCTACATGACTTTAGACACATTACAACATGTTCTGTTTATACTGGTTTATTTTCTATTATTTCTAAACACATTTGATCATTTTTCCTTTAAAGATTAGGAGTGCCAGTAATGCTGACCAGGACTGTAGGATTAAAACTGACCCATATGTAACAATATAATGCAGTCCAATAGCACAGGTATCAACTCCAGCTTGGAAAAACAACCACAGAGCTGAATCAACACTCTTGATATGCTGCCAACAACACGTTGTCAGCTTTATACAGTTCATATTTATTGCAGAACTGTAGGTTTGCATTTACTAATTAACTGTTTTTTGTTTTTTTTTTTCTTCTCAGTGATACGTAGACCTGGGATAATACAATGAAGTTATGATACAACAATGCATTGGACCTTGCAAGCTTCATAATACAATAATTCCATGAACTCTCACAGCAAGAAGGTCATGGGATCAATTCCTGGCTTTTCTGTGTGGAGTTTGCATGTTCTCCCCTTGTCTGCATGGGTTTCCTCCAGGGCGCTCCGGTTTCCTCCCACAATCAAAAAAAAAAAAGCTTATTTTGGGTCTGCTCCTTTCACTGTCCCTGACCAAGGCAGCGTGTACATCTGGAGTTTGTCCTCGGGTGCCGGACTGTGGTTGGCCACTGCTCCTAGTGGTTGGATTGTGTCTAACTGTAATTAGGATGGGATCAATGCAGAGGGCAAGTTTTGTTGTATGTATGTACAATGACAAAGTTTCTATTCTATTCTTATATATATATATAAACAGCTGAGTGGATCCTTGTCATTTGATTGGTGCTTTGTATGTCAAATTACATGGATTATTCATCCCATTAGTGTTGCATTGCATTTAGAGTGCAGTTTGGTTCCATTTAGAGTGCAAATTTGGTTCAATATGTTTGGTACCATTGCACTCTGCATGCACACGCACACACACACCCACACACACACACCTACACACATGCACGCATGCACAACGACACAAGTAAGACAATGTTTTGATTGAACTGACGGTGCGAGTTCTTGCAACACACACACACACACACACACACACACACACACACACACACACACACACACACACACACACACACACACACACACACACACACACACAGGCAAAATCCACTCTGCTGTAAGCCGTCTGGATGCATGAAGAGCTGTTCAGATGGAAAGATGAAAACCTGACATGATTTTTGGCTGGACTGCAGAATTACATGAAGTCTTCTTTTCTGTTTTTATGGAAGTCCAAAGTCAGTGCACAGCATCACTGGACTACATGTCACAATTTGGACTTCAACAGTAAAGGAACGCCAAAATGCAAGTCTGTTTTCCGTTGTTTATAAATGAATAAAATATCAAAGGACAAGGAACTATTTTAGCTGTTATATAAAACAAATAATGGATGTTTTTGCCTCGTTGAATGGTATGTTCCAGCTTTCACCTCATGAAATATCTGTAGCATTGAACTGATAATTTGTATAATAAATAAATAAATATATATATACATTTGTGCACAATCCTGATGAGCTTCAGAACCCACTGGAACCCCAAATGATCAGAATGTCTTAGTGGGCAGACAGGAGGATTTGAAACTGAGTTGCCAGGTTAGTTCATAGCCAAATTCTCAAAGCAGATGGCAGCTTCTCAGCTCACAAGCTAAACTGACGAAAAAGAGAAATAACTCCATTATCTGAAGGTCAGTGCTACTTTTCAAAGAATAAAACAGTCTTCAGAATCAATTCATGTCCCAACACTTGTTCCCTTTTAATTGATTAATCAGACAGAATCAAATACCATCCCATGAATATGATTATTCTGAAGCAAGTATTTTATATTCCCACATTTAAATAGTTCAATAGTACACTAAAATTTTTCTTCTTTAAGAATTTACATGGAAAGTATTTAAACTGTGTCCAGAAATGTAATTTGCATCAAATTTCATATTTTGAATAGTTGTTCATTTCACTTCCCGCAGCACTGCATGTCATGACTGGACCTAATGATTTAACTGAAATAAAATTGGATAATGATTTATTTTTTCATAAATATTTTCATCAATTAGTTGTTGCAGCCCTTTTGTTAAATATGGCAACCTTTCATGGTACATGACACCCATTTCCACACACAAGACACAACACAGACCTTCAGATGTTTCAATCTCTGATTTAGTACAGTTGTGTGCAGAAGTGGCCCTTCTGGACCCAGCACTTCCACCACGTGCATCACGTGCTGTGTGTAAGGCACAAACTACTGCAGGGGGCACCAAAATGAATGATCATCATGATCATAATATTCCAGGCAGCATGATTAATCACATCACAGTCTAGTCTGTGTGATTACATGATCTCGAAAGGCTGTGATTTAAATAAGACAAGATAAATACCTTGTCTTTATCCTTACCAGCTGTGATTTAACTCAACAATTTTCACGCAGTCTGCGTGTGGTGCACCCTGCAGTTAAAATGCCATTTTTCACATACATCAGATGCTGTAATTATCTGCACATTGTGTGAAAAAGCAAAGCATGGATGCAGGCCTGTTTCAACAAGGCAAGTAAACCAATCAATTGCCTCGGGCCCCCGAGCTGGTCTGGGTCCTCCAGACTATGACTGGTTATGAATTTTATGCAATGACAAACTGTGTGAGCACCCCTTTAAATTCTGTAACAGGAAATACAAGTAAGTGCAATGACACTGTTATGATAAACTAGTTGCTGACAGCAGCCAGAACAGCCAGATTCGTGATTCCTGCAGCTGGCAAAATATAAAACTTCGGCAATCATGAAGCAGATTTGTCTGTCAGGAAGCCAGAAAAGAAAGAAGACAAAGGAAGAGGAAGAAAAGAAAAAAAAAACATGACAGCGGTAAGTGATCATTTAACACTGGATAAATTAGGCCTACATGTCTTTTGGGGAGTTGTTGGTCTACAGTTAAGCGTTGGGCTTCAGACCAGAGGATCCTTGGTTCAAACCCCAGTCGAGCCGGGCAATCACTGCAGACCCTTGGAGAAGGTCCTTAATCCCCAATTTGTGTAGTGAGCGCCTTGCATGGCAGTACCCTGACATTGGTGCGTAAGTGTGTCTGTATGAATGAGTGAATGTGAGGCATCATTGTAAGGCGGTTTGAGCTTCTGATATAGATGGAAAAGCGCTATAGAAACACAGTCCATTTACCATTTGTACAAATGCAGGTAGGCTAGCAACAAAATATAATGTTTATGTTAGCTACCTACCTGGAAATCAGTGCTAGTAATGAACTAGAACAGTTAGTGCAACTTTTTTTTATTTTTATTTTTTTTATTAACCCTCTTGGGCCGACGCCATTGTATACAGCTAAGACCAAGCTTTACTAAATTATAAATAACGTTTTAATGATATGAGATAGAAACTTTATTTTTTTGCTGAAAAGTTAACTCTCTGGACTTTCGAGCCAGCCATCGGCCATCTTTGTACTCCTCATAGAAGCTGTGTGATGACATGCGCAATGTGAGTGTCCAATCGGAATTGGTTCACCGTCACATGGTTTTCCAAAATCCAATCATAGGGCAGATTTACCTCAGGTGAAAAGCCAAAGATCATTTTCAGGAGTGATATGTTACTAGTTGGCCCATTTGAATAGCCCCCTGGGTGCTCCAATGAGTACATACTATTAGTACATACTCAGTGCGCCCTGCGCCGTTATGCACAGCGATCAGTGAAAGCAGGAGCACATGGAGAGCCTCTGATGACAATCTCATGTGCTCAAACAGAGTGTGTAACTATCAGGATTGCTCCACTAGTTTGCATGTGAATGTTACTGGATAACTCTGTTGCTTTATCTGCATAAAGCACTGTTTACCATATCAATGGACAACAAAACGCGTAGACCATTTTGTATATATTGTTCAAAATGTGCATTTGTGTTTATTGTTTGAACCTTTTTGTTGTACAGTTTTCACACAAGACATATTACCTTTGTAAAGTGTCAAAACAGTTGTTTATTATAGTTTGCTGTGTGTTTTGAATAAATGTGTGTGGATAATTATTTTTTGCTTTATTTTTTCCTTGCCTATTTTTGAATGTAAACCTTTATTACACTTATAAAACACAACAAAAACATATATATTCTGAAAGCACAGGTTGTCCTGAAAAAAAGAGACATAAAACTTGATTGTGGGATGCAGGGAGAGCTGTTAACAGCAATAATAAAACATTTATGCCAGGCGAGTGAACTGTCCAAAAAATGCCCTCGGACCCCAGAGGGGTTATTTACATCACATCATTATCATGACATGGCATTACAATAGCCTAACATTCTTAAGGGCCCCTTCACACATAACACAATTTAAGTCAACTAGCACACGAAGGAGGAATTGCATGCCATTCGCGTAAAATCGTAGTTGCCTCCAACGCCTCGTACATGTATCGCTACAACTATTTGCGCACATCAGCGTCTGATAGACAGATTGTGCCCTGTGGGAGACCATTTGATCCCTCTCGCAGCAGGTGTCGGACAAATTCCAGGTGACACACACGAACATCTAACACCACTCGCTTGACACTTGGAAAATGTGTGGCCATTCACGCTGTTAGAGCAGACAGTCACTTTCGAGCTAGATGTGAAATATGTCTAAGTGTCTCCACGAGTGTGGCATTGCAAAAAGCAACACACGCGGTGCATGTGTCTCGCACATGTGCTCGATGTCATTGTATTGTCCATCCTGACAGCAGAACTCTGCTGAAACCGACCTCTTACGTGAGTCACGGACCACGAGACGGCACGAGATTCACAACTGAGAAACAGCAAATTGTTAATACTGACCTCTTCCAATATGCTTACATTGTTATAAAATGGTCACACATATTTTTTGCTGTATTTTTTTACCAGACATTTGAATATGGGGCCCTCCTAATGTCTGTGTGATGCACTTTGTACATGAAAAATATGATATACAGAGACTGATTTATTTTCCCAGCTGCACCGTCAACATCACCTCACATTCACAAGGAAGATGACGACATGGGAGAAAGTGCATCCAGTGGTACCATGGCCTCAACACAAATTGAGCCTACACCACTTCTCAGTACCTCTACAGCACAAGGTACCACAAGCTCTGGAATTATATTCGAGGACCAAGTGCAGTGGCCAAGAGTCTTAACTGATAGTGTGCACTATCAAATTGGTAGAAAAGGACCAGTTCAAATCACTGATATTGAATTCCCCCAAAATTCTGAAAATCCACCTCCAAGATTCAAAAAAGAGAATTAGAGAAGAACCATGAAAAATGGTGAGAACATTCTTCAATGGCTGGTATGTTCCATGAGGACAGTCTCAGTGTTTTGTTTCCCTGGCACTGTTTTTGGGAAGTGTGAAGTATTTTGGATTTTGCAGTTCCTACACAATTTGTACTCTCTTTATGTTGGTTGTTATGGGATGGTGGTTGGGTTTTTTCAAATGTTCAAATGCACTGTATTAGAAATACTTTATTGATATCAAGTGTGAGCTTAAACAGTGTGGCTGTGCTGTGGTTCGTGTAGGCTTTGGGTGGAGAGTCAATTTTGCTTGGGGCCACCAAATGCACTGAAACAGCCCTGCATGGATGGGTGCTGAGTTTCTCTAAAAGATTGTGCAGCTCATCTTTGTTGGCTGCATGTGTGCAAGAACAAATTTTCACAGCTCTTTAACAGAGATGCTCATTTATTAAACGTAAACTATGTTCTGTATTTACTATACTACAATATAAGTCATGTTTTTTATGAGTTTGGTAGGTCCTGTAACTCATATACCAAAGCAACAACTCTGTGAACAAAAAAACAAAATGGGGAACTACAAAACATTCCACCTGCTGTCGGAAGGGACACATGGTCGGACAGATGCGCCTGATACTGTCGCAATGGGATTGTGCATGCTCATGTTCGGGCGCACAAACACAGTGCAAGCATGTGGAAAGTCACGCACACAGCAGCGGAACAAATTATTATAAAACACCACAATTTATAATACTTAATTCCTGTTATAAAGAGTGGACTTAGACTCCACCTAGTCGTACACCAGGAAGTAAGACAATGACGTGGATTTTGGCTCTCCCTTTTATGTTTTACATGAATGAGCTGATGTGCCCCTCTCATGAAGACATCAGCCAGGCTCCCGTCTCATGAAGAGTCAACTCCCGTGTCATGAACACATCATCTGGCATGGTGGGTCCAGTGTGCAGTGCTCTGCTGGTGACCTTGTTGCAAATGTGATATGTGTTTTATTTATTATTTCAATGTGGGGAAATCCCACAGTGACACGCGCCTCGTGGTGATTTTCTGCATGGCACAATATTCACCAGCATTGCAGTGCGCTGACGCAGGGATCAGCTGAAGCGATATGTGCTGTAATTGATTTCCACGTGAGGACATGCCGACGTCCGCATCTCACGGTAAAGTTATGCGAGGTCATATCCTACAAGCCACTACAGGTGTTCTCCAGCTGTGACTTGCGAGCACAGATATCTGAACAGTTGCAGGTTGCAGTGAGACACACCCACCTTTGTCGGCGGACCTTGTCAGCACACAGAAAAAAACTGGCTAACTCTCTGTGCCTTTATTCTGTGATTTTCATTTTATGTATGTATTATTGTTTTTTTGTCCTGCATCTGTCTGATGTCTGTGTTTTTAATTTTACACCTTGCATGCACGGTCAGGTCCAGCTGACAGTTGGCAGTCAGCTGGCAGGTGCTGTATGACCACAGCACAGCGCATGAGCAATGCAATCACAAATGAGTTCATGCCTTTACCCTTATTTGTTTTATTTAATTTCCACTCTTTCTGTCTGTCATGTAAACTGCGTGATGGATGTGACATCAGCCTGGGCTTCACACATGCCATGCGCTCAAATGCTGGCTGGTCCTTATGTCATGAGAGCATGAACACCCACCCACACATGTGCATTGCATTTTCACTAGCTGAGTTACGGTACACAGCAGTCAGCTGTTAGCAGCACACTGCGCTGGACAGCAACCAGACTCCAGGACCCTCAGCCACAGCTGACAATGTTTGATTCATGGTGCATGTGTATGTGTGTGTGTGTGTGTGTGGGGGGGGGGGGGGGGGGCACTTCACAAGCCGTGTGAGTTAGTGGGACGATGATGACGACGATGACAACTAGGGTTGGGTACTGAGAACTGGTTCTTTTTGGGTATCATTAAGAAATTATTCAATCCACCAATATCAAGAGTCTTTTTGCTTAACGATTCCCTTATCGATCCTTCAGAGCAGCCGTTGTTTTTGAGGGTGTCTGTCAGGAAAATTATCATTCCTCTACATTGATTACAGACCCTGCAGAGGCTCTGTAATCAATTGCTTCTGCAGCGTGACTCCAGTTTGAAGTGTGAACCAATGAAACAATGCTTTGATCCGCTGGCTTGTTCGTTCTTTGATTCGCTGCTCTTCAGAAGCAGCAAGTCCGCTTCTTAACCCCTCTAAGAGTCATTAAAATATGTTAATCATGAGTCACTTTTGTGTGGATTAAAGGCACTAACTGAGACTCTTGTCTTGTTGCAGTCAACAAACGAGAATCGTCCTCCATTCCTTTGGCACAGCTCCAAGCGCTACGCGGCTCTCTGCCGAGACAGAGACTGGTCAGAATTAATAACTTCAATACAAGTCGCCACTTTAAATAAAATGACACCTCTTTCCAAACATTATAATACACACAATAAACTACAATCAACTAAAATGTTTTGTTTCCTCCTAAAATGAGACATCCTGCATTCTTTATGAATTACATCCTGACGTGCAGCACAGCCAGCTGCAAGAGCTCACCTCAGATGTATGGAAAGACATTCATGCCAATAATGTCTGAAAGGAAATGCTTTTGACAAAAACTACAGATTTTGTTTATTTCTATTTATGTCCAGAGATGAAGGATCCACCATGTAGAGTTTATTATGGCTAGAATTTAAGGATCCAGTGACAAATGTCATATTTATTCACTTTAAGACTCAATAAAATGTTGTTGCCATCTAAAACCTGTAAAGCCTATTTTTAGTACACAGAAAAATTAACAAGAGGTATTGATATGGGAATCAATAAGGAATCAGATTGATAAGCGGAATCGATAATGGTATCGATATTGATAAAATCGTATAAATACCCATCCATAATGACGACACACTCCACAAGCCATTGTATGTGTGTGTGTGTGTGTGTGTGGGGAGGGGGGGGGGGAGTTTGGCACAGTCACGCCCATGTGTGTGGTAGGTTATGCCACACTCGTGTTGCACTTAGACAATTTTTACAAACAGCTTGAATGTGGTCACCTGCTCTCTACTCTCATGCTGGGAGTGTGAATAGCCCCACCATTTCAAAGAGTCCAGCGAATGGTGTTGGATGTTCCTGTGCGACACCTGGAATTTGGCCGACACTTAATTTCCAAACTTAATACCCATTACTATATTGGATAATGTTGAAATTGAGGATGGCCCAGTGGTTGTTCCAGCAATAGCAAAGATTTTGTGTCTGCTACCTACAACGCGTGTGGAATGTCTCAAACCCAAACCTACTTCTAGGCATCTTATATATGCTACTCTGGAATCACCCCTAAACCCAAACAGTTCAACTGTCAACCCCGGTCCTCCCCTTAAATGAGGCCTTCCCACCAGCATATACATTTAGTCACGTCCCTCGTGATGCGAAGCAAGGCGGGGGTGTTGCTCTTACTTATAAATGTAGGTTTAGCCTATAAACTGTTGAGGGTTATGAATATGACTCGTTTGAGCATCTGATTCTCTGCTCTGCTCAGGATATTACACATTGCCAAGGTCAGAAGAATAAAAATCAGTCGTATTACTTTGTCACTGTATATAGGCCTCCTGGCCCATATTCTGAATTCTTAGATGAATTTGGTGCGTTCATCTCTAACTTGTCAACTAGTGTAGATAACATTTTGATCAATGGTGACTTTAACATTCATATAAATAAGCCTTCTGATCCCCTCTGCAAAATATTTATGTAAATTGTGGATGCATTAGGATTTCGGCAATGCATTCGGGATTCGACGCACATTAGTGGAAATACCCTGGATCTGGTTCTCGCACGTGGTATTGCTGTCACAAATATTGACATCATGCCTCTTACATCAGTGGTGTCTGATCACTCACTTATTAAGTTTACAGTTTGGCTGCCATGTTTAGTGGAACAACAACCTTATATATCATTACGGCAATGCATCAACTCCTCAACTAAGACTGAACTCAAAGCTAGACAGCCTGATGTCTTAGCTTCACATTTGACAAATACCCAGTCAGTAGACAGACTTGTGGATAGTTTAAACTCAGTGCTCAAAATTACACTCGACATGATTGCACCACCTGTGTTAAAACCATGCTCCCCCAAATCACAGTCACCTTGGTTCAGTGATTATCTGCGTGACCTCAAGCATAAAGCAAAAGGTCTAGAATGGAAATGGCGTCATTCAAACTTAGAAGTATTTCACCTTGCGTGGTGTGATGCTATCTTAGACTATAAGCATGCATTATTGGCTACAAAGCGGACTTACTACTGTGATTTGATCAACAAAAACAAGCATAACTCAAAGTTCTTGTTCGACACGGTGGCAACACCTATGCATGGACAACCACCTGTAGTTCGCTCTCCTTTTACAGCACAAGATTTCCTGGATTACTTTGGGAAGAAAATAGAAGACATCAGGTTAAACATATCCCAGCATACCTTAACCCAGCCACTACACCCTGCTATTGAGGTGGGTGCCACAACTGAGGTATTACCTAGATTTACAGAATTTGATAGTATCTCACAAGGCATGCTGACAAAACTCATAATGTCAACAAAAAGCACAAC
This sequence comes from Thalassophryne amazonica, assembly GCF_902500255.1. Lineage (NCBI taxonomy): Eukaryota > Metazoa > Chordata > Actinopteri > Batrachoidiformes > Batrachoididae > Thalassophryne > Thalassophryne amazonica. Next base: position 80,048,614 of record NC_047112.1, read on the forward strand.
CTGTTTATTTGATCCTATACCAACAAAACTGTTTAAGGACCTGTGGCCCACTCTTGGGCCAACTGTGCTGGAAATTATTAATCTTTCTTTAACTTCTGGATCTGTTCATAAATGTTTCAAATCTGCAGTGATTAAACCATTACTTAAGAAACCTAATCTTGACCCTAGTGTATTGACAAACTATCGGCCGATATCAAATCTATCATCTTTCTCTTTTCTGGAAAATTCAGGAAAAAGTGGTGTCACGACAGCTCGTAGACTATCTTACTGAGAATAATCTCTTTGAGCCACTGCAGTCTGCTTTTAGAAAATATCATTCCACAGAGACAGCTCTCACTAAAGTGGTGAATGATCTTCTGCTTACAGTAGATTCGGACACCACTACGGTTCTGTTGCTGTTAGATCTCAGTGCTGCATTTGATACAGTGGATCATCATATTCTGCTTGATAGGCTGGAAAATCATTTTGGGATTACTGGGAGTGCCCTTGCATGGCTGACATCATACTTGACCAGTCATTCTCACAGTGTTTTGTACAGTAACACTACCTCTAACCTTAGTGACATGAAATTTGGGGTTCCACAGGGGTCTATCTTGGGCCCCCTGCTTTTCTCTCTTTATATAGCACCCCTTGGGCACATATTGCGGCGTTTTGGGATTACCTTTCACTGCTATGCAGATGATACTTAGTTATACATGCCGATAACTACTGGTAATCTCGTTCACATAAAATCCTTAGAAGGTTGCCTTGCAGCAGTGAGAAGTTGGATGTCTAGCAACTTCCTACTTTTAAACTCTGATAAGAATGAAATGATGGTTCTTGGTCCAGTGAGACATCGGCATCAATTTGACCAGTTAACGCTCAGCCTCAGCTCATGTGTCATACATCACACTGACAAAGTGAGGAACCTTGGGGTAATTTTTGATCCTTCATTTGTCATTTGGCCTCCACATTAGAAATATTACTAGGACTGCTTTCTTCCACTTGCGAAATATAGCGAAGATTCGTCCCATCCTGTCTATGGCTGATGCTGAGACCCTGATCCTGACTGAGCTTCTAGAATGGATTACTGCAATGTTCTATTTTCTGTTTTACTGAAATCTAGATTGGGGGTCTCCAATTGGTTCAAAATGCTGCAGCCAGACTTTTGACACAAAGCAGAAAGTTCGACCACATTACACCCATTTTGGCAACCCTTCACTGGCTTCCTGTCCCAGTGAGATCAGATTTTAAGGTTCTGCTACTAACCTATAAAATTATTCATGGACTGGCACCTCCCTACCTAGCTAACCTAATTAAACCTTACGTACTGGCCCAGGCTTTATGTGCTCAGGGTGCAGGACTACTTTGTGTCCCTAAGGTGAATAAGAAGTCTGCGGGTCACAGAGCTTTCTCTTATCATGCCCCTGTTCTGTGGAATGATCTCCCTGTGTCAATAAAACAGTCAGATTCTGTGGCGATTTTCAAGTCCAGACTTAAATGTCTGTCAAAAACAGTGCACATCAAGACTAGGCCTATTCAGTCATCTTGAGGTCCACAATCCCAACTGGGACTCAACCCAGAGACAATCTTCTTCACCACCGAGGCATAGCCATGATGATGATTTCCACTTTATTTCGTATAATTTCATGTTTCTTTTCTGAAAATTATGTTTTCCCTGTTTTTAATGTACAGCAGGTTAGTTAATATTCATTTCAGTGTATCTTATAAAATGCATAACTGCTTGCCTACATGATAGTAATGGAATCAGATCTTTTGTTTTTTAAATAATGGTAACACCTCAAGCGGATTTTGGCAATCTCAATAAAAACCTACTCTTGATGAAAGCATTGCCTCTTGTTTATGTCTTGAAGCCCTACCATTTTGGACTTTGACCAAAACTAACTGGCTGAAACCAACTCAAATGAGTAGCCTCAATTTTATACCATTCGCCCTATTGAGGTTTCATATCCTGCAAAATCTCGCAAAACTTCAAAGAGGTCGCCGCGCTGCAAAATGTCATTAACATTGAGAACTGCAATCAGACGTTTTGATCAGGCTGCACTTTACAACAACAGCATTAACATCACAACATAAAATTCATTTTATATTGTGCCTAAAACTTTCAGGAATATATTATGTGGGTTTTTAGTTGTTGTTATTGTGTTTGTTTTACGTAAGCATGTGAGAATCTCAGGTTGTTCCTCCATAATTTTCAATGGGAGTTGCTGTGAGCTGCCATTGCTTCCTGTTTATGTCGTTCTGGGGGAAAATGAAGTTTGCTCTTTAACGTCATGATTATTGTCCTTTACAATGCCGTTGGCCTCTTTGTTCCAGAGTTTTTATATATATATATATATATGAAATTATTGAAATTTGGTTTGCGTTTATTAAATTCCACGCAGGTTAAACGTAGCAGACACGGATTATTTTGATTTTTTTTGCAAATTTTCAGGGTCTCATGCATGCAGTCTCTTATGAAAAGCATAAAAATTACATATTAGTAGTATAATGTTCATTTACATTTGTCATCATGTGGATTCTCTATGTTGTTTTTGACTGCAGTGACTCTGTGGTACGCAAGGGATTACGGGATATCTCAATAGGGTGAATTGGACTATAGTTAGATGGGTTTAACTTGCCTTAACTTCCCCACAGCACACCACCATTTTTATTATTTGGCTATACTTTTAAGACTAAGCCTTGGTCGCAGTTGATATCTCTGCTTCATAAAACTGGGCTCTGGTGGCCACTAAGCCCAGTGTTACTGTGTGTTTGTGATGCAAACTTCCATTCCACATACACATATGAACCGTATCAAGAGATTTTATGGGTTTGTGATTTTCCACTCATCCACGCTAGCCTTTCACGCCTCACAAACCAGATGCTTTTTCTTCATGCGTCTGTTATGCATGAATCAGTCAATTAAAGTTCCTTCAATTTCAATTTATTTTATTTGTATAGCGCCAAATCACAGCATTGCTGCCTCACAGCACTTCACATGAGTAAGGTCTAACCTTACCAACACCCCAATTAAACCATTTAAAGTTTCTTCTTCTGGAAAAGCATTCTGTTTGTCTTTCAGCAGGTTTTTTTTTTGTTTTTTTTTTTGTTTGTTTGTTTTTTTAAGTTTATCGATTCCTTTTCTTCTTTGAAAAGAACAAATATTTCTGACAAACCAAACACTGATCTTTTTGGATGCCTCTTGTTATTGTAGAATTTCCTGGATACAGTCACTGTTACCACGAGAACTGTGTGTTACCGCTAAACAAAACTCACAGCTTCACCTCAACCAAGGTGTTAAGGTAAGCATTTACTTAATTAGTTCCAGTTTCTCCTTCATGAATTCAAGTCAAAAAGCATGATGATGTTTAGTGATTGCAAATTTACAAGTCAACCTCACACAGAGTGAATAGACATGCGAAAAACACATGACCAGGCAAGTGGGCTTGTGGCTCCAAAGACGCAAACACAACCACATTCTTAGACAAATAAATAATTAAATAAAAAGCCCAAGTTAGCAATGTGAGAGGAAACCACTTATTCCCTCACAGTATCTCTGTCAATAACTAATTTATTTTCTGCTGTCTCAGGGCAGAAAGATGCAGATTTAAATAATGTAAGTGTTACCTCATCTCCATGATTAGGAGGTAATTAGAACTTACAATGTGGCTCAGCAGTGTTGCCATGCACCACTGGTGCACAACAGCCTGTCAAGGATCAAAACCTGCAGCCTGTGATTATTAGTCAATGTGGCTCAGAATGTAACTGTTGCCCCAAAGAGTAAAAGCACAGCCACAATGCAGGGGGGCTAGTTTATGTTTATAAAACAGCCTCGTTAATGTTTCCTCCTGCTTAGCGAGACACAGAGGTAAAGCAACTTGTTTTAATAACTGTCATTGTTTTATTTCAAATGTGGGAGTTTGTTCATTTACAAAGCATTTGGCTTTAACACTCAGGGCTCTGACAGGCTGAAAACAGTCTAAAATCTGGTTGAAAAGCATCATGAATTAAACATTTTTAATGTTCAATGGAGAGATTTAAAAATGAAATGGTCTTGGAGCCAATAAGATAATTACTAAAGGGGCTATATTGAGCAAAATCACCTTTTACATAACATCTCCAAAGCCCCACGATTCTAAGAGTGTTTTCACAGATATTCTCCTAATTTAAGTTGAATTTCTGTCACAGCTTGTTTAACATCATTGCGACATATGTAACAGAAATGTATTTATTTCTTTTTTCTTATTTAACCAGATTAGTCCCATTGAGATCAAGACCTCTTTTGCAAGGGAGAGTTGGAGAATTCTAAAGTTTCCAATTCACCTAACCTGCATGTCTTTAAACATGGAAGGAAATGGGAGCACCCGGAGGAAACCCACGCAAGCATGGGGAGAATATGCAAACTCCACACAGAAAGGCCACAAGTGGGAACTGAACCCATGACCTTCTTGCTGTGAGGCAGCAGTGCTATCCACTAAACCACTGTGCTGCCCGGATAATAATAATAATAATAATAATAATAATAATAATAATAGCCCAGATCCTCTCATTTTACTTGAAAATATTACATACACAAACACACATCTATATAGCACTTTTCCATCTAAAAATCACTAATGGCCCTTGGGCGAGGTTCTTAATCCCTAGTGTGAATAAGTGGGTTAATTGATTGTGGGACCACCTCATTTTATTAACATTTTGCTTGTGAAGATTCCTGTATGCAACTTTCTTCCACAGTTTTACACCTGTAATTTATGTATGTAGCTAGAAGGGAAATTATCTGTTGTATGCTGCCATCTAGTAGAATTGCTGTATGAGTTAATCAGCTAACTACAAATTGTCTGTCTTGAATAGTTACTGAATGGATCACCTTAATCATTATCAGAAAAATTAGCCCCTGTGAGAATTTTTTCAAGAGCTGCCAGTGGTGCAGAATGCAACAAAGTTGGTTAGCAGTCCTAACTGCATTCAGACAGTAAAACAAACTATATATATATATATATATATATATATATATATATATATATATATATATATATATATATATATATATATATATATATATATATATATAAAATTATTTTCCCTCTTGTATAGCTAGCATACTGGCATAGTATGGTACTATGCTTCCTATCCTTCTAAATTCATTCTATTAGTAAACAGAGTGGATCTCGGCCTCAACTTTGTCTAAATTCTGGGTCTGTTAGTGAAACTTGGGGCTCGCGGCTAGCGATCACCTTAGTAATTTCTCTGGGTTCCTGTTGCTTAATGCTGATGAATTATACCATATGTGTAGTTTTTTTCTGGGTGACTGATTCTGCTTTTTTCTTTCTGTCCAAGGTGCGGATGACATCACGACATCACGTGCTGGATTTAGTGACTACATAATTTCTGAAACGGATGTGGAATGTGGAATGGACACTGCCACGGGAACAGGCCCACAGAATTGCATGAGCACTGCTGGATGACCCTTGCCTGTGGACTGGAATTTCATATTATTTTGTTGTGTTTGGTTGTGTTTTGTAAAACTTTGCAAAATCTTAGAACTGTTAGAATGGCCTAAGCAGTGGGTCACCCATTTGAGTCTGGTCTGCTTGAGGTTTCTTCAATATCATCAGAGGGAGTTTTTCCTTACCACTGTTGCCTGTGTGCTTGCTCTAGGGGTTGGTAAGGTTAGACCTTACTTGTCTGAAGCGCCTTGAGGCAACCTTGTTGCAATTTGGTGCGATATAAACTAAATAAATTGAAATTGAATTGAAGTATGCATATAAAAAACACTAAAAGCAATTTGCTTTCAGCAAGTCAATCTTCTTATCTGTTGTTCTTAGTTTTAATGTAACTTAAATATAACAAATTGTGAAGATGTCACTTTAAACTTAAACTTTTGACTTAAACATAAATATAGCAGTAGCAAAGCAGTAGAGTATTCATATAAAGACAAGATACAGCTAAAAACCTGTAAAAAGACAATCGATAATATATGAATATGCATGAAATACACATAAATAAAAACAATGTTAAGTATCTATATGTGTATAAGATAGTATACAAATAATGAATGCTTATGAGTTCAATAGTATGAATATTTCATGAGCTGAAAGATGGAATGTTCCATTCAACTCTGCTTTGCATCATTGAATGGAACTTTCCATCTTTCAATTCCATTCTATCTTTCACTGACTTTTTCCATTGAATGAATGAAAAAAATCATTATTTGTATTATATAACAGCTAAAATAACTCACTGTCATTTTGTATTTTATTCATTTCTAAACAACAAAAAAGGGACTTACATTTTGTTGTGCATCACTGGTGCTTTAACGTCAACAGGTTCCAAACTGTCCAACACGAGCCGTGCAATAGCACATTTAAATTACTTGCTACAAAGCACTGTTACACGGTAAATGAAACACAATGGCAAATGGTACGAATAATCCATGTCACGTGACATACAAACCACCAATCAAATGACACAGATCTACTCAGCCATTATATAAAAGCATATAATATTCATGTATATACATAAAAGCAATATCTCTATGTAAAAGCAATATGCCCATGAAGATATTTGTCCAAACACACAGAAGAACGGAATTGTGCAGCATGAACACTTGGCAGTGAGGTGTTCCAGGTAATATTATATTCAGTGTGCAGCAGTGCAGGTTGTTATTTACATTCAGTGTCTCAGTCAAGGTACAGCAGTGGAACTGTATAGAATTTGAGGTCCCAGTGATATGAATATCATCTCAGCTATATGAATCTCAAAACAAGTTGAACACTTTCACTGCATAGACACACACATCTGACTCTAGGAAGTTATTCAAATCCTGGAACTAAGTGTTGATCCAGGATAATCACAAATCCACATATCTTGACTCCCAACTCAGCTTCTCAAGTGCTACAATGAGGGCAGTTCTCTTATCAAGTGACCAGAAGGACACTGAAAGGCAGTTATGCAAAATAGGGGTCAAAATTTAGGAACACCCAGACATGCAAACTCTGTATTAAATAATCCATCCAGGTTGAAAACTTTAGATAAAAATTTGCACAGGACAATAATTTGTAAAAATCAGTAAAAATGTGTTGGAATATATCTTATCTAAATTTTTTTTTTTTTATATATATATTAAAAGTTCATATTGTGGTTTATGTTCAGTCCATCCAATTTTGAACAAAAAGGTTTCGTCCACTGACCTTCAGTCTTCTGCAGGTCCTTTCCAGGCTAACATCTCTAATTTGGGATATGATTAATGTGTTCATTTATGCATTATACAATTTTAACAATAGATTAAAAATAAATGCCTTGTATTGCTGCAGTCATTATGCAACATTACAGGCTGAATTTCAGCATCACCAATCAGAGGCAGGATACGGACAAATCCGTAGAAGATACCGGTGTGGAGATGTGCACTAAAAGAATCCTGAGCTACAAATTCCATTTAATATCCACCCCACAGCAAAACATGGACCCCTCGAGCGACTCACCCCAAGACCAATTCCAGCAGAAACATCAGGAGCACAGCAAGCGCCAATGCGGCATCTACAATTTACAAACTATCTTCCTCCCATCCATTGTAGAATTGGTAAAACAGGCAGGAGAAGAATGGAGGAAAGGATTTCAGGTAAAACAGGAGCACAGTGTGCGATGGGAGTAAAGATTGAGGGGAAAGGCAATGAGCGTTGAGATGTTTTCCTTCAGGGCTGTGCTATGTAGATCAGAGCCCATGGGAGTGAGTGGTGTGAACTGCTAGAATCTGTATAACCCCCCCCCCCCCCCAACATCATGTGACAAGAACAGTGTAATGCAGCGAGAGGAACAGAGGAGAAAGGCAGGAGCGCGTCAATGAAAGGTCAAAGTGCTCCACAACGCCTGGAATGGGCTTCTTGCCATGTTAGCCCATGCCTTTTTAGTCTTTGCACACATCATTATGAAACAAATATTTCATACATTTAGACAATCTGATGCCAGAATGGCGCTTATAAAAATGCATGTTTTGTGAACACCATGCTTCACAAGCACCGGATGTGGCTTTGCAAGTCTCATGGTGAAAGGGGGCTGTTAGATTTTTAGATTTTAGTCTTGGCGAATCATGAAATATGCAGTTCCACGTATGACTGCATAAGGTCAAAGTGTCCTTCGTCTCGTGCAGTACTTACACACGAGAGAACAAGCTGGAGGTGGGCCTGAAGCTGTGGTAATTATAAGGTGGGACTAACCAACCCAGCACCGCCATGACAGGGTCGAAATATGAAATTAAAGTTCATATTATTGCAAAGTTTTGCTGGACTATACCTACAATTTTTCCACAGTTGTCTCTGAAATTTATTTTGTTTGTTCTTTTTTTATCATTTTGAGCCCGTAGAAATGGTTCAAAGCTTCTAAACAGGAAATATGTCTTTCGACTGAACTGTAAGCAGCTGGAGACGACTGTAAGATAACAAGATAATAAGACAGCATAAGAAAATATGAACATTTTCAGCTGCCAGGATTCAGCGTGAAACAAAAACATGCACAATCACGCACTCAGAATTGATCAGAATACATACCTGTGTGTGTGTGTCTGTAGAACTGTGACTAATTATTAATTGATTATTTGATTGATTATTTTCTGTTCATTTATTATTTGTTACTTCCATAAAATGTCAAACAAAAGGGATGAGAAATCAATCAATCAATGCATGAAATGGGGCCTTCAAATGTCTTGCTTTGTCCACAGCCCAACGACATGTCAAATAGGAGTAAAGCATAAACTACAGACAAGAGCAATCAGAGATTTCTGACATCCACCATTCCGGATCCAGATCACCTCTGAAATTCAGTGGAGTCTTCAATGCCCTAATATCTATCTGTGGTGCAGAGTTGGTGCGAATCCTTGAAGTAGTATTGACATAATCCTTCAAAGCCTATATAAAAAGATAACTTGATCCAGAATCCAGATTTGGATCCGGATCACTTCCAAAATTCAGTGGACTCTTCAATGCCCTAATATGTAGCTGTGGTGAAATTTGGTGAGAATCTGTGAAGTTGTTTTGATGTAATCCTTCAAAGCGTATATAAAGGGAAATCTTGATCCAGATCCAGATCTGGATCAACTCCAAAATTTTATGAAGTCTTCCATGGCCTAATATGTATCCATGTTGAAAATATGGTAAAAATCCATGATGTAGTTTTGACATAATCCTTCAAAGCCTATATAAAGTGAAAATTGATCCAAAATCCGGATCTGGATCCAGATCACATCCAAATTGGGTTCTTCCATGGCCTATTTTTTATGTGTGGTGAAAATTAATCAAAATCCATGCAGTAGATTTGATGTAATCCTGCTAAAAGTAATCCTTCAAAGCCTATATAAAGTGAAACTTGATCCAAAATCCAGATCTGGATCCAGATCACCTCCAAATTGGGTTCTTCCATGGCCTATTGTCTGTGGTGAAAATTTGTCAAAATCCGTGCAGTAGTTTTGACGTAATCCTGCTGACAGACAGACAGACATATAAATGCAGATGACTTTATTAGATCCTTGGTGGATGTAAATGTTGACATTTAAAAAGATGAAGTAAAAAAAAAGGATTATGAAATGGCTGAAAACCTGGAATCGTTATCAAAAATAGACCTCTGTTGATATAGCAACCCATTAATCGTGTGTCCACGATTCTCCTGTAACCACTTTTGTGCCACACGATCATGCATGATCTTACTGTAAGCAATCTAATCCTACTCCTTCTCCTAACTCTAAACACAATTATAACAAGTCTCTCCCTTCCTGTAACCCCTAACCATAACCCCTTAGCCCCTTTTCACCCCGCATTTCGTGCCCTCCTCACTAAATTAATTTGTGCCGCCATTTTTGTTAAGATTTCACAAACCAGGGATTATTTTACTTTTCGTATTGCCATCACATAGTAATGTGTGCTGCACGTGAGAGCATGTGCAGCACAAATTCTCATTCATTTTTAGTCACGTGATCACAGCCCCCCAGTTATATACGAATTTTTTGCGAGTTGCTTTTACTACTTTAACTATGAAGGCCTCATGAGCATAAGACAGACAGACAGACAGACAGACAGACAGACAGACAGACAGACAGACAGACAGACAGACAGACAGATAGATAGATAGATAGATAGATAGATAGATAGATAGATAGATAGATAGATAGATAGATAGATAGATAGATAGATAGATAGATAGATAGATAGATAGATAGATAGATAGATAGATAGATAGATAGATAGATAGATATGGCATGGCAGCGTTTGGGATCGCAAACCTGGGCCACTTCTCGTCCAATCAAAGCGCGCTCCAGCTACACCTGCATATAGGTGTGACAGAGGACAGTCAATAAATAGATAACACTGACGCATTCGAACCTTTTTTTTTTTCTTTTCCGGCGTGACAAGTTGTTGTTGGCGAGGGGGAACTTGCGCGCGCACACAAATACCGCATTCATCCAGTTTTATATGGCGATGGTGCCCCCGCAGCGGCGGAGAGGCGCAACTTTTCTCCTCCTCCTCCTCCTCCTCCTCTTGCTTGCCCTGGGAGGATAGAGAGACTCCATTCACCATGCATGCGCGCACACAGACACACCGTTCTTCTCAAGCGACCCCCACCACCTCCTCCTCAGCGATCAGCCTGAGTGAAGCTTTTGGTTTATTCGATTAACGGCAATCAGCGCACCTTATTGCACAAATCCCACCCCCCCACCCCAATTTCAGCAGCGTATCCTCATCTGGTATCATTATGGGATTAGATGTCAGATTCCAATTGAACACAATCGATTTTTCTTCCGTTACCGGGTGCTCGCGGCGATTAGTGATAGTTTCAGATGTGGGGCTGAGATGCGCGCAAAGTCCTGCAAGTGGTACGCGACCGACGCGCGCATGCAGTGTGTTGACGTTTCCTACTCCCTAATATATTTGCTGTATTTTTTAAACAGATTCACCATTTGGTCTTTTTTTGTATTTTTTTTTTTTTAATTATGGTTTTAAACCGGCTATTTTGCGCATCTCGCTGCTGAGGGAGAGTGCGCATTTCTATGCGCTTGAACCAGAGTGAGAGCCCAAAAGTGGCAGACAGGGGAAGAGGACGCGCTGTGCACGGGGACGTTTTAACACAGTTTCGTCTGATCACTAACACCAGACCTTCTCTTTTCACCCATCACTTCACTTCATCCTTTCATTTAAAGTGTCCACCACAGCAGCACATTCCCTGATCGCTTCACTGCGCCTGTCAGAATTAAGTCTGAATGTATATTTACCGTCGTGGAATGATCCCTCGCGCTGGTTATTCTTTTCCACCTCAGATAATATTCCTCTGTGCCTTACGTCCCTTTACGATAAGGTGCATTCCATCCAAAAGCCACATTGCACCCCCCCCTCAGAAACCTCCGGCGCTCCAGCGCAGGACGCAAACCTGGCGCACTTTTTCACTCCAGATTGTGGAAAGTCGGCAAGCGCTCCGATTTTTACGCACAAATTGAAGAAAGCCTTTTTAGTCCAAAAGCAAGTCTGCTAATCCAAAGTGTTTCTTTTCTTTTTTCTTAAACTGACATCTGTAAGAAGAATGATTCTCCTGGACAGAAAAGACCATGATGCTCCGGCTCTTCTGGTCTACATGTTAATGACAGTGATGTTGGAGAAAAAGAAACAAGAGTAGGATTTTTTTTTTCTTCTCCTCCATCGTCCGCTCCTCACGATTCAGGCTGCACTTCGCTGATAAAACACCGTCCTCTCTCTCTCCTCCTCATCTCCTCCCCCCATCCTTCCGTTCTCCTCCTGCTCGCAGTCTCTCGGCAGCAGCTTTCATGGAGCAGAGTCGCGCCTAGCGGCCTTGGAGGGAACTCCGCCAACACGGGTTCATCACCACCGACCACCCCCCTCCCCAACCTGATCTCCATTCAACTTTTAAATAAACATGACACTATGGCTATTAAAAAAAACAAAACAAAAGAAAAATTGGCAGAAATAATAATCGGTGCCATGTGTTGGAAATGCTTAAAATGCATTTTTGATAAAGGAAAGTAGGACAGTCAGAGTATATGTTCAACAAGACTAAAAATTTGCAGCTTTATAAAAACATATCCACATTAGTAACTCCACTCATTTTTCAAGCTTTGCCCCCCCCCCCCCACAAATAAAATAAAATAAATAAATATAAGATATTCCAGGTGAGACCAAGTTGCTACATATACTTTAAAAAAGTTTATTTTTCTTATAATTTTTAAGAAATTCCATGACACCTATCCACATCTGGATGAAAATGGAAAATCATTTGATCAAGACCTTGGCAAACTTATATATATACACACACAGTGAAGAAAATAAGTATTTAAACACCCTGCGATTTTGCAAGTTCTCCCATTTAGAAATCATGGAGGGGTCTGAAATTTTCATCTCTGTGAGAAACCTAATCTAAAAAAAAAAAAAAAAAAAAAAATCCGGAAATCACAATGTATGATTTTTTAATAATTTATTTATATGTTACTGCTGCAAATAAGTATTTGAACACCTGTGAAAATCAATGTTAATATTTGGTACAGTAGCATGACCTATATATATATATATATATATATATATATATATATATCCCTCTTACCTCCAATTGTGGAGGGTGATATGTGTGTTCCTCAAGGTCGTCTACCAGAGGCCTTGGAGTTTGAGGGTTTGACACAGTTTCTTAGCTGTAGGACTGCACTGTTCTGGACAGAGAACTCTTATGCCTGGAATCTGGTGGAGCCACTCTCCCAGCTCCTAGTGCTTCTTTTACCACTGGAATCACTTTGGACTTTACCTTCCACGTCTGCTCCAGTTGCTCCTTCAGTCCTTGGTACTTCTGTATTGTCTCATGCTCCTTCTTTCTGATGTTGCTGTCTAGCTCAATAATACAATTTACTCTATGACTACGATGATGCATTCGCTCTGATTGGCTGACTTCCGACCTGATATTTTCCCATATCAGATGGTTACCATGACAACTGGTCAAGATCATGTATCAGATTTGCAACTTTGGTTACAATTTTCAGGGCAAGCAATAAAATAAAACATAAAGTGAACAAAGAAAATGGAGGAATTAACAGCAAAGGAGCTGGAAGTGGATGTGCAAAATGAAATGAAGACCAAAAAGATGAAAACACAGCTCTAAACAGTAAAGAGCAGATTGAAAACTTTGTTACAAACCAGAAAACTAAAACCACGATTAGAACAAAACAAGTCGGACATGAACATACTCCATAAATATCTAAACAGCATCAGAAAAACCACACAGATTGAATGCTTACAAGCTAACGAACAAACCATCTGTTAAGGAAGTTCTTCATGGAGGTGAAGAGAACAGGTCTGACCCAAAACCGTCAGAGCACTAAACATTGATAATTCCATTCTGGACTCACACGCCATTCCAGCAGGGGGTGGTAAACATTCTACATATTAAAAGCAAGTGGCCTGTGTGTATGTGTATGTTTGCATGCGTGTAGCTTCAAACACGGAGAAACTGGGGAGAGCTAACATTTACCATTTGGTATCCTTATCTATTATGCATCAAGGATGAACGCTGACAAAACATAACGTTGATAGGACTAATATTTTTGGAGAAATTACAGATATTACATAACAATAGTGAACAATGGATGTTGATAATTACATCCTGGACTCACACACCATTCCAAATCATTATAGAAACTTTGCATAATTTATTACCACCCTTGAAAAATGTCAGCTACCTATTTAATAAACACTACCCAGTCAACAGACTGTGGATCCCCATGGGTAATGCGCTAGTATACAAGTAAATTCTTTGGCTGCTCCCTTGATTTCACTCAGGGCCACCACAGCAGATCCAAGGTGGATGTACATGCTGAATTGGCACATGTTTTATACCAAATGCCCTTTCTGATGCAACTCCACATGGAGAAAGTCTTGAAGGCAGCATATGTTGTTCCAAAAGCACACTGTAATTTTCTGCATTAATGCTGCCATTACAGAAGTTTAAATTACCTTTTCCAAGGGCACTGACACAACAGTGAGATGAGCTGAGAGGCTCTCGAATCCTGCCAGTAGAGAAGGCAGGGGATGGAGGCCATTCCAAACATCAGACAGGGACTATCTGGATTGCGGTGGGGCAGCAGACGGAGCATCGGGTGGAGACCTGAAAAACAGTAAGAGGTGAGTGAGACATTGAAGCTTTTAAAGGGTGTGCCTGCATCTTATTGGTTTGTGGTGATGATTAACAGTAGCATTTCTTTAGGATTATGTGCATGGTTGGAGACATTTAGCTGATTATGAGACACGATGGAAAGTGAGTTTTCTGGTAGAATTGACCCTACGCTTCATTTCTTAAAAAAAAAGGAAAAACAAACAAAAATACTGGAATACTGATTCGTCTGACCACAATACACATTTCCACTGTGTGACGATCTAATCCAGATCAGATGCCTCTAAGGCCAGAGAAGTCGATGCTGGTTCAGCGTAAGGTTAACATCAGGACTTCTTTCTTTTTTTGGACAGTCAAGATTGCCCTCTGGGGTCCGAGGGCATTTTTTGGACAGTTCACTCATCTGGCATAAATATTTTATTATTGTTGTTAAAAACTCACCCTGCATCCCACAATCAAGTGGTGTGTCTGTTTTTTTTTCAGGACATGTACTTTCAGAATATACACTCAACAAAAATATAAACGCAACACTTTTGGTTTTGCTCCCATTTTGTATGAGATGAACTCAAAGATCTAAAACTTTTTCCACATACACAATATCACCATTTCTCTCAAATATTGTTCACAAACCAGTCTAAATCTGTGATAGTGAGCACTTCTCCTTTGCTGAGATAATCCATCCCACCTCACAGGTGTGCCATACCAGGATGCTGATTAGACACCATGATTAGTGCACAGGTGTGCCTTAGACTGCCCACAATAAAAGGCCACTCTGAAAGGTGCAGTTTTATCACACAGCACAATTCCACAAATGTCGCAAGATTTGAGGGAGCGTGCAATTGGCATGCTGACAGCAGGAATGTCAACCAGAGCTGTTGCTCGTGTATTGAATGTTCATGTCTCTACCATAAGCCGTCTCCAAAGTCGTTTCAGAGAATTTGGCAGTACATCCAACCAGCCTCACAACCGCAGACCACGTGTAACCACACCAGCCCAGGACCTCCACATCCAGCATGTTCACCTCCAAGATCGTCTGAGACCAGCCACTCGGACAGCTGCTGGAACAATCGGTTTGCATAACCAAAGAATTTTTGCACAAACTGTCAGAAACCGTCTCAGGGAAGCTCATCTGCATGCTCGTCGTCCTCATCGGGGTCTCAACCTGACTCCAGTTCGTCGTCGTAACCGACTTGAGTGGGCAAATGCTCACATTCGCTGGCGTTTGGCACGTTGGAGAGGTGTTCTCTTCACGGATGATGCGAAGGAGATGTGTTACACTGCATGAGGCAAATGGTGGTCACACCAGATACTGACTGGTATCCCCCCCCCCCCAAATAAAACAAAACTGCACCTTTCAGAGTGGCCTTTTATTGTGGGCAGTCTAAGGCACACCTGTGCACTAATCATGATGTCTAATCAGCATCCTGATATGGCACACCTGTGAGGTGGGATGGATTATCTCAGCAAAGGAGAAGTGCTCACTATCACAGATTTAGACTGGTTTGTGAACAATATTTGAGGGAAATGGTGATATTGTGTATGTGGAAAAAGTTTTAGATCTTTGAGTTCATCTCATACAAAATGGGAGCAAAACCAAAAGTGTTGCGTTTATATTTTTGTTGAGTATATATACTATAGTGGTGTTTTATAAGTGTAATAACGGTTTACAATCAGAAATAAGAAAGGACAAAATAAATCGGAAAATAATTTGGACACACATTTATTCAAAACACACAGCAAACTATAATAAACAACTATTTTGACACTTTATAAAGGTAGTTTGGGAACTTGTACAAAAGAATGTACAAAATAAAGGTTCTGACAATAAACACAAATTCACATTTTGAACAATATATACAAAATGGTCTATGCATTTTGTTGGTCTTCATGCCACATCTCAAAGCAATTTCTGTCTGCTATTACACAAAGGCCCACATCACAAACTTTGCACTTCCATGGAGTTAACTTTTCTTCTTGGAATGTGTTCCTGCACTGTAAACAATGTATCTTCACAGTTTGACGCTCTTCTCACACCGCCCCCCCCCTTCCATTCATATGTGTAAATGGAACATTAAGCCCCTTTCACACCGGGTCTGCTTCGAGTTGTTTCCTGTGGCGTCATGATGACGCAGGAATTGTCTGCGTCAGGTGCACGCAGCAGGGGGCAGAGAGGAGGAGAACGCAGCCTGCAGGTTCTCTGCACATGAGAACGCAGCCTGCAGGTTCTCTGCACAAAGAAATCAGAGTGCACAGTTTGGCTGCAGCCAGACTGTGCACTCTGATTTCTCTTCTAGTTTATATTTGTTCATGTGCTGAGCTGCAGGTCTATGCTCTGAGTTCTGTTGTAGTTTATCTTTCTTCTTTGACTGCGAGCTGCACGTGTGCGCACGTGGGAACGAACCATCCATTAGTAAATGTGGAGATGTCTGGAGTTATATTTGATGTGGACATGTTCTCTCTCGCAATCAGTCTGTGAGCAGGACTTATGTCCTTTTTTTTAAACACAGTGATGAGAGAGTTTGAGGGGAGAACAAGGAGCTAACTGCCTGTAGCCAGACAGTTCTTTTTTTGTTTTTAATTGTTCACATGTGCGAATGGTCCCTGAGTGGACTGGAGATGTCCGGACTTACTGGATGTGTGTGTATATATATATATATATATATATATATATATATATATATATATATATATATATATATATATATATATATATATATATATATATATTCTGTGCTCTTTTTGAGCGCGTAATTTCACTGCATCGTGTACACGGTATAAAACAATCCTGTGTGATTTATACTGCGGGACCAATGGAACACAGCAGGAATCATACATTGGCGTCGGGTAATGTTGTTTTGTGAATGTGTGGCTTCCAGTCACATTGAGTACCGTCGCGTTGCTCTGACTTGTGCTGAAACCACTCAATTTCTGCGTCGAGCACAGGACGCAAAAAAATTTTACATGTTTAATTTTTGGTGTCCGATTTGCTTTGTCCTTTGTACCCCTTGCACTGTTGTGGCATTGAACTGCATCGTCTCTGCACTGAGTTGCTTCCATGTGGTGTCGTCATGACGAAGCATGACACAACTCGAAGCAGCCCACAACATTGTGCACATCATCACACAGCTTCTATGAGGACTACAAGCATGGAGGAGCGCTGGATCAAAAGTCAGCGGAGTGTACTTTTCAGGAAAAAAGTATGTTTCTATCTAATATCATTAAAAAACTGTGTATCATTTAATACAGCTTGTACTATGCCGCCGTATACAACGGGGCTGACCCCATTAAGTGGCATTTGCAAATGTAACTACACATTGTTTTTTTTTCTTTGCATTTTGCATTTTCCATGCTGTCCCAGCTTTATTTGATTTGGGGTTGTAAATGGAAACTTTATCTATTTAATTCAATAGATTTAGTAATTTACCAAAAAGCAGACTTTCATTAATTTCTTTAATTTTTCCAGAAAGAATAACAGAAAGACATTCTACAATATACCATTTGTAGCCATTATTTGCAGAGCTTGATTGGCTCAGATCCCACCTCTAACACTCACCCATACAAAATATAGCAAAATTGTATGTGGTCATCTGCATAAATCGCCATCTATGGTTGAACTTTTAAAGCCTTGTTTTCTGTGGGTACATTCTTACCTTGGCTCTATAGTAGGGAGATATGTATCAGTTCATTAATATGCAGAAAATACAGAGCTGTATCTACCCATGGAGCGGAACGACCCGGGTGACCCAGCATCTTTCAATGTCTGTCTTGTTCATAAGAAGTGCTGGGTGTCTCAAAACTTTCTACAAGAACATGAGGCCAGTTTTGAGGCTGTTTACTTAATGTAAAGATTAGGAATGCATGGAAGGCATTGATGCCTTGTTTGGAATGATACAGACGACAATTCTCTTTGACTGAATTCATTTTTATGCCCCGCGCGGCGCTTGTGCTGTGAGGCAGAGCATATAGCATCCGGGTTGACTGTCCATTCGTCCTTCCGTCTGTCCGTCTGTTTGTTTGTCTGCCTGTCTGTCCGTCCGTTCGTCTGGCCGCAATTCATTCGTCGCAACGTAGCTCAGCACCAATTGCTCGCAAAAACTTCATATTAGGTGGGTATATGCCTTGGAGGAGTACTTTGCATGGGTTCGAAGGCCAATGACCGTGGCCTACTTTTCAAGGTCACCAGTGGTCACAACTGCCAAATCCTTTGCTGCAACGTAGCTTTGCACCTATTGCTTGCAGAAACTTCATATTTGGTGGGTATATGCCTTGGAGGAGTACTTCACATGGGTTCCAAGGCCAGTGACTTTGACCTACTTTTGAAGGTCACCAGTGGTCACAACTGTCAAATCCTTCGCCGCAACGTAGCTCTGCACCTATTGCTCGCAGAAATGTCATATTTGGTGGGTACATGCCTTGGAGGAGTACTTCGCATGGGTTTGAAGGCCAGTGACCTTGACCTTCTTTTAAAAAAATTACCAATAGTTGCATTTGTTCAAAGGCTACTGACATTTTATGGTCACTGTTGGCCACATCCTCTAAATAAATATAATGTCAATCTCCAATTTTTCCACTGTGTATCCTAGTTTACATCAAACACATGATGGTTCAACCAAATACCTACCCCACACATGTACATATTACTGCACTTTACATGGAAAATAGTACTGCGTGCCGGGCATTTTGTGACGAATGTCTTGTGGAGTGTTTAATTTTGGTTTGTTAATGTTCCAAGATTAAATAATTTTTTATGCACCAAAATAGGTTGTTTTTGAATACTTTTTATGTTGTGACATTTTAAGTAGTGTCACAAAGCTTTGTAAAACAATTATGCACCACTGTATTTTGACAACTATGTAGGGTGTGATTTTTTAAAATTAAATTTTTCACCTTCATTCAATGAAGTAATCAATCAGTTTTGATGTCTAATTAATTTAATTTAATTTAATTAGCTTATAATGCACCAAATCACAGCAAAAGCTGTCTCAAGGCACCTTAGATTAAACAAGTCAACATAAATACAAATACAAATTGTGTGAATGAGGTGTAAACGAGATTGCCTGTCTATATATGTGAGCCCCTGTAGCTCTTAAGTGGAATAAGAAAATGAAAGAATGATTTTATTCTTATTATGCCTATTAAATTGTTTTGGGTTAACGTGTTATACTGGAGGAGATGGACTCGTTCAGGCATCTACAGCACATCCAGACAGCGCTTCACTTTTTTTCATATTTTATGTTATAACCTCATTCCAAAATGGATGGAATTCATTTGTTTCTTCAAAATTCTACACACAATACCCCATAATGACAATGTGAAAAGGTTTTTGAGATTTTTCCAAAAAAAAAAATCAATCAATCAATCAATTTTATTTATATAGCACCAAATCACAACAAACAGTTGCCCCAAGGCACTTTATATTGTAAGGCAAGGCCATACAATAATTACGTAAAAACCCCAATGGTCAAAACGACCCCCTGTGAGCAAGCACTTGGCGACAGTGGGAAGGAAAAACTCCCTTTTAACAGGAAGAAACCTCCAGCAGAACCAGGCTTAGGGAGGGGCAGTCTTCTGCTGGGACTGGTTGGGGCTGAGGGAGAGAACCAGGAAAAAGACATGCTGTGGAGGGGAGCAGAGATCAATCACTAATGATTAAATGCAGAGTGGTGCATACAGAGCAAAAGGAGAAAGAAACACTCAGTGCATCATGGGAACCCCCCAGCAGTCTACGTCTATAGCAGCATAACTAAGGGATGGTTCAGGGTCACCTGATCCAGCCCTAACTATAAGCTTTAGCAAAAAGGAAAGTTTTAAGCCTAATCTTAAAAGTAGAGAGGGTGTCTGTCTCCCTGATCTGAATTGGGAGCTGGTTCCACAGGAGAGGAGCCTGAAAGCTGAAGGCTCTGCCTCCCATTCTACTCTTACAAACCCTAGGAACTACAAGTAAGCCTGCAGTCTGAGAGCGAAGCGCTCTATTGGGGTGATATGGTACTATGAGGTCCCTAAGATAAGATGGGACCTGATTATTCAAAACCTTATAAGTAAGAAGAAGAATTTTAAATTCTATTCTAGAATTAACAGGAAGCCAATGAAGAGAGGCCAATATGGGTGAGATATGCTCTTTCCTTCTAGTCCCCGTTAGTACTCTAGCTGCAGTACTCTAGCTGCAGCATTTTGAATTAACTGAAGGCTTTTCAGGGAACTTTTAGGACAACCTGATAATAATGAATTACAATAGTCCAGCCTAGAGGAAATAAATGCATGAATTAGTTTTTCAGCATCACTCTGAGACAAGACCTTTCTAATTTTAGAGATATTGCGTAAATGCAAAAAAAGCAGTCCTACATATTTGTTTAATATGCGCATTGAATGACATATCCTGATCAAAAATGACTCCAAGATTTCTCACAGTATTACTAGAGGTCAGGGTAATGCCATCCAGAGTAAGGATCTGGTTAGACACCATGTTTCTAAGATTTGTGGGGCCAAATACAATAACTTCAGTTTTATCTGAGTTTAAAAGCAGGAAATTAGAGGTCATCCATGTCTTTATGTCTGTAAGACAATCCTGCAGTTTAGCTAATTGGTATGTGTCCTCTGGCTTCATGGATAGATAAAGCTGGGTATCATCTGCATAACAATGAAAATTTAAGCAATGCCGCCTAATAATACTGCCTAAGGGAAGCATGTATAAAGTGAATAAAATTGGTCCTAGCACAGAACCTTGTGGAACTCCATAATTAACCTTAGTCTGTGAAGAAGATTCCCCATTTACATGAACAAATTGTAATCTATTAAATAAATATGATTCAAACCATCGCAGCGCAGTGCCTTTAATACCTATGGCATGCTCTAATCTCTGTAATAAAATTATATGGTCAACAGTATCAAAAGCAGCACTGAGGTCTAACAGAACAAGCACAGAGATGAGTCCACTGTCTGAGGCCATAAGAAGATCATTTGTAACCTTCACTAATGCTGTTTCTGTACTATGATGAATTCTAAAACCTGACTTTTTAAGTAATGGTTTAATTACTGCCACCTTAAAAGCCTGTGGTACTTAGCCAACTAATAAAGATAGATTGATCATATTTATGATCGAGCATTAAATAATGGTAGGGCTTCCTTGAGCAGCCTGGTAGGAATGGGGTCTAATAGACATGTTGATGGTTTGGATGAAGTAACTAATGAAAATAACTCAGACAGAAGAATCGGAGAGAAAGAGTCTAACCAAATACTGGCATCACTGAAAGCAGCCAAAGATAACGATACGTCTTTGGGATGGTTATGAGTAATTTTTTCTCTAATAGTTAAAATTTTATTAGCAAAGAAAGTCATGAAGTCATTACTAGTTAAAGTTAAAGGAACACTTCGCTCAATAGAGCTCTGACTCTTTGTCAGCCTGGCTACAGTGCTGAAAAGAAACCTGGGGTTGTTCTTATTTTCTTCAGTTAGTGATGAGTAGTAAGATGTCCTAGCTTTACGGAGGGCTTTTTTATAGAGCAACAGACTCTTTTTCCAGGCTAAGTGAAGATCTTCTAAATTAGTGAGACGCCATTTCCTCTCCAACTTACGGGTTATCTGCTTTAAGCTGCGAGTTTGAGTTATACCACAGAGTCAGGCACTTCTGATTTAAAGCTCTCTTTTTCAGAGGAGCTACAGCATCCAAAGTTGTCTTCAATGAGGATGTAAAACTATTGATGAGATACTCTATCTCACTTACAGAGTTTAGGTAGCTACTCTGCACTGTGTTGGAATATGGCATTAGAGAACATAAAGAAGGAATCATATCCTTAAACCTAGTTACAGTGCTTTCTGAAAGACTTCTAGTGTAATCAAACTTATTCGCCACTGCTGGGTAGTCCATCAGAGTAAATGTTATTAAGAAATGATCAGACAGAAGGGAGTTTTCAGGGAATACTGTTAAGTCTTCAATTTCCATACCATAAGTCAGAACAAGATCTAAGATATGATTAAAGTGGTGGGTGGACTCATTTACATTTTGAGCAAAGCCAATTGAGTCTAATAATAGATTAAATACAGTGTTGAGGCTGTCATTCTCAGCATCTGTGTGGATGTTAAAATCGCCCACTATAATTATCTTATCTGAGCTAAGCACTAAGTCAGACAAAAGGTCTGAAAATTCACAGAGAAACTCACAGTAACGACCAGGTGGACGATAGATAATAACAAATAAAACTGGTTTTTGGGACTTCCAATTTGGATGGACAAGACTAAAAGTCAAGCTTTCAAATTAATTAAAGCTCTGTCTGGGTTTTTTGTTGTGTGTTGGGGGGTTTGGCTGGACATTTGGGTGCTGTTTTCTTTTCTTTGCTCTCCAGGTGGTATACAAACTGTTTTTTTTTCTGTGGAGAAGGTGCTGGCGGAAGAGTCCTTCACCCTCATCAGAACTATTGGCTGCACCTGTGGAGGATGTTCACGTGCAGGCCTAACAACTTGCAGCACCTGTGGATGATGCTCACGTGCAGACTTAAAGACTTTCAGCTGAAGCAGATAATGAAATGGCGTTCTGCATTTAAGCCATGAGTGATTTGAGCAGAATTGCCGGGAACTCGACCTTGTGACGTTCGGTTGTGAGACGCTGAGGACCGCGCCAGGGTTTGACACATCATGCCTGTGAAGGAGGACGGGTGAGGGACACATGCTGTCAGCACACATCAGAGGTGATTATCGTCTGAATAACCGTTAATAGTAATTTGGCATTTTGTTACTCAGTATATTTGAACATTGATGAGAATTGTGCAGTTTGCTTCTCACTGCCATGGCATATGGATTGATGATCCTCCACCTGTTGTGAGAAGCTGCTCATTTACATAAGGCTTAAATTCAGACCTGAATGTGTTGCTGATAGTGTGTGCCTCTGAAGGATATTTGTTGTAGCTCTGTTGACTTACCTCACCTTTTCCGTCCTTCACAGAGTCAGTTTGTCGTATCCACCTGGGGGGTGTCCGGTGGTGAATCTGAGTCCAGAAGTGCCGGGCTTTGATCCATTTAGGCGCTGGAGAGCGCGCCGTCCTTCGCCTTGCCAAGACAGCTGACTATTTATGTTGTACACGAATTATTGCACATGAGGGGGAATAAATTTGTTTCTTGGAACCGCTTTCTGGTTATTTAGCGCTGGGCCATTGCCAGATGCTGGTTCGGTTCTCTGACCTGCGTCAGCACATAACATTTTTGATTAATTAATAAGCTGGAATGGAAGATTGCTGCTAATCCTCCGCCTCGGCCCGTGCTACGAGCATTCTGGCAGTTAGTGTGACTCAGGGGTGTTGACTAATTTAAACTAATATATTCATCCTGCTGTAACCAGGTTTCTGTAAGGCAGAATAAATCAATATGTTGATCAATTATTATATCATTTACTAACAGGGACTTAGAAGAGAGAGACCTAATGTTTAATAGACCACATTTAACTGTTTTAGTCTGTGGTGCAGTTGAAGGTGCTATATTATTTTTTCTTTTTGAATTTTTATGCTTAAATAGATTTTTGCTGGTTATTGGTGGTCTGGGAGCAGGCACCGTCTCTACGGGGATGGGGTAATGAGGGGATGGCAGGGGGAGAGAAGCTGCAGAGAGGTGTGTAAGACTACAACTCTGCTTCCTGGTCCCAACCCTGGATAGTCACGATTTGGAGGATTTAAGAAAATTGGCCAGATTTCTAGAAATGAGAGCTGCTCCATCCAAAGTGGGATGGATGCCATCTCTCCTAACAAGACCAGGGTTTCCCCAGAAGCTTTGCCAATTATCTATGAAGGCCACCTCATTTTTTGGACACCACTCAGACAGCCAGCAATTCAAGGAGAACATGCAGCTAAACATGTCACTCCCGGTCCGATTGGGGAGGGGCCCAGAGAAAACTACAGAGTCCGACATTGTTTTTGCAAAGTTACACACCGATTCAATGTTAATTTTAGTGACCTCCAATTGGCGTAACCGGGTGTCATTACTGCCGACGTGAATTACAATCTTACCAAATTTACGCTTAGCCTTAGCCAGCAGTTTCAAATTTCCTTCAGCGTCACCTGCTCTGGCCCCCGGAAGACAATTGACTATGGTTGCTGGTGTCGCTAACTTCACATTTCTCAAAACAGAGTCGCCAATAACCAGAGTTTGATCCTTGGCGGGTGTGTTGTCGAGTGGGAAAAACGGTTACAAATGTGAACGGGTTGGCGGTGTACACAGGGCTTCTGTTTAGGACTACACTTCCTCCTCACAGTCACCCAGTCAGCCTGCTTTCACGGCTGCTCGGGATCTGCCAGAGGGAAACTAACGGCGGCTAAGCTACCTTGGTCCGCACCGACTACAGGAGCCTGGCTAGCTGTAGAATTTTCCACGGTGCGGAGCCGAGTCTCCAATTCGCCCAGCCTGGCCTCCAAAGCTACGAATAAGCTACACTTATTACAAGTACCATTACTGCTAAAGGAGGCCGAGGAATAACTAAACATTTCACACCCAGAGCAGAAAAGTGCGGGAGAGACAGGAGAAGCCACCATGCTAAACCGGCTAAGAGCTAGTAGCTGCGCTAAGCTAGCGGATTCCTAAAAACACACAAAGTGAATAATGTGTAAATAATTTAGAGGTGATTCAGCAGAGGGAGTGCTGTGCTCCGGAACAGGAAGTGATACAATACCGCAGTGAGAGCCAACCACCAGTAGAGCAATAAATAAAAACATATATTTTTATATATATATATATATATATATATATATATATATAATATATATTTTTTTTTTTTTAATATATATATATGCGAGAAGTTTCTGTGAGGCTTTCCTCACTCTTCTCCTTCTTGCACAGTCACTCAGTTTTTGAGAACTGTCTCCTCCATGCAGATTTACCATAGAGTACCATACTGTTTATATTTCTTTGTAATTCATGTAAATAAAGTCCAATCCATATTCAGTGGCAGCTTTACCATCAGAGAGCCTCACCCACAACTATCACAAAACAGGTACCACTGTTCCCCTCCTTAAAAAGACCAAGATCAGTGGTCAGAATGACTATCGCCCAATGGCACTAACTTCCGTCATTATGAAATGCTTTGAAAAGCCAGTCTGGGCTTACATTACCTCCTGCCTCCCCCTGGGTTCAACCCTCACCCGTTCATCTACTCCATCATTGAACATTGTAGGAGCCAGAACACACCCGATGAACACCAGTTTTCACTTGAAAAAATCCTGGGTTAAGAGTTTAATGATGCCATCGGTCACATCTCTTACCTCCACAGGCGAACATATCTGTGGGTGAGACTGTGAAGGAGCAAAAATCTCAGCTGAGAAAGAAGAGTTACATGTATGCAAATAAACTGTCAACACACTTGATTTTCTGCATGACTCTTACAGCAGTAGTGCACACACACATGCAATATCACACATCTGCACGACTAAAACCAACAGCAGTGTAAAGGCACACATCAAGCCCTTTTACTGTAACTCACATATGTGCAATGCTGCACACACTTTGGCAGACCCACTCAGCACATGTGGACACGTGCACAGGGATACCACAGAACTCACAATCATCATTGAACAGTGCCACACACTCACAAAACCAACATGGAATTTGTAATGATAAACTATGAACAGGTGCACATCTGCATGCACGCACACGCACACACACCTGGGATATTACTAGCTATAACAGCTGTAATAGTCACACAACCTGCGATGACAGGGGAACCCACATGATGTTCCACACATCTTGAAAACGCAGTATGTCTTTGCTGAATAATTTATTTTATACAGTGCTTTGTGTAAATATTCACCCCCTTGGGTGATTTTATGTTTTTGTTTTTTTAATGACATCAACAGTTAATATGACAAGGTATTAGACAACTGTAGGCAAAGAAAACAACAACAGAGCAGGAGGAAGGAAAAACAAAATTAACTCTCCCTTTCTCTCCCCTCCCTCCTCCTTCCCCTCCTTCTCTGCCTCTCTCTCTGTCTCTCTTTCTCTCTCTCCATTCCTCTCCCCGTTCCTCCCCTATGTCTTTCTGCCTCTGTCTCCCTCACACTGACAATCACTCCCTCTCTACCATCCCACTTTCCTGCCTCCTTCCCTGTTTCATTTTCAGAGAGAGGTGACAAGATGCGGGAAAATACATTAAGGGCCCCATTCACATATAGTGTGAATATGTACAACTAGGGTGACTCACAGCGGTAAAGGTCATATGAGTGTATGACGAAACATCGGGCAGGCGTGCACGATACCGGTGCGATGGTTCGTGGACGTGATGCTGTCTTTCGAGCAGGAACACAGTGCGAGCTGCTCGCACTATGTTCCATGGGACGAGGTGCACCACATCACGCTGCTGATGTGCAGGAAAATAAAATAAGAACCAGCTGTATAATTAGTGCAAACCCCACGGTTAAATAACCCTGGTTAAATAAATTTAAAAAATGCCACTCATGGGATTCAAACTCACACACTCTGATTATCTGATGGAAACTTTACCACTGCGCTACAATCATTATCTTGTAACAGGAACGTGAAATGGCTAAAATCAACAACCAGATAAACAGATTTTCTAAAAAAAGAAAAAAAGTGCTGTGATGACTGACAAAATGGCGTTTGGTACAGTGTATTTCTGCTGACACATGACTGAAAGTGCTGTATGTGTCGTAATGTTGGCTTGTCCTGGTCATGCAGAGTGCCACTCACAGCCCGACACATGTGTCCTGTCAGATGTCACATTCAGATCGACTGCGATATATGTTTTTATCTATTTCCACACAAGCACACACACACACACACACACACACACACACACACACACACACACACATGCGTCCGTCAAAACACGGGACGTGTGCTGCAGCTGTGATGTCCAGGACCGGAGATGTCTCAACAGCTGTGGGCAGACGCCCCCTGTCCTGTCAGCACACTCACCAAGATGTCACTTTTGGATCAGACGAGAGATGCCTCGCCTGCCGGGGGGTGGGTGAACCACACGCACACATGTTGTGGGGGGAGCCGACACTCACAACTTCACAGTCATGGGTCACTTAGACAAATTTCACTGCCAGCTCGACAATGATAGTCTGCTGACTGTTGTCGTGTTAATAGTGTGAATGGCCACACATTTTTCTAAGTGCCAAATGAGCGGCATTAGATGTTGATGTGTGTCACCTGGAATTTGGCCGACACCTGCCATGAGAGGGTTTGATGGGCTCACACAGTGCACACTCTGTCTTTCAGTTGCTGGTGTGTGCAAATACAGTGAGGCCAAAAAGTATTTAGTCAGCCCCTGATTGTGGAAGTTCTCCTACTTACAAAGATGAGAGAGGTCTGTAATTTTCATCATAGGTACACTTCAACTATGAGAGACAAAATGAGAAAAAAAAATCCTGGAAATCACATTTTAGGATTTTTAAAGAATTTATTTGTAAATTATGGTGGAAAATAAGTATCTGGTCAATAATAAAAGTTAAACTCAGTACTTTGTAACATAAACTTTGTTGGCAGTGACAGAGGTCAAACGTTTCCTGTAAGTCTTCACCAGGTTTGCACACACTGTAGCTGGTATTTTGGCCCATTCCTCCATGCAGATCTCCTCTAGAGTAGTAATGTTTTGGTGCTGTCACTGGGCAACATGGACTTTCAACTCCCTCAACATATTTTCTATGGGGTTGAGGTCTGGAGACTGGCTTGGCCACTCCAGGACCTTGAAATGCTTTTTATGGAGCCACTCCTTTGTTGCCTGAGCAGTGTGTTTGGGATCATTGTCATGCTGGAAGACCCAGCCATGTTGCATCTTTAATGCTCTCACTGATGGAAGGAGGTTTTGGTTTAAAATCTCACGATACATGTCCATGTTCATTCTTCACTTAACACAGATCGGTTGCCCTGTCCCCTTTTCAGAAAAACAGCTACAAAGCATGATGTTTCCACCCCCATGCTTCACAGTAGGTATGGTGTTCTTGGAATGCAACTCAGCATTCATCTTCCTCCAAACATGATGAGTTGAGTTTTTACCAAAATGTTCTATTTTAGTTTCATCTGTCCACATGATATTCTCCCAGTCCTCTTCTGGATCATCCATATGCTCTCTGGCAAACTTCAGATGGGTCTGGACACGTACGGGCTTAAGCAGGGAGACACACCTGGTACTGCAGGATTTGAGTCCCTCTCTGCATAGTGTGTAGCCTTTGTTACTTTGGTCCCAGCTCTCTGCAGGTCATTCATCAGGTCCCTCTGTGTAGTTCTGGGATTTTTGCTCACCGTTTTCATGATCATTTTGACCCCACAGGTCAGGATGAGATGTTGCGTGAAGCCCCAGATCAAGGTAGATTATGAATGGTCTTGTATGTCTTCCATTTTCTTACAATTGCTCCCACAGTTGATTTATTCAAACCAACCTGCTTGACTATTGTAGATTCACTCTACCCAGCCTGGTGCAGGTCTACAATTTTCTTCCTCGTGTCCTTCGACAACTCTTTGGTCTTGGCCATGGTTGAGTTTGGATTCTGACTGTTTGAGGCTGTGGATAGGTGTCTTTTATACAGATAACGAGTTCCAACAGGTGTCATTAATACAGGTAACAGGTGGAGGAGAGAAATGCTTTTTAAAGAAGTTACAGGTCTGTGAGAGCCAGAAATCTTGCTTGTTTGTGGGTGACCAAATACTTATTTTCCACCATAATTTATAAATAAATTCTTTAAAAATACTACAATGTGATTTCCTGGATTTTTTTTTTTTCTCATTTTGTCTCTCATAGTTGTAGTGTACCTATGAAGAAAATTACAGACCTCTCTCATCTTTCTAAGTAGGAGAACTTGCACAATCAGGGGATGACTAAATACTTTTTGGCCCCACTGTAGATGTAGCAATATGTGTACGAGGCAGCTACAATTTTACACATTTTGCACACGATTCCTGCTTCATGCTCACTTTATGTGCAAATAGACCAAATTCACACTAGGTGTGAAGGGGCTCTAAGTGAAGTGGAAGCAACCATTAAATGAATTAAGATGAATTTTTCAAATTTTTAATTTCACCTTACTCCTACAGTCTTGTACCTCAGCTTTGGTGGTCACAGTTCAATGTGATCATATTCTCATGATGCATTTCAAATGATATATTAAGAGTTATATTGAACATTTCATGGATATTCCTATGAATGCCAATTTTCAGTTTTAGCTTTCAGAAGCATGTCTTAGGTTAGAAGTCATCGACAGTAATAGTTGTCGCACCATAGCCACCTGCTGATTTTGCACTATTAGCTATGTTTTCCTTCACCTTTTGTGCTTTACTACATGCACAACTGTGCAATAATTTTACTATATCTCTATATACTTATACTCACTTATATTCTATTTTTCACGTAATCGGTTCACATCAGTATTTATTTATGCACCCACTAGCAAACATCACAATACACTTTAGTCACCTTTCTTTAATGTGAATATTTTTCTTTTTCTTTACTACTGTACGACTTGCAGTTGCAAAAAGTGATTTTCCCCGTTGTGGGATCAATAAAGTTTATCTTATCTTATGCCTTATCTTATTTCAATTACAGCCCAACTGATAAATTGGCAAGCCTATTTAATCAGTCAATAACAGCTGCTTGCAGATAAATCAAGTGTTGGTGTTTATAATGACCACAAAATGACAATTAAAAATAATTGGAGAGATGGAAGATCAGCTGTGGCATGAGTGTTCTCATTCCATAGTTTGTTGACCAGAGGGTGTTCTGCAGCTCCCCTTTTGTCAAAACACATTTGTGGAATGCAACAATCAGCTGACAGAAGAAGATTGAGCAACATTAAAAAAAATTAAAAAAAAATCTGTATTTATGGTCATCATGTGAAATGTGTAACTTAACAGGATTCAATTTAATGCCACCCCTCTCAAAAAATCTTATTTATCAACAATAATTTATTTTCAAGTATTGTTCAAATTCTGCTCATGTGAATAAAACAAGCTTCATTTTAAACAGTATCATGTTACATTATCTTGGTGAGGACTCATAACAAAAACACAAAACAAATGCTGTGAGATTTCTTTATGCAATGTGCAAGAACAAGAACATAAGCCAAGATATTGGCAGATTGGATTTGACGGTCATCAAAGATCAAAATTGGTATCAGTCTGACAAACTCTGTATACATCTGGCTCTCATAACCATGAGTTCCCACAGTCTGGACACACACACACACACACACACACACATATATATATATATATATATATATATATATATATATATATATATATATATATATATATATATATATATATATATATACGAGGTCTGTCCGTAAAGTATAGGTCCTTTTTATTTTTTTCAAAAACTATATGGATTTCATTCATATGTTTTTACGTCAGACATGCTTGAACCCTCGTGCGCATGCGTGAGTTTTTCCACGCCTGTCGGTGACGTCATTCGCCTGTGAGCACTCCTTGTGGGAGGAGTCGTCCAGCCCCTCGTCGGAATTCCTTTGTCTGAGAAGTTGCTGAGAGACTGGCGCTTTGTTTGATCAAATTTTTTTCTAAACCTGTGAGACACATCGAAGTGGACATGGTTCGAAAAATTAAGCTGGTCTTCAGTGAAAATTTTAACAGCTGATGAGAGATTTTGAGGTGATTCTGTCGCTTTAAGGACTTTTCATGGTGCGAGACGTCGCGCAGCGCTCTCAGGCAGCGTCATCAGCCTGTTTCAAGCTTAAAACCTCCACATTTCAGGCTCTATTGATCCAGGACGTCGTGAGAGAACAGAGAAGTTTCAGAAGAAGTTGGTTTCAGCATTTTATCCGGATATTCCACTGTTAAAGGAGATTTTTTTAATGAAAGACGTGCGGGCGGATTGCAGCGTCGGCTCGCAGCCGCCGCGACGCTCCGCCACAGGAAAAACACCTCTGTTGGAAGCCTTGAGGACAAGTTGGAACATCTCCAGCTGATAAACAATTTCTCATATACTCACTCCACTGAAAGCCATCAAAAGCCAACTGGATTTTAACAAATGGTTATCAACACGGAGGTGTTTTTCCTGTGCCGCCGCGCCGCGTCGGCTGCGTCCCGACGCGCGGACCCGTCCGCACGTCTTTCATTAAAAAAATCTCCTTTAACAGTGGAATATCCGGATAAAATGCTGAAACCGAATTCTTCTGAAACTTCTCTGTTCTCTCACGACGTCCTGGATTAATAGAGCCTGAAATGTGAGGGTTTTAAGCTTGAAACAGGCTGATGACGCCGCCTGAGAGCGCTGAGCGACGTCTCGCACCGTGAAAAGTCCTTAAAGCGACAGAATCACCTCAAAATCTCTCATCAGCTGTTAAAATTTTCACTGAAAACCAGCTTAATTTTTCGAACCATGTCCACTTCGATGTGTCTCACAGGTTTAGAAAAAATTTTGATCAAACAAAGCGCCAGTCTCTCAGCAACTTCTCAGACAAAGGAATTCCGACGAGGGGCTGGACGACTCCTCCCACAAGGAGTGCTCACAGGCGAATGACGTCACCGACAGGCGTGGAAAAACTCACGCATGCGCACGAGGGTTCAAGCATGTCTGACGTAAAAACATATGAATGAAATCCATATAGTTTTTGAAAAAAATAAAAAGGACCTATACTTTACGGACAGCCCTCGTATATATATATATATATATATATATATATATATATATATATATATATATATATATATATATATGAGGTCTGTCCATAAAGTATCGTACCTTTTTATTTTTTTTTAAACTATATGGATTTGATTCATATGTTTTCACGTCAGAAAAGCTTGAACCCTCATGTGCATGCGTGAGTTTTTCCATGCCTGTCGGTGACGTCATTCGCCTGTGAGCACGCCTTGTGGAAGGAGTGGTCCCGCCCCGTCGTCGGATTTTCATTGTCTGGAAATGGCGGAATGATTTTGGTTTTTTTTTCCATCAGAATTTTTTCAGAAGCTGTTAGAGACTGGCACCTGGAAACTATTCGAAAAATGTATCTGGCTTTCGGTGAAAATTTTACGGGCTTCACAGAGAATAAGGTCTGTTAGTACAGCTTTAAGGACCCCTTTAAGCCAGCTCTCCACAATTTCACTGATACTTACTGGACTGGTAAGCACTGAAAGCCGAGATACACATGTCCAAAGTTGTCCACTGACATGCCAAAACGGAGGTGTTCTTTTGTCTCGCTTCCAAAGCGAATCAGTCGTGACCCGCGAAGACTCCACTGTCTATCTCGGCTTTCAATGCTTACCAGTCCAGTAAGTATCAGTGAAATTGTGGAGAGCTGGCTTTCCATGACAAAATCTCTTGTTAAAAGTGAAATCTGCCAGAAAATGGCTGATGTCCAGCTCTTGTGATAACCAGAGAAAGAGCACACGACGGTCTCGTATCCACAGAGCCATCGGCTCAGAAATGGTCCGGTGGCTTGTGCCGTGTCGTCGCAGCTCGGAGCACGGCGCGCTGGGGGAGCAGGGCATGGTAAATCAAGGGGCACAGTGAATCAGTAGCCATGTCTGCAAAAACTACATCTATTCTAGATTGAGGGGAGGTGATGGTCTAGTGGTTAAGGTGTTGGGCTTGAGTCCAGAAGATCATGGGTTCAAATCCTCGCCTGACTGGAAAATCACTAAGGGCCCTTGGGCAAGGCCTTTAATCCCCTATTGCTCCCGGTGTGTAGTGAGCGCCTTGTATGGCAGCACCCTGACATCGGGGTGAATGTGAGGCATAATTGTAAAGCGCTTTGAGCATCTGATGCAGATGGAAAAGCGCTATATAAATGCAGTCCATTTACCATTTACAATTTATATATTTGCAGCATATATGCCATATTTTTATGCAAAAAGACATCCACGTTATAAATTATTGTTTTGTTTTTGGATACATTAAGGGTAAAACTAAGTGGCAAGTGAAGTCAATTTTTTCTATCAAAAGTAAATTTTGTGGATGTCAGTGTCTTTGTATTTATTTCTCACAACAGAGGAAAGGTGGCTCAAAAAATTGTTAGTTCAAAGACTACCCTGTCCAACTGATGAACATGTGTTATGTCTTCTCCAGACTATCAGCTATTTGATATCATGACTCATGTGTGTCACATTCACCCGGGGCCCAGTGAATCAGGGCCCAGTTAATCAGTCTAGATTAGAAAGTGATTTACTAAGCCCCAGTATCAAGTGGATGGCAAATATTGCTTGGTGAAGCTTACACATTTATTTTTCCATGAATTTTTTCTTTAATTTGTGTATATAAACAACTGTTTTCATTTTTTAACAGAAATTATGACAGTTGTATTTATAATAGTTTCTGAAGGACTTATATCACTATATAAGACACTCACACATTATATAGCTGGTTTGCTGGATTATAGTTTGCTGCATCAGCGTATATTTAATAATTTTGAAGAAATCTTTATAATCATGTATTTTTTTCATTATATTCCAATTTGATTCACTGTGCCCCGTGATTTAGTGTCCAGGGTACAGTGAATCAAAAAATGTTGAAATCGATTTTAAAC
Organism: Thalassophryne amazonica; assembly: GCF_902500255.1. NCBI lineage: Eukaryota > Metazoa > Chordata > Actinopteri > Batrachoidiformes > Batrachoididae > Thalassophryne > Thalassophryne amazonica. The sequence goes on from NC_047112.1 coordinate 80,082,216, forward strand.
ACCTGTAAATTACACTTGGAGAGAAATAAATAACACAGCCTTATAAACAATGACTTACTGTCCTGATTGGGGCATGAGTTGGGCGTTGAGCCCCCCCCCCCCCCCTTTTCTGTTGTTCTCTCCAGCTTTGATGTATTAGTTGTTTATTTTCATCATGGTTTATTCTGTTATGTTTTATGTGTCACTTTGTTTTCTTTGTTACTATTTACTTTGGCCTTTCGTTCTGTTCTAGTTTTCTTCAGTCAGTTGTGTTTTCATTTATTGTTCATTCGGTTATCACGTTTTTATTTTGCTATTGTCACCAGTTTAGTTTTGCTGTAGTATTTATGCTCCATATTTCCTGATAAGTTCTCATGCAAGTCCTTTTGTTCTCATGTCCATGCCTAATTCTAGTTCTTGTCATAGTTATATTATATTCTGTGTTTCCTCTGTTCATTATTCCGCTATTCCTCACACCCAGCTTATTATGTTCACACCATGCCCTGCACCTGCCTTTTTGTCTGTGTCCCTCACATTGATTCAGTCTGTTGAGTATTTCCGTTCACTCTCACACTTGACACCTGTTCATGCATCTTTGTGTATTACATCACTCCACCTTGTGCACTCCTCTCCTCACAATCTTGCCCGTGTATAATCTTTGTTCACTAGCCATGCCCCCTTCTAGGTCTTTCCTCACGTGCACCTTGTTAACGGCACCTGTTCCTCATGTCACATCCTGATTGGTCCAGCTGTATTTAAACCTCACAGTCCTTCACTTCCCTGCCAGATTGTTGTCTCAGTACACTTTCCAGCGCCCATCTTTTTCCTGAATTTCCCACGCCGTGTTCCGATTTCTGCTCTGTTCTCCTTGACTATGCCTCTTGCCTCTCCCCAGATGTCTGTGTTTGCTGATGCGTGCCACAGAACCCTGTTGTCGATTACTGTGTCTCAGCCTTACCCTGCTTGTACCTTTGCCTCGCTGACTAATCACATGTGTACCAAACCCGAGCAAGGAATAAAGACCATGATTTCCTTCACACCTAAGCCTAGTCTTGGAGTCTGTATTGCGGGTCCAGCCACTCCTGGTGCTGGGCCACCGCTTGCCCTGACACTTACTGTATTAAATCCACAATAGAATGACCTAAACCTATGCATAATGTGTTTATGCTGCCACAAAACACCATTTCTGAGCCATTGTGCCCCGGCTTCTCCTCATATATATATATATATATATATATATATATATATATATATATATATATATGATATGACATCTTGTTGTTGGTAGGGGAAGTCGGGGCTCTGGATCAGAAATGTTGTTTTGTGGCAGCATAAACACATTATGCATAGATGTCTTTATGCATAAAAATATGGCATAACTGCTGCAAATATATATGTAGTTTTGCAGATATACGTAGCTACTGATTCGTGATTCATGCGACCCGGTTTCCCCTGCAAATTTTTGTGCGTTGCTTTTTTTTACCACTGGGACTGGCTCCAGCTGAACACCCCTTCCCTCCTCCAATCCTTAGCGGGAATAAGCAGGTTTAGAAAATGGATTAATATATAGAAAGGCTGACAGTGTTTGCTCTAACAGGTTTGAGTTAATCCCTTCACAAGCTACTCTAACTTTTGCTTCCATCTGCTTCCTCTATACCACTGCTCTGGGCATCTGATGCACTCCAGTTTAAAGGAAAGGACTTGTGCCACACTGATTGTTGATGTCATGTTTGGACTACAAAATACCCATGAAAATGAACTTTGTGCCACTATTTATTGCTGCCTAAATGTCAGAGTGTGCTTGCGGTATGTCCACTATAAAAAATAAAGTCATAAGAGTTTAATTATTGCAAGCTAAAAAAAGACCTGTGTTTTGGTCCAAAACTGAAACAAGCATAAGAACAACTTTGTTTTCAGAGTTTCCGACAGAGATTTAGCTCAAAGCAACATTTAACAGAAACAAAGATTGAAGGTCAGCACAGGCTGAGAGAAAGCCAGACCAAAGTGGAAACTTTGAAACACTGTCTTTAATGAGTCACCATGAAGAACATGGGTTACAGTCTGGGACATGTTTCAGAGATCTCCATGGTTGTGGTTGAGACCTGGAGCAAGCCTATGGGCTAAGGGACTATCATGTGGAAAACGGGGGTGTGCACTCTTTAACAAATGACCTGGCATCAATACACACACCAATTTGCCCATTTTAGTCCATTTTACCAGGACTTTGCTCTTCACTTTCTGAGCCATCAGTTGTTGTAATTACTTGAATATGTATGTTCCCAAGACAACTGTGAAATATAATCCCTCCAGTGTGTCCTGCGTATTCCCCCAGAGCCTACTCCCAGTCGGACGTCCCTGGAAGACCTCTCTAGGAAGAAGACCAGGGGGCATCCTCACCAGATGCTTGAACCACCTCAGCTCCTTTCATTAAAAAAAGAACCAGCTTCTACCACAACTACCTCCCAGGTATTGGAACCTCTCATCCTGTCTCTGAGTGTAAACCCAAATACACAACAGAGTAATCTCATTTCCGTCACCTGAGAATATACTGATGGCCAATATCTTCCTTGTTTCCTTGTTTTTTGTTGTTGTTCCCACATGCGATTGGTGTAAAGTCATTGCTCAGCACTTGTGAGTCATCTGGACAAATCTCAAGCTACAGTTCAGTCGGTCTTGGGTCACTCCGAGCCTTAGGTAAGACAACTTTTGGAGTTTTGTTTTTGTGCACAGGTGATGGATGTGTTTGGCATTCCTCTTCACAGTTTTGAATTACTGATAGAAAAGACAGTTCTGTTTTTTAAGAGGGTGCGTTTGTGGGATTAGAAAGTGTGTGGGCGTAGTCCGACCCACACATTTCTGTACACAGGAGCAGTTTCACTCTAACCCACTGTGCAGGAGCAGGACATGTCGGCACTGATGTTAACATAAAAACACATGAAATCGATTAAAAAAACAAAACAAAACATAGTGCTCACATCACGAAAGTACATTCATGGAGAAAACTGGATGAAAGCCAGTGTTTGATGTCCAAAGAGTGCACTGCAGTTGACATGCGGAAGAGGCATTGGCTGCTATGGTGCACAGGTCTGTTAAAGATGTCTCAGCAGCAAGCAAGAACAACCAGCAGAGACGGTCAATGGAGGTCAATGGATATAGGTTCTCTGCTAAGATGGTGAACGTCACAGACAGGAGCAGAAAGCCTGAAAAACTGTGCCTGTGTATAGCAGGTGCTTCCGTCTCCTTTGCTGTTGCCACTGGACTGATTGTTACAACCCCTGGCAAAAATTATGGAATCACCTGCCTTGGAGGATGTTCATTCTGTTGTTTAATTTTGTAGAAAAAAAGCAGATCACAGACATGACATAAAACTAAAGTCATTTCAAATGGCAACTTTCTGGCTTTAAGAAACACTATAAGAAATCAAGAAAAAAAGATTGTGGCAGTCAGTAACGATTACTTTTTTAGACCAAGCAGAGGAAAAAAATATGGACTCACTCAATTCTGAGGAATAAATTATGGAATCACCCTGTAAATTTTCATCCCCAAAACTAACACCTGCATCAAATCACATCTGCTCGTTGACATTAACCCTATGTCATGAAACTGACCCTATGTGTCTTTTTGCAAGGAATGTTTTCACAGTTTTTGCTCTATGGCAAGATGCATTATCTTCTTGAAAAATGATTTCATCATCCTTAAACATCAGAAAAGTGTCCAAAATATCAACATAAACTTGTGCATTTATTGATGATGTAATGACAGCCATCTCCCCAGTGCCTTTACATGACATGCAGCCCCATATCATCAATGACTGTGGAAATTTACATGTCTTCAGGCAGTCATCTTTATAAATCTCATTGGAACGGCACCAAACAAAAATTCCAGCATCATCACCTTGCCCAATGCAGATTCGAGATTCATCACTGAATATGACTTTCATCCAGTCATCCACAGTCCACGATTGCTTTTCTTTAGCCCATTGTAACCTTGTTTTTTTCTGTTTAGGTGTTAATGATGGCTTTTGTTTAGCTTTTCTGTATGTAAATCACATTTCCTTTAGGCGGTTTTTTACAGTTCGGTCACAGACGTTGACTCCAGTTTCCTCTCATTCGTTCCTCATTTGTTTTGTTGTGCATTTTCGATTTTTGAGACATATTGCTTTAAGTTTTCTGTCTTGACGCTTTGATGTCTTCCTTGGTCTACCAGTATGTTTGCCTTTAACAACCTTCCCATGTTGTTTGTATTTGGTCCAGAGTTTAGACACAGCTGACTGTGAACAACCAACATCTTTTGCAACATTGCATGATGATTTACCCTCTTTTAAGAGTTTGATAATCCTCTCCTTTGTTTCAACTGACATCTCTCGTGTTGGAGCCATGATTCATGTCAGTCCACTTGGTGCAACAGCTCTCCAAGGTGTGATCACTCCTTTTTAGATGCAGACTAACAAGCAGATGTGATTTGATGCAGGTGTTAGTTTTGGGGATGAAAATTTACAGGGTGATTCCATAATTTATTCCTCAGAATTGAGTGAGTCCACATGTTTTTCCTCTGCTTGGTCTAAAAAAGTAACCGTTACTGACTGCCACAATCTTTTTTTCTTGATTTCTTATAGTGTTTCTTAAAGCCAGAAAGTTGCCATTTGAAATGACTTTAGTTTTGTGTCATGTCTGTGATCTGCTTTTTTCTACAAAATTAAACAACTGAATGAACATCCTCCGAGGGCGGTGATTCCATAATTTTTGCCAGGGGTTGTAGCAGCATGGATCAGGATAGAAAGCAGCAGTATTCCCCATGCAGGGGCTCAGAGTAAACGGCATATAATAGACGCACACACACAAGAGCCCATGTAAGGTAAAAGGGTGAACATAACAGAACAGTTGTATGATTTGTTGCCCTTTTGCTGTTGGACCCCAAGGCCACAGGGTATATAGATGTCAGTCGAGCCCATGAAACTCAAGTATTTTATTTGATCTTATTTTAAATTTTCTTTCTGGAAAGACAGTGCTTATATGTGTGACCCATGGCTGCATTAATAGATATGCACAAAAGAAGGGTATTTTAAGATGTAGATTTTCATCTACATCTGTTGTCTATGCCAATGAAGTGCTGGCCCTTGTGGAAAAATAATAGGACAAATGAGCTATTGAACAAGGGATTAATCAGTGGCATTTCCGATTAGTCAAAATGCCATTCCTACATCAGGCATTGATACTGCATCTGTAAATTAGCACAGCTGAAAACTGGAATTTACACAGTAAATTTTGCCAAGTAAAATATACTCAGAATATAAAATTTGACCCCAGTCTAAATAGAGTAAAATACACTCTATTATAGAGTGGAATAAACTCTACCGTCTTGTCAAATCAAGTGTTTCTGCTCCAATAAGAGCTGATTTTACACTGTGATAGAGTTGATTTAGCTTTGTGATAGAGTATATTTAACTCTATTTGGACTGGGGCCAAATGTTATCCCAGCAGAGTAAATTTTACTCTGCAAAATTTACTGTGTGCCCAGTGTTGTGTGATCAAGAGATACACATAAAATCTAATACAAAGTAATTCTTGATGAGCTGTTTGGGTATGGATTTCTTTATTACCTCCGCCAAGGAGGTTATGTTTTTGGTCACATCCGTTTGTTTGTTGGTTGGTTGGATTGTTAGCAGGATTACTCAAAATATCCTCAACGGATTTCAATGAAATTTTTACCAGGGGTGTATCTTGGCCTAACTTAGAAGTCATTAAATTTTGGTAATGATCCGGAACACGATCCGGATCCAGTCATTTTTTTTAAGGATTCTTTATCAGTGCAGGATAGGGCCAATTTCAACATTTTTGCATCTAACTTCATGAAGACATGTCACAAAGGCTGAACAAAAATTAAGTTACGACACAACAATTTAGCATTTGTTTCTTCTCATTGAATAAACTTATTAGAAAATTAAAAATAAAAAAAACGTGTAGTTCATACAGTTTCTCTTTATGAATACATTTGCTGAAGATCTAAGGGTTTAACCCTCTGGGGCCGACGCCTTTGTATATGATGGCTGAGACCAAGCTTTTCTAAATTCTAAATAACTGTTTAATGACATGAGAGAGAAACTCACTTTTTTTGCTGAAAAGTTAACTCCACAGACTTTCGAGCCACGTCCACCATCTTTGTACTCCTCATAGAAGCTGTGTGATGACGTGAGCATGACGTGAGATGATGCGAGCGTTCAGTCGGAATTGGTTCCAAAAATCCAATCGTAGGGGAGATTCACCTCAAGTGACAAACCAAAGTTTTCTCTTTAGTTTTAATGTGGTAGTATTTTATGTTTGTCATTAGATACTCACCCAGGGTTCACTGTGGGTTCTGGTATTCTTTACTCAATTTCTCCTTTATGCTGCATTTACACATAACGACGACAAGTCACGAATGCCACGAAGTGATGATTCGGGGCAGAGGTATCAGGTGTCCTCAGGAACTGCTGCCACCTGTTATCACACGTTACGATTAATGGCACGTGTTGCTGGAGAATTATCAGGAACCATTACACACGGTCAAGAATAGTGTTCCGTGTTGTTGCACGCTATTGCACGTAACAGCGCATCGTTAAGTTCTGTCACGTTGTGAATGAGGTGAATTGTCTCCACACACACACACACCCATATTCATCCAACCGAATTCAGATCACTCCAGTTTTTCAGAAGAACTTGTGACTGCATGCGTAGTTGGGCTCTGTGTGTTGTGAAAGTGACATGACATGGACCCACAACAGGGGGCGTTAATGAATGGACAATGGATAAGCCAAAAAGTAACAATTTAATGTTGTGAATCGCACAACAACGTACAGACAATAACAATATGGTGACTGTCAATCATACACCAGGTGACGTGTTGGCAGGCTCGACGATAGAAGACGCCTGGAGAGAGAAGAGCTGGATCCCCACACAGCTTCCACCACCAACGGAGCTGAAGAACACCGGAGCCGCCAAGCCCTGCGCCCCAGGTGGCCGCTGTCTTCAGCAGTCAGACCCGGTACTGCTGGCAGAGAACAAAGACAGTCCAGATGAGTGTGAGTTCGCACACTCAGTAATCCACAGTCTGTCTTAAGTAAAGGAGGGAAAACCTCCATCTCCAATCACACACACTCGTGCAGCTCCTGGTCAACCACTTATCTGAGTTGGGGTGTGAGGAGAAGCCGTCGCTGTCACACCAAACGCCAATCCTCCAGATAAGGAAACACTCCAGGAAAACGGCTGCAAATAGAAGTTCAGGTTAAACACACACAGTGTCAGGCAGCAGAGAAATTACCTGAATGGTAGTTGATTTCTCGGCGAGGAGGTGGAGTTGCAGTCCGGTCTTTGTAGTGGTGATGATGGGTGACAGCTTGTGTTGATTGTTGACAGCTGTCACCTCCAGCAAAGCTGACGCCCTCTCGTGCTTGAAGCCCGCACTTCAAGCAGGGCGCCATCTTGTGGTGGTGGGCCAGCAGTACCTCCTCTTCAGCGGCCCACACAACAGGACCCCCCCCTCAACGGGCGCCTCCTGGCGCCCGACCAGGCTTGTCCGGGTGCCGCCGGTAGAAGTCGGCCAGGAGGGCCGGGTCCAGGATGAAGCTCCTCTTCACCCAGGAGCGTTCTTCGGGTCCATACCCCTCCCAGTCCACCAAATACTGGAACCCCCGGCCCTTCCGACGGACGTCCAGGAGCCGGCGCACGGTCCAAGCCGGCTCCCCGTCGATGATCCGGGCAGGAGGCGGCGCCGGTCCGGGGGTACAGAGGGGTGACACGTGGTGAGGTTTGATGTGGGACACATGGAAAACCGGGTGGATCCGCAGTGAAGCTGGCAGCTTCAGCTTCACTGCGGCTGGACTGAGGACCTTGAGGATGGGGAAAGGTCCGATGTATCTGTCCTTCAACTTTTGGGATTCCACTTGCAGGGGAATGTCCTTTGTGGAAAGCCAAACCTCCTGCCCAGGCTGGTACGCAGGGGCCGGGGCACGCCGGCGGTCTGCATGGTTCTTGGCCCTCGTCCGGGCTTTGAGCAGGGCCGAGCGGGCGGTACGCCACACCCGACGGCACCTTCTCAGATGGGCCTGGACCGAGGGCACCCCGACCTCTCCCTCCACTAGTGGGAACAATGGGGGCTGGTACCCCAAACACACTTCAAATGGGGAGAGGCTGGTGGCAGACGAGACTTGGCTGTTATGAGCGTACTCGATCCAGGCCAGATGGTCACTCCAGGCCGTCGGGTGCGCAGAGGTCACGCAACGGAGGGCCTGCTCCAGTTCCTGGTTTGTCCGCTCTGCCTGCCCGTTCGTCTGGGGGTGGTACCCAGACGAGAGACTGACGGTGGCCCCCAGTTCCCTACAGAAACTCCGCCAGACCTGGGAGGAGAACTGAGGACCACGATCCGAGACAATGTCTGATGGAATCCCATGCAGACGCACGACGTGGTGGACCAGGAGGTCTGCAGTCTCCTGGGCCGTCGGGAGCTTCGGGAGGGCCACGAAGTGGGCCGCCTTGGAGAACCGGTCCACTATCGTTAGGATGGTGGTGTTTCCCTGGGACGGCGGGAGGCCCGTGACAAAGTCCAGGCCGATATGAGACCAGGGGCGACGAGGCACTGGCAGAGGCTGGAGGAGGCCTTGAGCCTTGTGATGGTCAGCTTTGCCCCTGGCGCAGGTGGTGCAGGCCTGGACATACTCCCAGACGTCGGCTTCCATAGACGCCCACCAGAAGCGCTGCCGGACCACTGCCATGGTTCTTCGCACCCCTGGGTGATAGGAGAGCTTGGAACCATGACAGAAGTCAAGGACCGCAGCCCTGGCCTCTGGTGGGACGTACAGTTTGTTCTTCGGACCGGTCCCCGGGTCCGGGCTCCATGTCAGGGCCTCCCGGACGGTCTTCTCCATGTCCCAGGTAAGGGCGGCCACGACAGTGGACTCGGGGATGATGGTTTCAGGGGGGTCTGACAGCTCGGTCTTGACCTCCTCTTCGTGCACCCGGGACAGGGCATCAGATCGTTGGTTTTTTGTCCCGGGGTGGTAGGTGATCCGGAAGTCAAAATGCCCGAAGAACAGCGACCAGCGGGCTTGCCTGGGGTTCAGACGCTTCGCGGTCCGGATGTACTCCAGGTTCCGAAGGTCCGTGCAAACTGTAAATGGTACCGATGCTCCCTCCAACAGGTGTCTCCACTCTTCAAGAGCCTCCTTCACCGCAAGAAGTTCCCGATTGCTGACGTCATAGTTCCGTTCAGCTGGGGTCAACCTGCGGGAAAAGTAGGCACATGGATGGAGAACCTTGTCGGACTCCCCGCTCTGGGATAGCACGGCTCCTATCCCTGAGTCAGAGGCATCCACTTCAACAACAAACTGGCGCTTGGGATCGGGCTGCACCAGAACCGGTGCAGTCGAGAACCTGCGTTTCAACTCCCTAAACGCGGCTTCGCACCGATCCGACCAGGTGAAGGGGACTTTTGTGGAGGTCAGGGCTGTCAGGGGGCTAACTACCTGACTGTAGCCCTTGATGAACCTCCGGAAGAAATTTGCAAAACCGAGGAACTGTTGTAGTTTCCTACGGTTCGTTGGTTGGGGCCAATCTCTCACCGCCACAACCTTGGCCGGATCAGGGGCGACGGAGTTGGAGGAGATTATGAACCCCAAGAAGGACAAAAAAGTGCGGTGGAACTCACACTTCTCGCCCTTCACAAACAGCCGGTTCTCCAACAACCGCTGTAGGACCTGACGTACATGCTTAACATGGGTCTCAGGATCCGGAGAAAAAATGAGTATATCGTCTAGATATACGAAGACAAACCGATGCAGGAAGTCCCGCAAGACGTCATTAACCAATGCTTGGAAGGTCGCGGGCGCATTGGTGAAGCCGAACGGCATGACCAGGTACTCAAAGTGACCTAACGGGGTGTTAAATGCCGTCTTCCACTCGTCTCCCTCCCGGATCCGAACCAGGTGATAAGCATTCCTAAGATCCAATTTTGTGAAAATTTGCGCTCCATGCAGGGGCGTGAACACTGAATCCAACAGAGGTAACGGGCATCGGTTGCGAACCGTGATCTCGTTCAGCCCTCTGTAATCAATGCATGGACGGAGTCCGCCGTCCTTCTTGCCCACAAAAAAGAAACCAGCACCCATCGGGGAGGTGGAGTTCCGGATCAACCCGGCAGCTAACGAGTCCCGGATGTAGGTCTCCATTGATTCGCGTTCCGGACGTGAGAGGTTGTACAGCCTGCTGGACGGGTACTCAGCGCCCGGTATCAAATCAATGGCACAATCGTACGGACGGTGCAGGGGCAGCGTGAGTGCCAGATCCTTGCTGAAGACGTCAGCAAGGTCGTGGTACTCGGCTGGCACCGCCGCCAGATTGGGGGGGACTAAAACCTCCTCCTTAGCTGTCACACCGGGTGGAACCGAGGATCCTAAACACTCCCGGTGGCAGGTTTCGCTCCACTGAACCACAACCCCAGACGGCCAATCAATCCGGGGATTGTGTTTTAACACCCATGGAAAACCCAAAATCACTCGGGAGGTAGAAGGTGTTACATAAAACACAATCTCCTCCCTGTGATTCCCAGACACCATCAATGTCACTGGCTGAGTCTGGTGTGTGATTAGTGGAAGAAGGGTGCCATCTAGTGCCCGCACCTACAATGGTGACGGTAAGGCCACTAGAGGGAGCCCAACCTCCTTTGCCCATCTGCTATCCAGCAGATTTCCCTCCGACCCCGTGTCCACCAGTGCTGGGGCGTGAAGGGTTAAATCCTCACTCAGGATCGTGACTGGGATTCGTGCAGATTTACGGGGTCTCCCCGCGTGGGTATTGTGACCCACCCTTAGCCCAGTCTCTAAGGACGAGTGCTGCTGTTTTGATCGTTTGGGGCATTCTCTCTGTGTGTGCTCAGTAGAGCTGCAGAGAAAACACTCTCCACGGATCAGCCTCCTTTGTCTCTGATCTGATCGTTTTTTGGCCCTGCTCATTTCCATAGCAACGTCAGCAGGGGGAGCTGTTGTCACGTGGAGAGCCCTGGCAGTGGAGCGTGGGGAAGTCGGCTCCCTTTCAGACCCGGGAAGAAGAGGGACGGCTTGTGCCTGACCACGCCCTTTGTCTCGCTCCCGTCGGTGTTCTGTTAATCGGTTGTCTAACCGTATAACCAGGTCGATAAGCCCGTCTAAATCCCGCGGCTCGTCCTTCGCAACCAGGTGCTCCTTAAGAACCAGAGACAGTCCGTTTACAAAGGCGGCGCAGAGCGCAACAGCATTCCAGCCGGCTCGCGCTGCCGCGATGCGGAAGTCGACTGCATACTTAGCTGCGCTCCGACGCCCCTGCCGTATCGACAGCAGCACACTTGAAGAGGTCTCACCTCTATGAGGGTGATCGAACACCTGTCTGAACTCCCTCACAAACTCAGTATAAACCGTTAGGAGCCGTGAATTCTGCTCCCAAAGCGCTGTAGCCCAGGCGCGTGCCTCTTCTCGAAGCAAATTGATCACATAAGCCACCCGGCTGGCGTCTGCCGCGTACATGACGGGACGCTGTGAAAAGATGAGCGAGCACTGCATCAAGAAGTCCGCGCACGTCTCCACACAGCCTCCGTACGGCTCCGGAGGGCTTATGTATGCTTCAGGGGAAGGTGGGGGGGGTCGTTGAACGACCAGCGGAATGTCTGTTTCTGGCACACGATCAGCAGGAGGAGGTGCTGCAGCAGCGCCCTGAGCACGTGCTTCCACCTGGGCGGTGAGAGCCTCTATCCTGCGATTGAGAACACTGCTCTGCTCGGTAACTAAGTCCAACCGAGCGGCGAAGGCGGTTAAGATGTGCTGCAGCTCACCCAACACGCCTCCTGCCTGTGCACCTCGCTCTCCCATTGGCTGTTCAAGCGATGGTTGATGCCCCTCGGGATCCATGACGCTGGCCGAGAAATCCTGTTGTGAAAGTGACGTGACACGGACCCACAACAGGGGGCGTTAATGAACGGACAATGGATAAGCCAAAAAGTAACAATTTAATGTTGTGAATCGCACAACAACGTACAGACAATAACAATATGGTGACTGTCAATCATACACCAGGTGACGTGTGGGCAGGCTTGACGATAGAAGACGCCTGGAGAGAGAAGAGCTGGATCCCCACACAGCTTCCACCACCAACGGAGCTGAAGAACACCGGAGCCGCCAAGCCCTGCGCCCCAGGTGGCCGCTGTCTTCAGCAGTCAGACCCGGTACTGCTGGCAGAGAACAAAGACAGTCCAGATGAGTGTGAGTTCGCACACTCAGTAATCCACAGTCTGTCTTAAGTAAAGGAGGGAAAACCTCCACCTCCAATCACACACACTCGTGCAGCTCCTGGTCAACCACTTATCTGAGTTGGGGTGTGAGGCAAAGCCGTCGCTGTCACACCAAACGCCAATCCTCCAGATAAGGAAACACTCCAGGAAAACGGCTGCAAATAGAAGTTCAGGTTAAACACACACAGTGTCAGGCAGCAGAGATTGTTTGATTGTTGACAGCTGTCACCAGCAAAGCCGACGCCCTCTTGTGCTTGAAGCCCGCACTTCAAGCAGGGTGCCATCTTGTGGTGGTGGGCCAGCAGTACCTCCTCTTCAGCGGCCCACACAACACTGTGCCACGGAGTGGCACAAAGAGTAGGGGGAGATGGACAGAGCCAGATGTGTGGCTTCATGCGGCATCAGGCACATGCAGCAGGTGGAACACCTGCAGGAGCGTGCTGAAGAGCACTGAAATTAGACTTGGTGTCAGCAATCAAACTGAATGCGATGCAGCAGGATTTAATTGTGCGCACGCTTCTTCCTCCGCCGGACTGGAGGAGGTGCAGAGATGTCTGGCTGCACGTGAGTCTCCTCTCGCTCCTCTGGTTGGTCAGACTCATTCTCCCGCTCATCGGTTTCAACAGCAGGTGGAACACCTGCAGGAGCGTCCTGAGGAGCTTCCGCAGGAACTGTGGAACGACATTTGGAGCCGAGTTTAATTGTGTGCACGTGACAGAAAACTGAATAGTCGTGGCGCTCAGTGAAATGTGATGCTGCGTTACAAGTCGTGTCAAAACTTGACAGTTTCCGTGTCACTTCGTAATAACGCGTGACAGTTTGGGCTCAAAGAACCATCACAGGAACCACTACAAACGTTGTCACGTTCTATTAAGGGTCAATACTCAAGACAGATCAATACGCTCAGTTGCAACCTCCACGACGTGAGACGAAATGAGGGTGGTGTGTGACATTCGTGGAAGATTTTTTGACATGCAAAAACATGCTCCACGAATATCAAGAATATCACGCACCAACACGCACTATTAAGAAACCTATTCAGATGCGTTAAGTCACATTAAGAATGTCAGCAATGTGTCACGAATGACAGAAAAATGACATTCGTAACGCGTCTTGGTTATGTGTAAACGCACCTTTAGTTTCCACCTTATTGTGAAAGTGTAGGAACATGGACCCACAACAGGGGGCGTAAATGAACGGGCAATGGATAAGCCAAAACAGTAACAATTTAATGTTATGACGTGCACAACGGAATACAGACAAAACAGGTTTGGAAAAACAGTCAATTATACGTTGAGTGACGTGTGGGCAGGCTCGAGGATAGGAGACGTCCGTTCAGAAATGAGCCGGATCCCACATGGCTTTCACCACCAACAGATCTGAAGAACACCGGAGCCGCCAAGTCCTGGGTCCCCAGGTGACCACCGTCTCCAGCTGTCAGACCTGGTACTGCTGGCAGAGAGAACAGAAACAGTGCAGGTGAGTGTGAGTTCTCACACTCAGTAATCCTTCAGTCTGTGTTCCGTATGGAGGGAGAACCTCCACCTCCAATAACACACTCGTACAGCTCCTGTGAAACCACTTATCTGGTTTGGGGTGTGAGGCGAAGCCGTCGCAGTCCACACCAAACGCCAATACAACAGATAAGGACACCGTCACAGGAAAACGGCTGTAAATGAGATCAGACTATTATTCGTTATAGATACAGCAGAGAATTACCTTTATGGTAGCTGATTTTTCGGCGGGGAGGTGGAGTTGCAGTCCGGCCTTTATGGTGATGGTGATGAGTAGTGGATGAGTGACAGCTGGTACTGATGATGAGTGACAGCTGTCACTCTCAGTCGCTCCGACGCCCTCTCGTGCTTGAAGCCCGCACTTCAAGCAGGGCGCCATCATGTGGTGGTGGGCCAGCAGTACCTCCTCTTCAGCGGCCCACACAACACACCTCACAGTTTTATATTGTAGTTCATGATTGTCTGTAGACATTCACCCCTCCAGACAAAAATACCAGCATGTGTCTGACTGAATTAAATTTTCTGCTTATGGTCATTGACGTGCAAAATCCTCATTTACTTAAGGTTGTCTCTGTCAAGTTCTTTTTATTCACAAGTTGGCATAATTTACTTCTGTGAGGCTTCTCTGTTCTGGTCACATGATGTGAAAGGAAAAAAAAACACAAAATATCTATGGATGAAGACTGTCGCAGACCGCAGACGCTGCTGTGGATGACCAAGAACACATCACCACACAGCTGTTGATCTGCCTGGAGGAAATAACCTCACTGCACAGCTTTTGATGGGCTGGAATTAAATGACACTGCTGCACAGCTGTCAATCTGCTGGGAGGAAAGCACCTCACCACACAGCTGTCGATCCCCTCGGAGGCCACAGCAAAGCTCTGGATTGCATGGGAGACTCTGGGGCACTCTTCACCAGTTCTGAGCCAACGCCAAAAGCATCCATGCAAACACAAACAGAGCCAGTCCCTGCCAGTCTTGAGGAGCCAGTTCTTGGTTATATGTTTCTCATTCTAACACCATTATTGAGACTGTTTGCTTGTTCATGTTTATAGTTTGGAAATAAGATCATTTTGAGTGATTTTAAAATAAAAATTAATTCCATGTGTTAAAATTATATAACTTATTGCAAGAATATTTTTCGGTGAGTCATATTTCTGAAAATGTTGGACTCCTCAATGATGACAGACTTTGAGCTAATGCATGTGAAAGTAACCAGAAACACTAAATATAACACAATGCTAAAATACCCTCGACCATATCAATCAATCAATCAATCAATCAATCAATTTTATTTATATAGCACCAAATCACAACAAACAGTTGCCCCAAGGCGCATTATATTGTAAGGCAAGGCCATACAATAATTACGTAAAAACCCCAACGGTCAAAACGACCCCCTGTGAGCAAGCACTTGGCGACAGTGGGAAGGAAAAACTCCCTTTTAACAGGAAGAAACCTCCAGCAGAACCAGGCTCAGGGAGGGGCAGTCTTCTGCTGGGACTGGTTGGGGCTGAGTGAGAGAACCAGGAAAAAGACATGCTGTGGAGGGGAGCAGAGATCAATCACTAATGATTAAATGCAGAGTGGTGCATACAGAGCAAAAAGAGAAAGAAAGAAAGAAACACTCATTGCATCATGGGAACCCCCCAGCAGTCTAAGTCTATAGCAGCATGACTAAGGGATGGTTCAGGGTCACCTGATCCAGCCCTAACTATAAGCTTTAGCAAAAAGATAAGTTTTAAGCCTAATCTTAAAAGTAGAGAGGGTGTCTGTCTCCCTGATCCGAATTGGGAGCTGGTTCCACAGGAGAGGAGCCTGAAAGCTGAAGGCTCTGCCTCCCATTCTACTCTTACAAACCCTAGGAACTACAAGTAAGCCTGCAGTCTGAGAGCGAAGCGCTCTATTGGGGTGATATGGTACTATGAGGTCCCTAAGATAAGATGGGACCTGATTATTCAAAACCTTATAAGTAAGAAGAAGAATTTTAAATTCTATTCTAGAATTAACAGGAAGCCAATGAAGAGAGGCCAATATGGGTGAGATATGCTCACTCCTTCTAGTCCCCGTTAGTACTCTAGCTGCAGCATTTTGAATTAACTGAAGGCTTTTCAGGGAACTTTTAGGACAACCTGATAATAATGAATTACAATAGTCCAGCCTAGAGGAAATAAATGCATGAAATAGTTTTTCAGCATCACTCTGAGACAAGACCTTTCTAATTTTAGAGATATTGCGTAAATGCAAAAAAGCAGTCCTACATATTTGTTTAATATGCGCTTTGAATGACATATCCTGATCAAAAATGACTCCAAGATTTCTCACAGTATTACTAGAGGTCAGGGTAATGCCATCCAGAGTAAGGATCTGGTTAGACACCATGTTTCTAAGATTTCTGGGGCCAAGTACAATAACTTCAGTTTTATCTGAGTTTAAAAGCAGGAAATTAGAGGTCATCCATATCTTTATGTCTGTAAGACAATCCTGCAGTTTAGCTAATTGGTGTGTGTCCTCTGGCTTCATGGATAGATAAAGCTGGGTATCATCTGCGTAACAATGAAAATTTAAGCAATGCCGTCTAATAATACTGCCTAAGGGAAGTATGTATAAAGTGAATAAAATTGGTCCTAGCACAGAACCTTGTGGAACTCCATAATTAACCTTAGTCTGTGAAGAAGATTCCCCATTTACATGAACAAATTGTAATGTATTAGATAAATATGATTCAAACCACTGCAGCGCAGTGCCTTTAATACCTATGGCATGCTCTAATCTCTGTAGTAAAATTTTATAGTCAACAGTATCAAAAGCAGCACTGAGGTCTAACAGAACAAGCACAGAGATGAGTCCACTGTCTGAGGCCATAAGAAGATCATTTGTAACCTTCACTAATGCTGTTTCTGTACTATGATGAATTCTAAAACCTGACTGAAACTCTTCAAATAGACCATTCCTCTGCAGATGATCAGTTAGCTGTTTTACAACTACCCTTTCAAGAATTTTTGAGAGAAAAGGAAGGTTGGAGATTGGCCTATAATTAGCTAAGATAGCTGGGTCAAGTGATGGCTTTTTAAGTAATGGTTTAATTACTGCCACCTTAAAAGCCTGTGGTACATAGCCAACTAATAAAGATAGATTGATCATATTTAAGATCGAAGCATTAAATAATGGTAGGGCTTCCTTGAGCAGCCTGGTAGGAATGGGGTCTAATAGACATGTTGATGGTTTGGATGAAGTAACTAATGAAAATAACTCAGACAGAACAATCTGAGAGAAAGAGTCTAACCAAATACCGGCATCACTGAAAGCAGCCAAAGATAACGATACATCTTTGGGATGGTTATGAGTAATTTTCTTCTCTAATAGTTAAAATTTTATTAGCAAAGAAAGTCATGAACTCATTACTAGTTAAAGTTAAAGGAATACTCGGCTCAGTAGAGCTCTGACTCTTTGTCAGCCTGGCTACAGTGCTGAAAAGAAACCTGGGGTTGTTCTTATTTTCTTCAATTAGTGATGAGTAGTAAGATGTCCTAGCTTTACGGAGGGCTTTTTTATAGAGCAACAGACTCTTTTTCCAGGCTAATTGAAGATCTTCTAAATTAGTGAGACGCCATTTCCTCTCCAACTTACAGGTTATCTGCTTTAAGCTGCGAGTTTGTGAGTTATACCATGGAGTCAGGCACTTCTGATTTAAAGCTCTCTTTTTCAGAGGAGCTACAGCATCCAAAGTTGTCTTCAATGAGGATGTAAAACTATTGACGAGATACTCTATCTCACTTACAGAGTTTAGGTAGCTACTCTGCACTGTGTTGGTATATGGCATTAGAGAACATAAAGAAGGAATCATATCCTTAAACCTAGTTACAGCGCTTTCTGAAAGACTTCTAGTGTAATGAAACTTATTCCCCACTGCTGGGTAGTCCATCAGAGTAAATGTTATTAAGAAATGATCAGACAGAAGGGAGTTTTCAGGGAATACTGTTAAGTCTTCAATTTCCATACCATAATTCAGAACAACATCTAAGATATGATTAAAGTGGTGGGTGGACTCATTTACATTTTGAGCAAAGCCAATTGAGTCTAATAATAGATTAAATGCAGTGTTGAGGCTGTCATTCTCAGCATCTGTGTGGATGTTAAAATCGCCCACTATAATTATCTTATCTGAGCTAAGCACTAAGTCAGACAAAAGGTCTGAAAATTCACAGAGAAACTCACAGTAACGACCAGGAGGACGATAGATAACAACAAATAAAACTGGTTTTTGGGACTTCCAATTTGGATGGACAAGACTAAGAGTCAAGCTTTCAAATGAATTAAAGCTCTGTCTGGGTTTTTGATTAATTAATAAGCTAGAATGGAAGATTGCTGCTAATCCTCCGCCTCGGCCTGTGCTACGAGCGTTCTGATAGTGTGACTCGGGGGTGTTGACTCATTTAAACTAACATATTCATCCTGCTGTAACCAGGTTTCTGTAAGGCAGAATAAATCAATATGTTGATCAATTATTATATCATTTACTAACAGGGACTTAGAAGAGAGAGACCTAATGTTTAATAGACCACATTTAACTGTTTTAGTCTGTGGTGGAGTTGAAGGTGCTATATTATTTTTTCTTTTTGAATTTTTATGCTTAAATAGATTTTTGCTGGTTATTGGTGGTCTGGGAGCAGGCACCGTCTCTACAGGGATGGGGTAATGAGGGGATGGCAGGGGGAGAGAAGCTGCAGAGAGGTGTGTAAGACTACAACTCTGCTTCCTGGTCCCAACCCTGGATAGTCACGGTTTGGAGGATTTAAGAAAATTGGCCAGATTTCTAGAAATGAGAGCTGCTCCATCCAAAGTGGGATGGATGCCGTCTCTCCTAACAAGACCAGGTTTTCCCCAGAAGCTTTGCCAATTATCTATGAAGCCCACCTCATTTTTATGAGCATTGTGTTCTTTATAACTGGCAGCTGTTTAATTAATTATTAAGATCCTGTTGTCTTATGTACAATTCGTACATGTTCAAATCAAATCATCATTTATTTGTTCATGCTGTGCAAATCAAGGAATATTTGTAGCTCACCCTCTGTGGATTTGCAGTTGCAAATGTGCAGAGACACATTTAACTCTATAGGAAGTTAGCTGTGAGTTAGCGAAAGTTGGCGTGTAAGCAAACATCCGCAAAATGTCTTGTAACTGACTCCAAAGGTGTCATCAGGTTACAAAACCAGCATTTTCAGTTTTAGAAGTGTTTATTTTTCACTAGCTTTTACACAATATACCAGAAACAAAGCTGATACAATAGCTACACCAGGAAGTGATGTCACCATGCTAACCTCAGCTAAATGTCTTGTAAATAAGTTCAGATGTGTTATTAGGTTCCAAAAACAGCATTTTCAGTTTTAGAAGTGTTTATTTCTTTCTAGCCTTTACATAATATATGAGAAACATGTATATAAACACACAAAATGAAGCTGTTTTGAAGAGACCAGTGACTGATCTCACAGTGCTACTCTAATGTCATTGATGTATTATAAGAGGTTAAAATGTCACATTCTGTGTCCCAAGAATGTTTACTGTGGATTTCAAGAGTCTGGCAGTAATAGGACTGGACTTATGCTGAGCACAAACAGATGGACAGACAAATAGCCTTGGCAATACCCAATGGCCATATTTGATGGCCTCAGGTAAAAACAATAAAACAAATATACAGAACACTAGCCAGGTGCAATTAAATGAAAATCATCCCCATTTTAATACTACAAGAAGTGTTTCTGTCTGCAAAAAAAAAAAAAAAAAAAAAAACCTGGATATTGATAACACAATGCAGTCTAGGCCAATTTTTCCGATATGTGGTTGGCTGAATGGACAATTTTCAAGTTGCACTGCCATCTTGAAACCGAGACGTCTGGTTAGTGAGCCTCTCACTTGCGTGTTTGCCACCATTAGAAACACCAGCTCACCTGTCAGATTTCCAGGGAGTGAAATGGCCACTGAAGGCAAATTCCATTCTGTATCGGTAAGTAATTTTGTTGTCGTTGGTGTTAACCCACAAGAAATGAGAAGGAGTGCTGCAGTGGTGTCCCGGTCACATGGCACTAACTCTGCAACAAGCATTAGTCCTGGATCTTTCTGTACTGCACTTTATGGTTTACATCTGTAAAGCTGAGGGAGGAATCTGGTGCTTTCCACTGGCCTTTTGGGCCTTCTGTGATGCTTCAACATTTGCCGAACACCAGCAGTCCACAGTGCTTTCAGAACATATGTTTACTCCTGCAAATAGCTGCACTGCTGTTCAGTTTAAATGTTTCGCCACAGGAGACTTACCTGAGGCTTGTCTGGAAAATTATAACAGATCATGTGTTGACATTTGTATAAAACAGTTAAATGTTTGTCATACAAACATCAATCCTCACACAGTGTTGAGACCAACGATGACTTTCAGCTCATCTCAACATGGCAGACAGCTTTAATGCTTTTGCTACTTGCAGATGCTGTACGTTTTCAATTACACTGATTTACATAGCACTAAATCACAATAAAATTCACCTCATAGTGCTCTACACAAGTAAGGTTTAGGTCATAACAACAATATGAGCTAACGGTGGTATTATTTGACAGGAAGAAACCTCAGACTTTAGCAGGTCACAGAGTAAAAAGGTATCCAAGTTAATGTTTTACCAAATTCGGCCTGTTTGGATCAGCTGTCACCCTTTGTTAGCGCCAAGCTCATTTTGAAGCATGTTCTAAATGTTTTGCTGTCAGTTGGCACTATTTCAGATAATGAAAAAATGGCAAAGGTGATGCCTATTTGTACACATAACAGAAAATTAGATGTTGGAAAATAAAGACCACTGTCAGTTCTGAGGATTCTTCATAGGATTCCTCTGATAAGGCATAGACTTAAAGTGCATAAAACTGGCAGATTGCAAGATGCAATCTCAGCATCAGAACTTATACCTTGTGGAGTATGATAGGGGTCCATCTTTGGACCTTTCCTATGTTTAATAGGACATTTCATTTGCTGTAAACGGCAGGATGCCGTCAGGGGCGTCGGACTGGGAGGGTAAAGGGTATTATGTACCCAGGGCCCAGAGCATGGGGGGGGGGGTGTACAAAAACTGGCATTAAATACATTTTTTTGTTGCATGTTATTAATGTCCATACAATTCATGTTGTAAAAGAATATAATTAGAATGAAGAAATGAAGAATGAAATGTTGCAAAACGTAATTCTGCTCTAACAATAATATTGAAAGATCTCTGAGGGCCCTTCCACCCCTGCACAGTTGTACAATGGTTTAGTCCAGGCGCAGAGGCGGCAAGCCCCCCCCCCACACACACACACACACCCAAACAGGATCTGACAGAAAGAGGAGGTGTTTAGTAGTGCTGAAACAACTATTCGATTTAATTGATTATTAAAATAGTTGTCAACTAATTTAGTCATCAGTTAGTTGTTAAATAACTTTGTTTTACCGCAAATGTTTCATTTTTTCCATATAAATGAACCATTTCTGCAGCGCGGCTTTGCTTTGAACCTTGAACCAATCCAATGTTGTCGTAAAACAGTTAAATGTATTACAAATTGTAATTTTATTAATTTATTTGTGTTTATATATCAATAATAATTATAATAGAAACAACAACAATAATAGTAATAATAACTAATAATGCCACAATACAGTTTTAGAGAAACGGACAAAAAGAATCTGATAAACAAAACAGAAAATTTAAACCAACTAACAATGAACATAAATAAGTATAAAAATAACTGTTTCCTGTGAACACCTAGTGACTCTTAAAGCTCCTCTTCATCCCTGTTTTATTAAGTTTAATGACAATTTGTTTCAGTCAAACCACATCTAAGCTGTGTTTTTACACAAGAAAAAAAAAAAATGCAATAAACTGCACATTTGTGTCTTTTTTCATGAAAATATCTTATTAAATGTAACATATTACACATTAGTCAGGCCTTTAAAATACTTTTGTGGACACTTACTGTAATATGTTGTCAGTGTTTGAGATAGTTGCTGTAGGCATCTAAACCTGATGGAAATCTCTTTGTGGTGTGTCGGTGATGTATGTATGTGCAAAATAAAACAAAACACTACTCCAGGTATGTTTTTGACGAGAATATAACATAACTTTGTTACAAGGTCAAACGTTGATGTTGTGTGACAAAGTCCTGTTAATAATAACTCACTTAAAGAAATAATGGCAAAACTCACATGTAAGTAAAAAACAAACAAACAAAAAAGATTAATCAAAAAAATAATCGACCGATGAACTGATTAGTAAAATAATCGTTAGTTGCAGCCCTAATGTTTTGGCTGAAATAAAATATGTCTTTCCTAAAAAAAAATCAATGTCCGGATTTCAAAAAAGAAGAGAAAAAAGGACAGGGAAAGAAAACTAAATGAGGGAAAGCAGCTGCTAACCAAATTCTTTGAAAAGAGAGGTGAGCTTGAAAGCTAGCTATATTGAGTTGGGGGGTCTGGGGGACCAAATTGCACCATTTTCTAGAAAATGGTGCAGTTTGGTCCCCCAGACCCCCCAACTCAATATTGCTCCCCCAACTTTAAAAAGGGTTCTGACTCCCAGGTGTGATCTAACGTATACATGATTTAGACCTGGTTTGACTACGCATTAGAAATTTGGTGTTTGTGTTAATAAAAAAAACATAACTGTGTGTGTGTGTTTGTGTTAATAAAAAAGAACATAACTGTGTGTGTGTGTGTGTCTGTGTGTGTGGTGGTGGTGGTGGTGGTGGTGGTGGGGGGGGGGGGTCTTCAATATGGCTAGTACCTAGGGCCCAGAATTTGGTGCTACGCCCCTGGATGTCGTATTAGATTTAAGATGCAGCCACTAATGTCAGGCATTAAGAATGAGAACATGGAGAAAATAGTGTCCTTTGGACTTGAATCAATTTCACATGAGCTGGTTGTAAAAATCCTTATATATAAGGAAAACATAATGCTGTTTTTCAGTTCTATACAAAATGCAACTTTTTTTTTCATCCTGCTGAGTATGTGATGCTGAAGGACCATGATGCAATTTGTTGCGGCCTTCTTTTTATTTGGGTGTTATTGTATCACAGAATGTGTTGTATTGCCGCAGACTGTAATTTTATCCAAAAGAAAAAAAAAAAACAGCCAGAGTGTTTTGTGGTGTTTGACACTGTGTAGCTTTCCAACCTTACACTTGCACATATGACAGGCGGAGATGTAGTTACAAATGGTCCTTCAATGCTATAATTTCAGCCAAAATAGTGGCTATATGATTTACATATGGCATGTTAAATGCTTACATTTTGCTGAGATTATGTCACAATTACAATGAGTGAGCTTTAATGAAATATATATTTATATTTATATATTTATATTTAATAAAGTATATTGAGTATGTACAACAGGGGTGGTGGCCAAGCAATTTGTGCCCTTGGTTTCAGTGTGGAAAATACCTGGTTCAACCGAACACTGGCATAAACTGAGCTGGTGGAACATTGTAGATTGGTGCTAAGGGCCCCTCCACACATAGTGCGAATTTGGTCTAAGTGAAGCAGGAACATGAAGCAGGAATCGTATGCAAAACGTGTAAATTTGTAGCTGCCTTGAATGCCTCGTACACCTGTTGCTACAATTATTTGCGCACACCACAGGCTAAAAGACGGAGTGTGCACTGTGCGAGCCTATTGAACCCTATCACAGCAGGTGTTGGCCAAATTCACAATCTAACACCGCTCCTTTGGCACATAGAAAATGTTTGGCTACTTGTACTATCATCACAAAAACAGTCAGCAGACACTCATTGTCAAACTGGATGTGAAATTTGTCTAAGTGCCCCACAACTGTGCACATGTGACGTGGCAGAGTGTTGGCTCCCCAAACAACACATGTCGCGTGCTCCCCCTCTCCCCCCAACACGTACATGTGTGGTTCGCGTCCCCCACGAAAAAACATGAGGCGCCTCTCATCTGATCACAGAGTGACACCTTGGTCTGTGTGCTGAATGGGGGGGGGACATGGCAGCTTTTGACAACTCTGGTCCTGGACATCTGAGCTGCAGAACATGCACCATGTTTTGACGGACACGCATGTGTGTATGCTTGCTGGTCTCATATCGAAATACATAAAAACATATATCCCTTCTGCAACAAGCTGGAGAGTGCACATATTGACAGGCTGTTCCAGCTGGACTGGACCGCCAGTTCATGTGGACATGCAGCAGGTGATCTGAACATCACAGGACAGTGAGCGGCTCGCAGCAGGACCATATGACAGGCCAAAGTATGACAAATACACCACTTTCAGTCACATATTAGCAGAAATATGTCATACCAAATGCCCTTTGGTCAGTTATCACAGCATTTTTTTTTCCTTTTTCTTAGAAAAAACGTTTATCTGCTTGTTGATTTTAACAATTTCACGCTCCTATTATGAGACAGTGATTGTGGTGCAGTGGTAAAGTTTCTATCTGGTAATCAGAGCGTATGGGTTCAAATCCTGTGAGTGCCATTTTTGTTTTATTTAACTGCAGGATTCTGTATTGCGTCCCCTTTTATGTATTATTTATATAAACACAGAGATATTCACTACCTATTCAGCTGGGTTTTATTTTATTTTCATCCACATCAGCAGCGTAATATGGTGCAGCTCGTCCCACAGTGTTAGCAGCTACAGCAGCTCACACTGTGTTCCTCCTCGAAAGACACCCTCACGTGCATGAGCCATTGCACTGGGATTGTGCATGCCTACCCGTCAAAGCGATGTTTCGTGGTCCGCTAATTTGAACTGTTTGCAGTTTCGCCGTAATTTGTCCAAATCCACACTATGTGTGAAGGGGCCCTAAGTGGCTGCATTCACCAGACTAACCACAAACCCTTCATTTGGCCAGTCATCTTTTGTTGTTTGAATTTTTATAATATACATACAGGCGCATGTCATTATTTTTGGGTTAGCAATGGATCAGCTCCCATAGGCTAGGTGCTGTTATAAGCCTAGCTGACCAGTCTCATAACAGTAGTGAACATTTTCCTTATGGTAAGTTGTTGTCAACTTAATTTTGATTGAATTTTGTAAGATAATTTCCATAACCATGGAAAGGAGTTATATTTCTCATTTTACACTTCAAGGTGAGTCTGTTAGTTTCAGCCAGGCTGCTGTCATAAAATCCTGACACTTGAGAATATCATTACCAAATTATTCCCTTGCTGCCTCAGCTGCAACCTCTCATATTGATTTGTGTTAGTTGGTTGTCAATCCTTATGACACTTGGTGACAAGTCGAACCAGTTACACTTGACTGTTGTGAAATTTGTGGAAGAAAAGACAGTGTATTAAATTATCATTTAATGGAGGATGCAGAGGTGGAGGTGACAGGCTTGAGAATGGGCTGAAAAGTGTAGCAGTCATCAACAGGCACATTTGTGTATTCCAACAGCATTTGGCCAAATCAGTCACTCTACTAGAAGATCAAGCATGGTCTGCCAACCAACATGGTGCTCTAAGAAATGAATGTCATATGATAGTTCATAGGAAGTCTATAGCCTATTTGTATTTATTTAACCAGGTTAGTCCCATTGAGATTGAGACCTCTTTTGCAAAGGGAGACCTGGATAATTATAAAGTTTGTATTTCACCAAACCTGCATGTCTTTAAATGTGGGAGAAAAGTGGAGCAAACCCAAACAAACACAGGGAGAACATGCAAACTCCACACAGAAAAGCCACAAGTGGGACTCAAACCTATGACCTTCTTTCTGTGAGGTAGCAGTGCTAACCACTAAGGCACAGTGCTGCCCGAGCTGTAGAGTGCCTCTTATGGACATGTCAGGGTTTAATCTTTGCTTTTTGCTGATGAAGTGGCCTTGATGCCTTCTTTATAATGTAGTCCTGCACACTCTGATGGTTTCACAGTTCAGTGTGAAGAGGTTGGGGGAGAATAATTGGATCTCCCAGTTTGTAAAAGAACAGTAAATTGTCTCCTCTTAGTCAGGAGGAAGTTGTTGCCCATTGTGAAGGCATACAAGGATCTTTTGGGCTAGTTAATGAAGAAGAAGCAGCAAGTTCTATATAGGCCTTGAGGCCCAATGTCAGTTGCTATCCATGGATATCTTAGCATGTGCATATGATCATCTATCTGCTTTTTATGTACTGATGTCACACTGCTTGTGAATTCAAACTCCAGGCCCAAACAAACACATGCTAAATATGATCGTAGCAATGACTGAGCAGTAACTTCATTTACTCTCACAATATTCTTCTTGGATGCCCAAAAATGGGTGACGAAAGGGTTAAAGTCTTTTGAGACAAACGCGATTTTGTCTGCCCCTGTCTAACCGATGACAATAATGAGGGCAACACTTTGTCCAAAGAAAGTGAAGGATAAATGTGGGTTAAAAAGCTTCATTCAGTTTTCTGTCCTACTGCAGATGTAAGTAAAACATCTGTTAATTAGTTTTTGTAGAAGCAGCATGAATTAATAACTGTCACTTAAATATCTAAAGTGCTGACTTTTCTGCTCTCTGTACATGTGTGTGTAAGACTGAGTTTTGCACTTAAATGTTCGTTAGGTCTAAACAATTATAAGTTAAACAACCACAGGTCTCTTAAATTTGTAAAAATGTTTGTGTGGAAAACGTTTGACTTAGCACAGAGAGTGAGGGAGGAATTGGGACACAAACACAGAGGGTGGGACAGATTCACAGAGTTGAATGAGATTTTTGTGAGGATGTAAGGATCTTTATTTTTAATTACACAACATTCAGTCTTTTTCACTCACGCAAGTCACACAATGTACACAGAATAGCCGAACAAATAACTATCAAAACAATGGGGAAAAAAAACCACACAAATCTTTGTGTCAGGCTTTGCAACACAAAGTGGGTGGACACAATTGCAGAGCTCAGACACAGAGTGGACTTTTTCAAAAAGGCTTACTGGAGTAACAAGCAGGGTTCCGTACACAAAAAAGGCAGTCCAGAATCAGCAACAGTAACAAGTTCATAAGGTAGAGGTCTGGTCCAAAAAACAAGCAGGTGGTCATCAGGATAACAAAAATATAAAAAGCAAGGCTGGAAGTGAAGGCATAGAGCATAACGATCTGGCGGAGAAGACGGGAAGAGTGAGGCATAAATGCAGGATGTAATGATGAGGTGACAAGGAACAGGTGTGCAGGGGAGGTCCAAAGCGAGGTGTGGAGAACAGAAGGGGACCGCCCAGCACCAAACACCCACGTGACAGACAAGAGTGAGCAGTCACACAAAATCCCACACACAATAAGAAAAAGACAAACACTATACAAGTCCAGGAACTGCTCCCAAAACCAGATAGAAAAATACAACAAATTCACACCACATGAAACCCCAAACCTGACAATTTGAACCAGTAAGCACTGCATGTCATCAGTTTTACCAAGCAGATAACTACCCCTGGTTGGGACGCCAGTCCAATCCAGGTTAATCCCCCAGTCAGTGCCAAGACCCATTTAGAACTGGGTGGACTGGGACAATACAGATGAAGTGTCTCATCCTAGGACACAGACTGGTAGTGTGCTGGGGAAGTGAACCCAGGTCTACATATTGATCATCCAATGCCTTATCCCACTCCTTATCCTTATACTGCTACTTGTTTCACATTGAGCACGTGTAATTGTAATCCTCAACTGTAATACTGCTCTGTATGAAACCAATTAATAAACAAGGATTTAATGCAAAAGCATTGCTGGACTCATTGTTAGAGACAGAACAGGACCATTTTTCCTTGGTGGTGAACGGAGTCAGTTGAGGTGTTCTCAGGTAAGATAGGAGATATAGTGTTGGTGGCATGAAGGTAAAGTTCCTTCCTTGTATGGAGTTTGTTTCCTTCTTACCAGCATATGAGCTTATATTTTTATTACTTTTTGCCCATCAGCAAGATATCTCAAAGGAACTTAAGATTTCAGTGGAGTTTGGTGCCAAGGTAGGTTTTGGGTCAAATAAGAGTCTGTTATATTGTGGTGCAGATCCAGATCATGGAGGAGATCTTGCCTTTGGTCCTTGATCCTGATTCCTTTGTCAACAGGATCAAAACAACAAGCATTCATGATCAAAAATGCATGATCAGGATCAACGTCTGTTTCAGAAAGTGATAATTGTCAACAGAGGTATGTACTGTCTGAGTACCCATGTAGTTTTTATTTTAAAATATTAGATTTGAATAATTACAGTACAGTTTTGGTACCTGTCACCAATCAGGGCAGAAAAGTACATCAAAGTAAATAAATATGAAATTGGTCACTGGATCCTTAAACTTTGGATATAATAAACTCTACATGGTGGATCCTTGATCTCTGGACATAAATAGGAATAAACAAATGTGTAGTTTTTGTGAAAAGCATTTCCTTTCAGGCATTTATCTAAGCTGAGCTCTTGCAGCTGCTGTGCTGCACGTCAGGAATTTGTAAAGAAATACAGCAAGTCTCATTTTGGGAGGATAAAAATGTTTAGTTGCATGTAGATTCTTGTCTGTATTACAATGTTTGTAAGAAGTGTCATTTTATTTAAAGCGGCAATTCATTTTGAAGTTATTAATTACGACCGGACTCTGTCTCGGTAGAAAGCCGCGCAGCGTTCGGAGCTGTGCCAACGGAACGGAGGACGATTCTCGTTTCTTGACTGCAACAAGACAAGAGTCTCAGTTAGTGACTTTACTCCACACAAAAGTGACTCACGGTATTTTAATGGCTTTGAGAGGGGTTAAGAAGCAGACTTGCCATTTTTGAAGAGCAGCAAATCAAAGAACCAACGAGCTAGTGGACTGAAGCATTGCTTCAATGGTTCACGCTTCAAAGTGGAGTCCCGCTGCAGAAACGGTTGATTACAGACCCACTGTAGACCAAACCCTGAATATCCGACTTTATTTATACCTCCGTATGACTCTGAAACTCTGAAAAATCCATATAGGTTGACATGTATGGTCGGAAAACCACCAAAAATGTAATTTCAGTCATCATAGAATGCCTTTCAAACACACTATTGTCTGAAAACTATTTATAAACCACTCACCGTTTCTTGCTGAAATAAGCGCCCAGTTTTCCTTGCACAACTTTTTCCTGGATGCCATGATAATCGACTCAACTGGACTGACACTGTGTGTTTGATCCGGTTTGAATTTTCCTATGTACACCTGCGTGGTGCATTGTGGGATCAAATCAAAAGCTGTGTTCACCACGGGGACACATTAGGCACTATTTGGGATTATTCGAGATTTTTTTTTCCCGATGACGAACGATACATAAAAAAATCTGACCGATGCAACTGCATCAGTCCAAACCGGTCTGGATCCGGGCCTGGAGGTGTGCGCCTCGGCACTGTGCCATGCTGCGATTCATACAACGGCAGCTTCACCCTCTGCTTATTCATCTTTGCTGCAATTATGGTGATGCTCTCTGGTGAAATCATCTTGCCAGTATATGTCTTCAATATTACATTTGGCACACAGGTAAGTGGTAAAACTGCATGTCATTCAGTTCTTTTGAAATGAGGAAAACTAGCACCTGTATCAAATCCAATTTCAATTTTCTTCCCTTCAATCTTTGGCTTCTTGCAAGTGTTAACTCTGAATCAGTTGTGCCATCATCACAACTTGACATTTCTTTTGCATCCATGTGGTGCACCCTGTTTGTCTTTTTGAGTCACGCTTTTCATCACTTGATGTTTTTTTTTTTTTTTTGCATGCTTTGTATATATGTCTTATCTTCGAACCTTTCTGATATTTCTGTTCTTTTTAATAGCATTCTAATTCTTTATGATTGGTCTTCCCACAGCGAGCACACTTGTTGCAGAGCTGACTATTCAGTGACACTGCATGCACTTTAATTGCATTACTTAGCTGATGGATTTCTCTTGCGTCTCCATTGATGGTAGCCTCAGTCAGCAATTTTTTCTATATTGCCTCCGTGTTCAGTCCACATAAGAGCCTGTATCACAGTGCATCTTCCAAATGTGTGCCACACTCAGTGTTCTGATAACTTTTTAATGATTCTGATTCTCACTTTTGTTGGTTTAATTTATGAAAGTGAAATCTTTCGTCAATCACAATCGGCTTTGGTTTTTGGTTCAATTTTTATATACAGGATGACAGTAGGATGCGGTGCACACAGAGGTGGGCTTCAGCACAGCTGTGGACAAACAGCGGTCATTCCTGAGAACCGTGGGGGACATTTGTCCACAAGAGGATGTCAGACATGATCCATGCTTGACAGTGGCAGCCAGGACCCCTTCTTGCTATGCCTTACATATTTCACGCTACCGGAAATCATTGTACAAGTGGATGAGTGCCCTATTCATAGTTTTCTTGCTGTTGTATTTTTTTTCCTCCCTTGTGGAGCCATGCTAGGCTCTGTAACATTATTTATTATTACTTTATTATTAATTTAATTGTATTCTAATTTATTTATGTATTATTATTTTTTTCTTACTGGGTAAAGGAGAGGGAATTTCTACAGCCTTTTTTTCACATGCAGCAGGTAAAATAATTATTTAACACATTACATTTTTTTCTCAGTAAATATATTTCTAAAGGTGCTATTGACATGTATTTTTTTCACCAGATGTCAGTAACAACCCAAGTAATCCATAGATGCAAAGAAATTAAATCCATACATGTCCATAAATTAAGTAATGTGAAATGACAAGACAAGGAAAGCCCAGTCATATACATATATATATATATATATATATATATATATATATATATATATATATATATATATATATATATATATAATCTATTATTCCTTTTCTTCAGTGCCATGGAAAGCTGACATGAAAAGGTTCTTAAAATTGGTGGGTCACAGCCATATTAGCATACAAGCTGCTGGTTTATGGCCTTGAGAATGGCTTATAATTGTCTGAATGTGCCTGGTGTTAGTACTTACTGTAGGGGTTGCATCTTTAAGTGCAAGGGCAGTCCACCCTGGTCCTGGAGGACACCTGCCCTGCATGTGTTCAAACTCTCTATGCCCCACCACCAGTCAGTTGTGCTCAGTCATTCAAAGGTTTGAAGACACCAGAGTTAAATCATCAGGTGTAAGTGGAGGAGGTAAACATAGAAACATACAGCGCAGATGCCACTCTGTTAACAGGGTTGGGCACTCATGGCAGAGGGTGATACCTCAACACAACAGTCTCTCCGCATGACGGACTGATGAAGTTGTTTGTACAACAGGTGGTTCAGTATGTAGACCTGGGTTCAATTCCTGCTCATGCTTCCGATCTGTGTACTTTAACAAGACGCTTAATCTGCATTGCCTCAGTCAACCCAGCTGTAAAAATAGGTACCTGCCTTGGCTGGGGACATAAATGTAACGCATCATTGTAAAGCATTTTGAGCATCTCGTAGATGGAAAAGCACCACAGAAATACTTAACGGGTTGTTCATGCTCTTTGGCAGCTGGAAAACACATATGTGCACCTGTGAGGCTCTGCAAGCTTGCGTATAGTGGGCAGTGTTGAAGAATTGATCACTGATTAATAAAGAAGCTGTATTGGTGTTCAGTCACTTAAAATGTCACTTTCATTTGCAAGAGAGGTGGATAAATGCATATTTCTTTTAGACATTGGTATGGTGGCTACCTGATTTACAATGCATCCAGAAAGTATTCACAGCTCTTCACTTGTTATTTAAACAACAGCCATATTCCAAAATGGAGTAAATACACACTCGTCACATTTGATCACATCTAATTTAGCTTATGAAAAGTCACTTTTAACAGGACTTTTACTTTGAAAATTTATTCCAAGGTAAACTTTTGTGGAATTGGAAACTACTGTTGGCAGAGGTTTGAGCTCTAACAGCGCAGTGCTCTAGTTTTCAAACTGTGACTGACGGCTTGACCAGGGCTTTAAGACGAGTGCTTTGAAGCAGTGATTCATGATGAATCTGATCGTTCACCTGTCTTGAAAATAATTTGCAAGCATCACACTGTGCAAGGGTAATGGACAATGTCAGCATGACCAAATGACACCTTTGTGAGCATTTTATTCCAAGTATCTATAATAATATGGCTTGTTGTGTGATTACCTGGCCAAAACAGATCACCTGAGAGGTATGAGCACCATATTTTTCCATAGTGGCGGCGTACACACACAACACAACTATGCCAAGAGTGCCGCCTTCACTGCCAACATTATCAACCATTATTACTGAACTAAACATTTAGAGAAAGATACAAAGTATTAAAGGAGGAGAGGGTCAGACAAGATGCTGAAGTGAAGAAAAGCGTGACTTTGCAACAGAAAATCATGGAGTGTAAAAGGGCACACAACTCGGCAGTTGACGCCAGATATGCAGTGGAAAATTAGGAAAGACATTTGCAGATGGACAGCACAGTGGCACAAGAGGTTAGCGTACTTTCCTTCCAAACAGAAGGCCCCTGGTGCAACACCATATGTGCCCCATTCTCCATGTACATCTGGAAGGGCAATCTGCGTCAAACAAAATCAACATGTGGATCTATACCAGATCTGTTGTGGTGACACAGAGCAAAAATAGCTGCCAAAAGAAAGATTTTCAGGACAGTAGAGCATAGACGACACTGCCAACACATGAACAATTAACAATGACATAATGATGAAAGGTGCCAGAGACTCAGGTGAGATAATCCTAAAGGGCCTTTCACACCGGAAGCTTCGGAAGCATCAGAGGCATCATAAATCAGTCTAAAAAACATTATTTTCAATGAGACGCATTGCTTTTTAGAGGTGTCAGAAGCGTTGCGTCAAAAGCAGAGCTAAACCGACCCTTCTGACGGGAGCGCACATTGCTGCTTGTAAACAGGCTGATGTGGTCAAAGTTCAACCCAATCCAACTTTCGCCGCTCTGAGCTGTAACATAGCTTCACGCTGTCCAATAGGAATGACCCGTCAGGCCAAAACATGGTAGACTAGTGGCAGAAACCACTGATCTGTACAAAACAGATCGGTGCAGAAAACATTGATCTCTACAAAACCAACATGTCACAGGACTGCTCATTTATAGAGCAGTTTTTTGAAGAAAAATCCTTGCAATTTTTTTAACCTCAAAATTTCTGATTACTGTAAAAAAGTTTAGAACACTTGTAATTAAAATAGCAAATAAATAAATGGTTCTTTAGAAACCTTTCTTCATCTGTAAATTAAAACAACCTGTTATTTCAGATTAGATAATTTCTTGTTTAACATAAGGAACCTTGGAAATTTATTTTTAGACAAAATAGCATGAAAATTTGTACATTTTTTTGAAGTCTGGTAGATTATTCATATCTCATTTTAACCAGAAAAACAGACACTGTAAATAAATACAAATGTTTATTATAAATGCAACAGGAGATAATTCAACGACTGCAGTTTGATTGTAAAGTAGGATTTATGTGACAAACCTCATAATGAAACATTTTTTTGAGTCATTTCAACTTGTAATTATGTCAAAATATGTGATTGCCTTTAATGTTGTGATCAGGACAGAGTCATTTCTAAAATATGACTCTGAATAGTGACTGTGAATGTTTTAAAATTGTGCACAGTAAGGGAAGTGTTTTGACTTGTGCAAATGTCTTTTGACTTAACTTTAATTTCGTGGACATTTTTAATGATCCATTCATTTATTGTTAAAATATAAAATGAAACAGCTTTTTAAAAATAATCAAATAGTTGGGAAGCATTGCCTGATGCATGTAAAGCATGCAATGTGAAAGGCCCATAATGCTATGGGTAAAAATACCACCAATTACAATATAGTAAACCTGGCCATACCCTGGACTTTACGACAGTACAAATCTGTGTTACACAAGAATTTTATGTCTACCCAACTGAATTTACCCCAGGAGGAGTCCAGTTTAGCTGTTGAAACATCTCAAGGATGATCAGTGGAAACAGGATGCACCTGAACTCAATTTCGAGCTTCATGACAAAGGCTACGTACATGTGATTTTTTAAAGTTTTTTTTTATTATTATTATTTTTTATAATTTTGCAAACAATCTCAAAAAACTATTTTTTTGCATTGTCATTATGGGATTCTGTGTGTAGAATTTTGAGGTAAACAATGAATTTCATCCATTTTGGAATCAGGCTGTCACATAACAAAAGTTGGAAAAGTGAAGCACTGTGAATACACTGTATACTACCTTGGACAACACTTTGGCCTTTTGTACACCCATATATTTGCACAACTGAACAAATGATTTGCATAACTTCTTTTTTTTTTTTTGCACAACAATTCTGTCATGCTGATCATTCCAACTGCATTGCTTTTTACTTTCTTTGATTTTACTCTTGCTATTATTTATTTTATTCCCTAGTCTAATTTCAGTTTATTTAACCCCCGGAACCTTTTGAAACCTAATTTTGGATCATGTCAAATGGAAGCATATACAGTGAGGAAAATAAGTATTTGAACACCCTGCGGTTTTGCAAGTTCTCCCACTTAGAAATCATGGAGGGGTCTGAAATTTTCATCTTCGGTGCATGTCCACTGTGAGAGACATAATCTAAAAAAAAAAAAAAAAAAAAAAAATCAGGAAATCACAATGTATGATTTTTTAGTAATTTATTTGTATGTTACTGCCGCAAATAAGTATTTGAACACCTACCAACCAGCAAGAATTCTGGCTCACACAGACCTGTTAATTTTTCTTTAAGAAGCCCTCTTATTCTGCACTCTTTAACTGTATTAATTGCACCTGTTTGAACTTGTTACCTGTATAAAAGACATCTGTTCACACACTCAATCAATCAGACTCCAACCTGTCCACCATAGCCAAGACCAAAGAGCTGTCTAAGGACACCAGGGACAAAACTGTAGACCTGCACAAGGCTGGGATGGACTACAGGACAACAGGCAAGCAGCTTGGAAGAAGACAACAACTGTTATGTATCAGGCATGGCAAGCCAGATGGACACAAATGCAAGCTCACTAGACTTGGTAATGTTCAGATGGTTTAATAACAGGCAGGGATTCAGTACACAGGAGGTCCAGCAGTGAGGCAAACATAGCAAAATGCGAGGGGCTGAGACGTGGTACAATAAACAGGCACAGGTCAAAAAACACTGTGTAAGGGCAATCAGAGGCAAGGCAAAATCAAGGTAAAAAAAACCAGGCGGAGTCAAAACACATGCAGATAAAAACAGAGCAAAGGACAGAGCTGGAAAGTGTACAAAGACAACGATCTGGCGGTGAGCTGTGAGACTGTGAGGGCTTAAATGACTGGTGGTGTAATCAGTGAAACAAGATGCAGGTGTCAGTGAAAGTTCTGGAAGGCGCGTGGCCGGGGAAGACAAAGATTGTGCACAGTGCAAGAAAGTGAAAGCAGGAAAACACAGAGTGAAGTGATGAAAGAGACAAAGACACGTGAGCAGATGCAAGAGCGGAAGTGGATGAAAACACAGAGCAGAAAGAATCATAGTGAGAGAGATGAGGACACAAGGGCTGGTGCAGGAGCAGTCAAATAAGAAGGGCAAAATCAGAGACCAAGGACAGAATGCAAAGCAACTATGACCGGGAATGAATTAAGCATAAACATATGAACTGAAAAGTGAATCAGAATAAGAACAAAACTAAGATGGAAACAAATCATGACTGAAGGACGAAATAAAAGATAACCAGGTGGCAAAACAACCTATATGCAAACAAAGACTAAAACCCAGTGACTACAAGATAATGCAATAAATAAAACAAGGTAACAGAAAATGCAATAAATAACATAAGGAACAAATCAGATAAGCAACACTGAAAGTAACAAAAATCTGTGAATAAAGCATAATACAAAAAATGTGAAAAACACAAACTAAAACTGAAATGACTAAGTGATCAAGAGTGAATGAATACAAGGATGATGAACAGAAAAAACAATGAAAACATGAGCAAGACATAGACAGACATGACAAGACATGAATAAAATCACTGAAGGCTCAGAGCATGAGAAAAGAAAGCGATCCAGAACTATAACAACTGGCCCTAAAGGGCCGGAACATGACATTATGATTATTTATTAGAAAGTGAAAGAAACACAAGATGACTGTCAATCTCCCTCGGTCTGGGATTCCATGCAAGATCTCACTTTGTGGGGTAAGGATGATTCTGAGAAAGCTCAGAATTACACAGGAGGACCTGGTCAGTGACCTGAATAGAGCTGGGACCACAGTCACAAAGATTACATTAGTAACACATGATGCTGTCATGGTTTAAAATCCTGCAGGGCAGCAAGGTCCCCCTGCTCAAGCCAGCACATGTCCAGGCCCATTTGAAGTTCACCAGTGACCATCTGGATGATCCAGAGGAGGCATGGGAGAAGGTCATGTGGTCAGATGAGACCAGAATAGAGCTTTGTGGTATCAACTCCACTTAACATGTTTAGAGGATGAGAACAACCCCAAAAAAACGATCCCAACCGTGAAGCATGGGGGTGGAAACATCATACTCTGGGGGTGCTCTTCTGCAAAGGGGACAGGACGACTGCACCGTATTGAAGGGAGAATGGATGGGGTCATTTATTGCAAGATTTTGGCAAACAACCTCCTTCTCTCAGTAAGAGCATTGAAGATGGGTCATGGCTGGGTCTTCCAGCATGACAATGACCCCAAACACACAACCAGGGCAACTAAGGAGGGGCTCCGTAAGAAGCATTTCAAGGTCCTGGAGTGGCCTGGCCAGTCTCCAGACCTGAACTCAATAGAAAATCTTTGGAGGGAGCTGAAACTCCAAACCTGAAAGATCGAGAAAAGATCTGTATGGAGGAGTGGACCAAAATCCCTGCTGCAGTGTGTGCAAACCTGGTGAAAAACAACAGGAAATGCTTGACCTCTGTAACTGCAAACAAAGGCTACTGTACCAAATATTAACATAGATTTTCACAGGTGTTCAAATACTTATTTGCAGCAGTAACATACAAATAAATTATTAAAAAAATCAAACATTGTGATTTCTGGATTTTTTTTTTTTTTTTTTTTTTTTAGATTATGTCTCTCACAGTGGACATGCACCTAAGATGAAAATTTCAGACCTGTCCATGATTTCTAAGTGGGAGAACTTGCAAAATCACAGGGTGTTCAAATACTTATTTTCCTCACTGTATGGTATGACAATATAGAATCCTTGAATATACAGTTGTGCTCAAAATCCTTCTCTGCTCTACTCCACTATGAAGCTAAGAGTACTGATGCAAAATGTAAAGCTTGCATTGTGCACAATTTCTCCAATCACAGCCACATAACATACATATTTCTTTGTAATTGATGTAAATAAAGTCCGAAATATATTCAGTGGCAGCTTTACCATCAGAGAGCCTCCTCCAAAACTACCACAATGACTAGCTGTCATTGAGGTTAAAGGGGGCAATACGCTGTATTAAGAACAGGGGTATATAAACTTTGGATCAGGGTCATTTGGGTAGTTCTCGTCATTTTGATTTAAAAAGAGGAAACACAGTTGTTTGACAATAAATGGCTTCACCCAACCAATAACCATGAGTGAAAAAAAAGTTTTTGTGATTCATATTCTCTTGAAAATGGCCAAAAAAGCAAGAATTCTGCCAGGGTATGTAAACTTTGGACCTTACTGTATGTGCATGCTCCACAAAGCACTTGTACCAGGAGGCAATCTTTGTTTTTTTTATGTCCTTTGGACAGCATAGGCTGGACTTTGCTGCCGTAAATTTGAACCACACCGGGGTGTGGTCGCCACCTGCTGACTGTTGGTGTTGCTGTCATCATGTCCACTCCTTATCACCCCCATCACTTATCATTCCCCTCATCATCCCATCACCTGTCCCTCAACTAAGATTGTCCTGGGAGGTTGTGAATAAAGCTCTGGAGGTGTCTTTTATTTATTTGTTAATTTAGCTTTGCTAAAAAACAGGTCACAAAGTTTTAGACCTCAACACTCACAAGCATCAACTCAGGCCTACAACATGTCTTCATAAAGGACTCACTCACTCACCTTCAACCACTTACTCCAATTACGTATCATGGAGAGCAGCTAGGGCCACATATAGGCAAATAAACAATTTTTGATGTTCCCAATCCACCTAACCTGCATGTCTTTGGATGTGGGAGGAAGCCGGAGCGAACCAATGCAAACGCGGGGAGAACATGCAAATTCCACGCAGAAAGGCTACAGGTGGGAATCGACCCCATGACCTTCTTTCTGTCAGGCAACAGTGCTAACCACTAAGCTGCTCTTTATAAAAGACTGTTTTATTTTATTTGTTCTATTAGCAGAAGTGTGTGTGCTTATGGTTCAGCATTTTGTTTTAAAAGGTTGTGATAACTGACTGGTTGATTGATTTAGCAAAGCTGTTCTCAAAGAATGAAAGAAAGAAAAGAAAAGAAAATGAACACACTGTGAAACCTAACTTTTACTATTTTGTTTAAACATGTATTTATTCATTCATTCATCTTCAACTGCATATCCAGGATAGATCCAGCAGGGGACCCCAGACTTCCCTTTCCTGGGCCACAATGACCACCTCTGACTGGGGCCAGTGTGGAGATATAATCTCACCACCTAGTCCTGGGTCTTCCCTGGGTCTCCTCCCAGATGGATGTGCCGGGAACACCTCCCTATGGAGGTACAAACTGTGCCTAAAACAATAGATTAAATAGAGCACAAAAGGTAGTAAATTGTTATGTTTCGGACGCGGTCGGAGCACCGACCCAGCGTTTGAAAGGACCCAGCATAAAATAAGCAGAGCACGGTTCAAAAGGTAACAGAATTTAATAAACATAACAGTGAGTGACGTGCTAAACAACTAAAAAGTCCGCGGTCTGGTGAGGTGGAAACACGGCGCGCTCTCAACAGCGCAAACGGTCCGGAGCCACAGCAGTTCGGACCCAGGGACCCCGCCGACACCCCCCAGGTGGCCGCGACAAACCAAGTCTGTGAAGAAAGAAAACATGGAGGTGAGTCCAACTCCACACAGAGAGACACAACTCAAAGGTGCACGAAATCAGCAAACACTTCCTGGCTTAAATCTATACATCAGCTTCTCACCCTGCAGGCACGGAACAACTCAGTTCAAATCTCCACTGCAGCAGAAGCTGATTAGACAATTAGCATAACGTGACAGCTCGATACAACAAGGTGTGAGGGACACCAAATCCACTGTCATTACTTCATAAAAGTCACCAAAACCAAATTACCTCAGGAAGTGTGCTGACGAGCGTGAGACCTCACCCAATCCTCCTTCACAGACTGTGGCGTCAAACCCGGAGCGGTCTCTGCATCCGTGATGGTGAGATTGTTCTCCTGACGTCGATCTCACACGTCTGCTCACAAGGTCGAGTCTCTGGCAATCACACACTGTGCATTCAAGGTTTAAATGCAGCAATCTCTGATCAAGACAAAATACACCACAGCTGTGAGTCCTGATGACCTGCATGTGAAAACAAGCCTCAGGTGTTCAGGGTGAGGTCCTAATGCTCAGCCACTCAGTCCTGAATGCATACCACCTGGTGGGAGAAACAGAAAACAAAAACCAAGCCAGCCAAACACCCCAGCCCACAACAGTAAATCACATTTTCCTCCTTTCCACCATTTGTTTGAATTCATAATAAGTTTAAAACAGAGATATTTGTAACAGTTTTACAGGTTAGTACGGTTCGCCATAGTTAAACATATCTAGGACCCACCCATTGTACTTCCACACCCCCCTTTATTTTTCATACGTAAAAGCAACATGGCTCAAGTTGTATGGTTAAAACCTTGAATGGGAGCAGCCAAAAAACAAAATAAAGCTGTGTTCCATAAAAGTGCCCCAGTTCCAAGGTGCACAAATGAAGGTGCCCACACCCATGGAGCCACTGAGTGGTCATAGAGAGATATAAATAGAACAATAAAAAAATAGGAGAACATTATATTCGGCTTTAAGTTATATGGCATGCACACAGCATGTTTTCCTAGTGCTATTGTTGGAAGTTATTAAACAATAGTGCAAAGAAATTGTATCTTGTTTGCACACAGCAGTGATTCAAGTGTCCTATACAGTAAAATTTGGCCTCGCTCAATTAATAAGACACGCCTAATCTGTCAGATTTCTTTATTTTTTAAATGTATTTCTGTATTTATTTTATTGTGACAACCGAATGGAGACGACAAAACCTGGTTGCAGCATGGGCGAATTAAGGGAATGACAAAACTACAGTTGTTATTATCAATTTCATAGTCTAAAAAAAAAAGTTAAGCTCAGCGCTGCTCTGGCTCCAGGCTAGAAGTCTGGAGAAAAAGGCGAGCAGCGCTTTCTTTGCAGTCAGCGCTGTGGCCATGGATCGTGCTCCATAACAATCCCGCAAAGGCGGGATTTGTATTGATTATTATGTAGTATAATCAGGAAAGTGTTATTTATGTAACATATGCACTGATTTGTATAATGGCACTGTTTATCATGTTGATCATCTACATTTTTATGTGGATTCCAGCGCTGGTTCATTTTGGTGTATAATTTACGGCACCTCTCGACCTGGTGTATATTTTCGGTGCAGCGTATGCCAACGACCACATTGATACATGCCAAGTAGCGCAGCCATTTTGGCATACACCCCATATATGCTCAAATATCGCCGTACGCAACGTTGATACATGAGGCCCATTGTGTGGTGCATGAGCGCTTTAACACAACTTGACGGTAAATACAAACTACAAAGCCATGGAAGATAACTGAAAAGAGTAAATGCAATAATAAACTAGCCAAGGACCATAAAACAAGAAACGGAGTTAAACAAATAAGGAAATGGAAAAATTTTACAGATCAGTGAGCACAAATAACTCCACCACAACAGGAATAAAATTAACAGCAAAACTTACAAACCCTTCAATGTAAATTTAGTCTGAAGGCCAAACGGGTAGAGAAGAGAAGTATAAAAATCATTGATTTCTATTAAATACATTAAATAAATATTGTAATGTAGGTAGTTCAGAGGGATAAAGAGTTGAGGTACCAAGATATAGACCCTTGTTCAATTCCTCGACATGCTACCTGTCTCTGTCACTTGACAGAACATTTCATATGCATTGTCACAGTCCACCCAGTTGTAAATGGGTAGTGCTCTTGAATGGGGAAGTAACTTGTGATGGACCAGCATCCATCCCGGGGAAGTCACATCTCCCATTCACTTCACATTACAGAATCAGAAGAAAAGCACCACCACCAATAAACCTCAGAACCTATATAAGACTTATTTAGCACATGTATTTTTCTGACTTCCAGTCCATAGCAAGAAAGAAGTATTACTGCTTTTTCATGTGGTTGGTGAGCATGAAAGTTAATACAAACAAATGTCTAGTTATATTTGGGAATTTTTCTTGAAAAGCATTTTGTTTAAGCATTTGTTGCTTGTAAGAATATATTGCTTCTGTAGTGACAAACAGAAATACAACCAAAACTCTTTGGCTGTTATGTTGCCAAAGGCCATCTTCACCTGACTGCATGATGTGTGGGCAGCAAGATATACTGTATTGATTTTTTTTGTTGTTGTTTGTTAATTAATTCAGTATCATCTCCAACTGAGCTCAGTTCAACAGGAACACCAGAAAGTTTATAATGCAGCTATGAACACTGACTGATTCCTGTAGTTTAGTTGAAGAGTTTGTACTGACAGAAACAAAAAGAATACAGTATGTGGGATCTGAAGCTTCACTATGCACAACAAAATAAAACAGTGTAGCACACTTTGACTGGAAGGGCTCAGTTGAAAATTGTATGAGACACTGGGCAGAACCTTTGACCTATCGCACCTAGAAACAATCAACTTGGAGGAATAATCATTTAGAAATGAGACCCTGATTAAGCATACAGGTTGTAACCTACGTTGTGTTTGGCTCATGACCCTGGGCATGGGAGGTCCACACTCTAATAAAATGGCTAAATCCCGAGACCGCCAATGTAAGATGCTAGAATGTCCATTGGTGTAGAGGAGTGGGATTTACTCACTGCACAGCACTCGCTAGTTTCTTTCACATTAACTTCCCTAACTCTCACTCCCATTCATGTCACAACAGCGATCCAAGCTGCATTGTTCTTTGGCACTATATTGCTTAGTAGTGGAATCAAACCCAAGACCTTGGATATGAGAGGTGCATGATCAAACAAGGAAGATAAAACCCAAAAGATTTAGTGTCTATTGCTAGAATGTCTATTGCTGTCTAAAGGTTTATTCATTGCACAATACTCATTAGGTACATTAAGCCCCATTTACACATAGATGGTAAGAGCTCCCGGAAGCGTCCCGGAAGAGTTTTTGGCTCTTCCGGGCCGTCTTAGGGATCAAATGCCGTTGTTAACGCCGGCGCTAGGAGGCGTGGCTTAGTTCCAGCTTCACCGGGAATCATCGAAAAAATTATTCAACATGTCTAATAATTCCGGGAGCGCTCCCGGAGAATTCGCGTGATGACAGAGACAACGCGAACAACGGCGTTTGATACTTTTTAATCGCTGTTTCATCCTGTCCCTTCCTGTAGTGCCGCAGTTTACACAGCCGTTATTCAGCGGCCGGCGTTGTATCCCTAATCAACGGCGTATAAAATGGAGATAGAGCCCACATCGGCGTACACAACAGCGTTTTAACCTGCGACAGAGGCAGACAAAATGGCGGCGCTAGCGGACAGTACGCCATTCTAAACGCCACATCCCGGTTAAAACGGCATTCCAAACGGCCGATAGGAGGCGCGCTGCATGCAGGCCTTTCTCGCGGCCAGATCCAGATATTTTTGCAGAGAAGCTCCAGTATGCCTCCTAACAGAAAGTTGGCAGCGGCAAGGACTTAAAGAAGAAGGAAACCAAGAGGTCTGGTTCAGAAGCAGAGGGGAGGCCTGTGGTGGAGACGGAGCAACACGTTGAGGAGGGGGAAAGGAAGGAGAAGAAAAGGCTGAGGATGATCTCCCTCCACCTGCAGTGACAGAGGCATGTATTCCTGCTGCTTCAGCCTATTATACTCTGGGGGCGGTGCCTATATGCAAATGATCCTGGAGTAACACAGGATTTGCCTGGATAAAAACCTGGGTACTAACCAGCGGTACACAGGGTATTATCGGCGGCAGCAGAACACCGCCGTTCTCACGCGCGTCTTAACCTGCGATTGTAAAGGATAGAACTGGGTATTAACCCCCATTGCCTGACATGTGCCGGATGCTACGGCGTCAAAACGCCGCTTTATTCGGCGGATTTAGCGGCATTTTATCCGCCTATTTGCGGATAGTGCAGCGGTCAAAACGCCGGCGAAATGCTCCACCCCTTTCCACCGCGAAAACAGCCGGAACTACCGCG